>NC_068363.1:81827142-82144304 GCF_020536995.1 Dreissena polymorpha | reverse complement strand
GGATGATAAACTCAAGAACGCTAGGCCTGGGATCATGAAATTGATAGGAGATTGATCATGACTACAGATGCTCCCTATTGATTTTAGGTCACTAGGTCAAGGTACAGTGACCAGAAAAGTTTAAAATGTTTCCGGATTGATAATCAAAGAACGCTTATGGCCTAGGATCATGAAACTTTGTAGGTAGAGGGATTGGCTGGCAGATGACCCCTATTGATTTTCAGGTCACTAGGTCGAGGTTCAAAGGTCACGGTGTGACACGAAAAAGTTAAAATGGTTTCCGGATGATGATAACTCAAGAACGCTTATGCTAGGGTAGGATCATGAAACTTCATAGGTACATTGATCATGATTGCAGTTGACCCCTACTGATTTTCAGGTCAAAGGTCAAGGTCAGGTGACCCGAAATAGTAAAATGGTTTCCGGATGATAACTCAAGAAAGCTTATGCCTAGGATCATGAAACTTGATAGGTAGATTGATCATGACTCAAAGTTGACCCTATTTGATTTTCAGGTCACTATATCAAAGGTCAAGGTCACGGTGACCTGAAATAGTAAAATGGTTTCTGGATGATAACCCAAGAACGCTAATGGCTACGATCATGAAACTTCATAGGCACATTGATCATGACTGGCAGATGACCCCTATTGATTTTCAGGTCACTAGGTCAAAGGTCAGGTCACAGTGACAATAAACATATTCATTTTAAATCTAGGATTTAATAACCTGCAGGAGAAGCTCAAAAGGGTATAGTGAAAAGCCATACCAGTCATGTGACATTTTATTAATTTTATATCTTTAAATATCTATATTATAGTACGCCACTCAACCTTCGCCTTGACACAAACACAACTTAAAGAGTTTGAGGGAGGATCTCAGATAGTGTGATTGAGTAGGTAATTGGTATATTGCCAATTTGGTATGTAGTAATTGACTGTGTTAACTCACCTGAGGATAGGTGGAGGAGGAACGTAGAGGAGTGGATAATCATGAATATTTGTTTTTATAAGCATGCACTAAAATTTCTTTTTTGACGATGCTGCGAAGCATCGTCTAAGTTATCATATCAAGAACAAATTCTTCCAATGGCACCTATGTAAAAGACCAAGCCAGTCCGATTGAGATAGCTCGATTTTCTAATCGGCATACCTCGCTGATTATCATTGATAAAGGTATAAGAAGCTCAGCTATAAATAGGACAGCATATTCTGGGAAAAGATTTAATAATAGTTTGAAAATGTTAATTTTAAATCAGTATATACAATCCATTATATGTTTATAGATCAATGAAACAACTATGCATTCAGTAAATAAATTGCGAATTGAACGTGTATAATTAACTTTCAACGCGATCATGAGTGTAAAGAAAACAAATTATTTCGAAACCTGCCATTTGTAAACGTTGTAGCGACTATGGTACATTTTGTATATAAACAGCATAATAGCCGTATCATATCTGTGATACTCGCTGTTCTGCGTGCTTTCTCATTTTGCATATTTAATAAATATTTAAAACATAATTACAGAGCCACATCAGTGCACATACTATGTTTGACAATTCATTCGTTTGTTGGATATTGTTGCTGTTTTAAACACATATTAGGTTCATATCGCGGAGATTTAGTTAACCTTACCATTGTGTTCATGGGCGAACTCACGTATTCAAGTGCTCTTACGACTATGTGCTCATACCCACTTTTGATCGGGAATCATCATGAAATTAATGCAGTAAGACGAACAAACATGCCTTAGCTTATTGAATTAGAGAAAAAGAACAATAATCAAAAGAGAAAAAGTATATGTTCATGCACATGGGATTGTGAAATCACGTCCGTACACATAGCATCATTAACTTAGGAAAGGAAACAACGAAATATAAAGTTGGTATAACATACATGTGAAGTTAAAGATCATGGTGTAATTAAAAAGCATGTCAAGCTTTGAATTTATATGCTGAAACATAATGTCATAACCCACAAACGTTTTACTGTAACAGACATTTTTTTAAGATAAGTGGTACAGAAAATACACGTTGAATACCTTTTTAAAGATATTTGTTGTTATATTTAATCGAGAATGTAACCCGCCTCCCAGATTGGCTGAAACGATCAAGTTCCCCACGGGTACTACTTCTCCGTACCCCCATTTTTTTTCGTACCCTACATTTTTTGTACCCAATTTGTTTCGTACCCAATTTTTTTTTTCGTACCCAAATTTTTGCTCATAACCAAAATTTTTTTCGTACCCAATTTTTTTCCTACCCAAATTTGTTTCGTAACCAAATCTTTTTACGTACTTATTTTTTTTGGCATAATTGCTGTACCCAAAATTTTCGTATCCATTTTTTTCCTACCCAAAATTTTCGTACCCACATACACAATTGTGATGATGTAGATAAATTTAAATAGATGCTTTTATATCAATCCTCTTCAAAAGCATCGTCACACCAGTACTGTCAGTACTTTCATTAGTACATGGAAATATGCATACTGCTTAGATTTTATTTAACTAATTTAATTAAATCAAATCACTTTGATCCAAAATAATAAAACTCACTGGTTCAACAATGACAGTCAGTTAGTCAGTTGTGAAAACTACCAATCACCTTCGATATTTTTGATTACCTATAACAAATTAAAATCAACGTTGAAATTATAACTCCAAAGTACACAATCATTGGGCATTATAAAATTTAATATTGTTAGGCATCATAATACACAATGGCATTATATTTATGCCCCCCTTTGAAGAAGAGGGGGTATATTGTTTTGCACATGTCGGTCGGTCCGTTCGTCCGTCGATCGGTCGGTCCGTCCGTCCACTGATTGGTTTCCGAATGATAACTCAAGAACGCTTACACCTAGGATCATGAAACTTCATAGGTACATTGATCATGACTCGCAGATGACCCCTATTGATTTTCAGGTCACTAGGTCAAAGGTCAAGGTGACGGTGACTCGAACTAGTAAAATGGTTTCCAGATGATAACTCAAGAATGCTTATGCCTAGGATCATGAAACTTCATAGGTACATTGATCATGACTCGCAGATGACCCCTATTGATTTTCAGGTCACTAGGTCAAAGGTCACGGTGACTTGACACAGTAAAATGGTTTCCGGATGATAACTTAAGAAAGCTTACGCCTAGGATCTTGAAACTTCATAGGTACTTTGATCATGACTGACAGATGCTATTGATTTTCAAGTCACTTGGTCAAAGGTCAAGGTCACAGTGACTCGAAACAGTAAAATGCGATCCTGATGATAACTCAAGAATAATTATGCCTAGGATCATGAAACTTCATAGGTACATTGATCATGACTCGCAGATGACCCCTATTGATTTTTAGGTCACTAGGTCAAAGGTCAAGGTCACAGTGACAATAAACGTATTCACACAATGGCTGCCACTACAACAGACAGCCTATATGGGGGGCATGCATGTTTTACAAACAGCCCTTGTTTAATACATGATATTTTCCAAATATTTCCTCAAAACTCTGCAAGAATATGTACGAAAAAATAAATATGAAATGGTTCTTTTCCTCTCTGCACAAATAACCATATTTTTTTTTAGCACACCTGAGCACAACGTGTTAACACTCTGGATGCCATGTTAATTGTCCAATCTCCCTGAAATTTGGTCAGAACATTCATTTTTAATGATGCCTCGGCTGAGTTCAAAAATGTTCTGGTTGGTTGAAAAACATATCTGCCAGGGGGGCAGGGTAGTTTTCCTTATATGGCTATAGTGAAATCTTGTTAACTTGGTCACTACAATTTTTCTAATGATATCTCTGCCTAGTTTAAAAATGGTTCAAGTCTGTTGAAAACCATGGCTGCCAGGGTCGGCTCAGTTTCCCTCAAATGACTATACTATAGTGCAAACATTCTACAAGTCACATTTTTCGTCTAATCATCATGAAACTTTGTCAGAACATTAATTTTGTTCTAATGATGTATCTGCTGAATTTGAAAATGGTTCCAGTTTTTCAATAAACATGGAAGCCAGGGATTTCGGGTTTCCTTATATGGCTATATTGAAACCTTATTAACAAGCAAAAAGTCACATTTTTAGTACAATTTTTCTTGAAACTTGGTCACAACATTTGTTGTTATGATATCTTGGACGTGTTCAAAAATGCTACTGGTTCATTGAATATCATGGCAGCTAGGGTGAGGGAAGTTTTCCTTATATGGCTGAGTGAAGCGTACAGCTACATGTATCTCAGGTATCCATTGTCAATTTGATACAAACCACAGTATCTTAAATAGAATTACTACTGTCCAACAAATTTGAATAGATTAAAGAAATGATAACTTCTAAATTAGGATACTTAAGATAGCTGTACGTTTTATAATAACAACTTCAAAAATTTATGTTTAGATTTTCCTTTCTTTTTAGGTATCAAATGCAGTTTGGAGAAGAGATTTGTTGTTCTACCTCAAAGTCAGCATCGTATATGGACAATTGTAGCAAATAAAGACAAGCCCCAAACCCCCTTGGTCATGATTCATGGCATGGGAGGTGGGGTAGGACTATGGGTGCAAAGCATAGACTCGCTGGCAGAGAAACGACCAGTGTACGCTTTTGACCTTCTGGGATTTGGACGCAGCTCAAGGCCAAAGTTCAGCTCTAGTGCCAAACTGGCTGAAATGGAGTTTGTGGAATCTATTGAAGAGTGGCGTCAGGAGATGAAAATTGAGAAAATGGCCCTGCTGGGACACTCTCTTGGTGCTTATTTAGCCAGTGCTTATTCTTTGAAATACCCTGAAAAAATAGAACACTTATTTCTAATTGATCCATGGGGATTTCCAGGTAAGCCAAGTGGCGAAAATGAACGATCCCGAAGAATACCAACCTGGGTTAAAGCAATTGGTAGAATTTTATCTCCCTTCAACCCGCTTGCTTTAGTACGAGCTGCCGGACCTTGGGGTGAGTTATTATACATATGCAGAGGCCTTCAAACCAGTCTTTAAATATATCTGTCCTAGGTTTTCCCTGCAAAATCTAAATTAGTGGCCAAATCATTTGATTCTTCAATAACAACTGTTATTTATAAATATAAAAAAAACAAAAAAACTAGTATTATTTTCAGAATTTTTTATAGGCAAATGGGATTTTTAGAGGGTGATTGCTGTTTAAGCTACTGGTAGCACATATGATACAGAAAAATAGTTAAATGAAGACCTATTAACTTGTATCTGATTATAGATCGTTCTGTCTTTCTGTTTGCTCCATTTTTTTGCCTCTGTGCATATATCATGTTTATTTCTATCATATTGTTACCAGGCTTGTTTGAGGAATGATGATGCACTAGTGACTGTCCCAAATTATTTCTTTTTTTTATATATGTCCGCGTTTATTTTCAGCTTTGTTCAATTTTCAACAAATATTGAGTTTGATTTGTCTTGTGAATGGTTTCAAGAAAATTGAGTTTAGCCAGTAAAAATAGTTTCATAACTTTGCTGATTAGTGATGTATCAAAGTAAAACATTGAATCCGTTAAAACATTACTTTAATAAAATAAAATCAAGTAAAGTTAAATAAAAATAACATATAAGAATCACCAAATAAAATAATTATTATATTAATAACAAACAAGGGCAGTAAAGATGGCAGTCTGTATTCCCTTTCATACTGGTATGTCAATACCACAGATTCATTGAATTAGGGACATGCATAATTTAATAATCAGAGATTCTTTTCATTGAAAGTTGGGTCCGGTAATCCGCCCTATTCCCAATTGAAAAAAGTATATATTTTTCCCGAATGGTAGCTAAAAATTCCCAATCGAAGGTTTCAACAAAAATTTTTTTTTTTTAGATCTCAATATTTAGTTCCTTTCCCATCCATATAAGTTCAGCCTTAGTAAATATAAAACTGAAAACACTTGTATTCTCAATTTTGAAGCATTTGTTAGCAAAACAACAACAACACCAATTTTCCAATTTGAGTCAAAACGCCGCAAATTGTCTCAATCCAAGGGGACCCGGCTCCATTCCCAAAATGTTGAAAAAAAAACAACAGAGATAATAAATTCCAATATTGACAACATTGTTTGAGAGATATAAGAGATCAGAAACCAATGTTATGAAGTACAATAATAAAAGAATAATGTTTAAGTGTAACAAAATTTGGTAGTATAATTGTTTGGAGTATTTCTAAAATATCTCTAATATCAAAAGCATAAAATATATTGATAGAGAAGCATTAATTTGACAAATTGTGCAATCTGTTATGTCTTGAATTAAGACTGGTCAGATTTGAGTTGTGTAATGGCAGATTATGAAAAATCCCTGTGAAAATATATTCCATGACCAGAACTTGTTTTTGTACATATGACTGTGACGCTCATTCTGTAAACATTTTAGTACATAATTTAATTAGGCACATTTATAAATGAGCATATTGTTTTTTTTTAAATGAGTGATGATTTATGATTAGTTTTTCATAGGGAATATATAGTATTATGATGCAGTAAATATTATGTATGTGACTGCATTTTGTATATTACTGTAAACTACTAGTATTCAGGGGTTTCACTGGGTCAAAAAAAGTTGTTGCCACTTTTTCAATATGTAAAAAACCTTTACATGTCTGTAAATCAGACTTTAAATATAGACAATGACATAAATGTAAAAACAGTTCATTGATTTATTGTTAATATCCTGCATTCCATTTATGTCTTTGCCTCTATTATCATTTTTACAAGTATATAAACACATTAATTTCAAGATAAACTTTACTCTTCATAAGATTTATTTTTTCATACAAATAAGAAGTTTTTTGCTCTTGGATTATCAATTTATCATACTTCCAGTTGATATTGAATGTTATTTTAGCTACTAAAGTTTTATATTTTTGCCAATATTTGCCCATAGTTATAAAATTAAAAATAACAATAATTAATATTGACAGATTTCAAGAGTCAATTAACATCATTTCTCAACATAAGTAGCATAAATTCTATTCTCGTGATTGAAATTCAACTTTATAATTGTTAATAATATGAGATTTTTACTTACAACAATAAATTTCAACTAATTTAATAATGTCAACATTATTCACAGTTTATCGGGTAGGGAGAATATATGACAATATCGTAATAACACTTTACTTGCAGAGCGCTAAATCCTGCTCCCAAAAAAAGATCTTCATTTGTTGAAATAACAGCTAAATGACAGTGTTTTCTTAGTTCAAAAATCAAATCCAAAACAAATATTTGTTTCGATGCCGTAATTTAGCTTCGTTTTTGAAAAAAAGGAAACCTCATTTCCAATAAAAAAATATGCTTAAACTAAAAAAATACATTGGTAATTTGAAATAAAAATCACTATATTGCAAACAAATGCATTTACACATTTAGAGTTGTTATTTTTTACTTGAATGGAGTTTAATTACCGGTAACCAAGTGTGGAACAGATGCTGTGATGTTGGAGATTAACTTTCACACCATGTTAATCTCTTCTGATAACAAACAATGCCATTAGGGATTGCTTAGGTTGCTAGCATGCGGTGTGATGAATAAATATGCTCCAGTTATCTACCAAACAAGATTTATTGTAATATAGATTAGCACAGTCTGAAAATATTACAAATAAGGTGTCAATAATGAAATTCGCCACAATGAAAAATGTGTTGCCACTTTTGAAAATTTGTTGCAATGTGCGACAGTGGCATTGAAACCCCTGAGTATGAGTTTATGGTAGACATATTATGTCAATGTTTGTCTTTATTAATCATATTTTAATTGTTGCAGGCCCAGGCTTGATAACAAGATTTCGCCCAGACTTGAGGGAAAAATTTGTCAGTGTGTTTGAAGATAACACAATTCTGGACTACATATACCACTGTAATGCACAAACACCCAGGTAAGCTTGACTGAGATTTTATCATTTATTCATGTACAGATTTTGCAAAAAAACTTTGTTCCACCAATATTTACTACCATTAATATTGGTATATACTACAACCTTGCCTTATCAAAATCTTATTATGAATTAAAATGACAGAATTTTAAGTTCCCAATAAATTTACATTTATTTTATGACCATGATGATTTAAACATGGCAACCAGGGGGCGGGGCATTTTTCCTTATATGGCTTTATATGACTTTAGTAAAACCTTGATATCACTCTAGAGGCCACATTTATAGTCCAATCCTCATGAAACTTGTTCAGAAGATTTATCATAACACTATCTTGGACGAGTTCGAAAATGGTTCAGGTTGGTGAAACAACATGCCTGCCAAAGATTGGTGTCAGGGGCGAGCTGTTTTTCTTATATAGCTGTACTAAAACCTTGTTAACACTTTTGAAGTCAGATTTAGTGCCCAATCTCTATACAACTTGATCAGAACATTTGTTCTAAAAATATCTTGGCTGACTTCTGAAAGGGATCCAGTTTGTTAAAATGGGATCCAGACATAAGCCCCCCAGGACAAAACCCCCCCAATGAAAAAATGAACATTTGGACAATACCCCCCAGTAGAAATGACAGGTAGGATATAAGCCCCCCAGTGCTTATTTTGCATCTGGAAATTTGCCCCCCAGTGCTTATTTTAGAAGTGGACATTTGCCCCCCAGTGCCTTATTTTCAATGACATTACTCGATTGAGCAGATAATCATGTCCAATTATCACCACCTGATTACTCAAAACCTTTGAGATGATAAACTATTTCTCCAATTACCACCACTAAAAGGCTAAAAGAATGGAAGGGATAAATAAGAATATACAGTGTTAAAAAATGATCTTTATTTTGCAATTAAAAATACAATTGCAATTACGATAGATGTGATAGTTCCTTATATACTAAATTTTTGTTAATTATCACTCAAACAATGTAACTACAAAAATAATTGCCTTTAAATGTTGTTATATGTGTTTACTTAAATTATCATTATTTGTACTAAATTATGATAATTATTATTGATAATCCTTTTGATTGATTAACTAAAGAAGCCTTTAATTTTCATCAACAAGTATATGATCAAAGCCACATGTCACACCTTTAACAAGCTGATAATCCCTTTGATTGATTAAATAAAGAACAATTAAAATTCTTTAAGATGTTTGTTTTACCTAAGATGAGGCAATTAAAGTGAGTTTCCTGACCTTTTTTATTTCAAATTATAATGATCCAAGTTTCTATGATTATATATTTATGAGATATGAAGCAATACTGAATCCAAATATATGGAAACAACATATGATATTAGCACTGGGGGGCAAATGTCCACTTCTAGAATAAGCACTGGGGGGCAAATTTCCAGATGCAAAATAAGCACTGGGGGGCTTATATCCTACCTGTCATTTCTACTGGGGGGGGTATTGTCCAAATGTTCATTTTTTCATTGGGGGGGGGGGGGGGGTTTGTCCTGGGGGGCTTATGCCCTACAATCGTTGAAATACATGGCTGTCAGGTTGCTGGGCAGTTTACCTTTAATGGCTGTATTGAAACTTTGTTAACTCAATAGAACTCATGCTTTTTGCCCAATAATCATGAAACTTGCTCAGAATATTTGTTCTAATAATATCACAGTCGAGTCCAAAAATGGGT
The DNA here is from genome assembly GCF_020536995.1 of Dreissena polymorpha. Classification (NCBI taxonomy): domain Eukaryota; kingdom Metazoa; phylum Mollusca; class Bivalvia; order Myida; family Dreissenidae; genus Dreissena; species Dreissena polymorpha. Next base: position 82,134,737 of record NC_068363.1, on the reverse strand, counting down.
CTGGTCTGTGTATAAAGGTGGCTGCATATCCTTATCTTAAATGTCCATATCAAGTGTGAGTGTTGGAGGATGCATGGTTAAGTTAGTAGACCGTGTGAGAGATCTTGGTGTTACAATGACCAACACTCTTAACCTTGACCTTCACATCACGAAGAAGTGCCAAATTGCCCAAATTCAATTGCGTTATTTAAAAGCTATACGCAGGCTTTTGACACAGAAGTTAGCGGAGGTGTTAGCGCATGGTCTTGTACACTCCCATATTGACTTTTGCAATGGTCTTTTCACCGACCTACCAGCTTACCAAATTCAAAAGCTTCAGCGGACTCAAACCATGCCGCAAGAGTGGTCCTGAATGTGTCATTTGATCAACCAAGCACTGAACTCTTGAAACAACTCCACTGGCTACCAGTAAAAGCTAGAATCATGTACAAAGTCCTGGTTATCAATGTGCGGGAACAAAAACTGTCATGTGACCACAAATGCTAACGACCACGGCTATTTTGTGGACAAAACGTCAATCGAAGGTATGTTTTCTTATACCGTATTTTACCATGCATAGCGCGCAGTTTTTTACCTTCAAATTTTAAAATAAAAATTCAGTGCGCGTAATACATTGACACAACGCTTTCCTGGTTGCTAAATTGCAAAAAATCCATTTCGTAATCGTAAATCTTCACAATTGCCGCCATTTTTTTATTGCAGAAAACTACACCCTATAATGTTATAGACTGAAAGGGCCGTTGTCGAAACAACAAAAAGCGGGAAAGGGTAGGAATGAACGGGGTGGTAACAGTTTTGACAAAAATTAAAAGATGACAAAATGTCTTTGTTGGTGTTTTCACACTTCTTTATTGATTGTTCATTAAAAAAAATCGAGGTATATCAATCCCCGCGTCGTCGCGGTATTGTTTGTTTAAGTTTTTGTTGTCATGAAAACTCGTTGATTTACAACGCAAAACGTCTTATTTGAACTGACGCTAATTATTTCAATCATATTTCTCAACTTCGCTTTTGCTTTATTTTGATAATTTAATCCAAATTTTAATGTTAGCAATTCCGAAAATTTGCACTCTATGTGAATTGACAGTTTGACGTCATCAAAGGAAAGCCGCTTCCTGTCTGAAGCAATAAAGCGACAAGTTTCTCGCCGACAAAATTGGCTTCCTTTGTCTAGCAATCAACATGCCGAACCAATCGTGTGTTTGTTCCTCAATGGCAATCGTCCAATTAAATAATAGCACATGCAAAGCTCCGCCTCGAACCTTTTTGCAGAGAACGGAGGTGGAGTTAAACGGTTAATTGAGCAAGTGTTATACGTTAGTTGAGTTCCGATTTGCCGAAATTTCTCGGCCCTAAGCATTGAAACGAGGAATACATTTATCAATGATTTTCCGATCTCTGCATTAATATGCTACCGTGCGAGTATACTACGTAGGTTACAAACCAACAATAGAGATATAGACTCATTTTAGTTTCTTTCAATAGAGACAAACAAATGATATTTGTCTAATGGCTTTACGCCGTTAACACCAACTGTATGGAATTGAGCGTTCGGGTGTATTGTTTGACTCACTATAAATACCGATCAACTAGACGCAGTGACGGCGCGAAATACCGGGTCAAACTGGATTAAATCGGGAGCATCTCTTAATGGGGAAATATTTAAGTCGATGAAAAATAAAATGGGATCCACGGACGATTTGCGTAAAATTGGACATTGCGATGTTGCGGGTCTGCAGAAGACTATGTCATACGATGTTGTGAGCGGCAGGTAATGAAAATGTTACACTGTTCAAATGTGAGGAATAGGTAATAGTGGTTCGAATTTAACGCGCAGGGGTCTTGAAAAAACACGCGCAGTGCGCCACAATAAGGACATATACGGTGTTCTCGAGAGAATAATCTTAAAAATTGTCGAAAATATAATGCTTTGCAATCCATGCTCCTGATCGTATAAACGCTCCCTACTTTAAAACAAAACATTAAGCACCCGAAAAACTCAGATTAAATGATTGCGCAATATAAGAATGGCGGCCATTTTCGGCCCAATTTTCAGGATTTTGATCTTGAATCCTTTTTTTTCTCCTTTTTGCTTTAAAAAATCGCATGCGCGTTATACATGGGAGCGCGCTATGCATGGTAAAATACGGTATTTTCTCCATTTTAGCAGAACACATGTTACAATGTCTTGGCACACCGTACGCAGTGCGAATTCTACTTTTCATTGATGTATTGCTCATATTTTTAGGTATAATACTTTCTGAGAACATTCAAAGACAAATATAGAACTCAACAGAGCAGACGACCACACATTTTTATTAATACCTGTGTTTGTTTTTAAAGCAATTAAAACTGAAGGTTTTATTACTGTATGCGTAATTTTTTCAAATACGACAAAATATTAGTCTCAATATTATTATTTTATTATTTAGAACGACCGACGACATTTGTTTTGAAATTGGCAAACGACAACACTTGAGTTATAGGCGAGTGACCACACACTGTATGCTTGAAACATGTATGCATGCAATGAAATGTATATTTCAGATGGATCACTCAAACCCACAGATTTGTAGCTATTGTGGCAATGTTTTTAAAAGCAAGTCATCTCTGTGCATGAGATGAGTCACAAAGAGACTGGGAAGGGATATACCTGCTACGATTAAGTGTACTTCAGCAAGGCAAATCTAAACAGGCACAGGTGCAATAATTTTTTTAATCATGTATTGAATTATGTTTGTCAGAAAGTGTAATAAATACAAAAATATGCTGTTAAGTTCTTCTTTTTAATAACAAGTATATCATGTCTGCACATGCAAAAAGTCTTACTTCCTTATGTTTGTAATGGGATCAAAATGGGCTTAATTAGCAGCTTGTAGTAATGATAGTCTACACCATATGATTAATACTAATTGACCCATTATAAAATATATAAGAAAATTGAGAATGTATGTATATAATAAAACGCTATTTAATGGTACTGATAATTATAATTTTAGATATCATGTACATGGTGAAGAGAAGGCATTCGTGTGTATCAAGTGCAGTAAGCGATTTATTCAGAGTAATGCTCCATGAAACTAGGCGACCAATTTGAACATCTACGTCTAACACCTAATCATTGTGTGTGATCAATGTGTAGTAAGAACACAATTTTGGCATCAACATTGTTTTTCACCTGCTTGAAAGGAGCCATTTCGGGGGTATTTTTCATCTTCATTTACGAGTTGTTTGCTTTTTTCTAGTGCCATACTATTTGTTATTAATTGGTGCCTCTGATAAATCATTTATAAAAACCTTGTTCTTTAGTTCATGTTTTGTTTGTTATTGTTTTTTTATGCGTAACAATAACGATGGTGTAGATTCATTCAAATAGTTTATACAATTTGTTATGCTCATTTGAAGTAAAAATGAGTCACATGATACAAAAGCCTTATTAATACAGATATAATATAAACATTTCTAGTCAAAAGTTTCAACACAATTTGATTGATGGTTTGCTATTGCTTTTGTATTATATTAATGCATACTTGATGTTCCATATGGCGAAGTCATTAATGTGATGATTTATGACTATTTACACTCAGTGCTATTTTTTATGTTCTGTGATAATGTGTTCAGGAAATATAATTATACATTTTAGACTTACAGTTTTATGTTTGCAAATTTCCTCACTGTGATCTTTGTCTTTGATTATTTTTATAATAAATTGTTGATCTGAAAAATGTTTGTTGTAAATAAAATAAATGAACAGTTTTATGATTGAAAGGATACAAATTTCAATTTTCACTCGTTTCACCATTCAACACCATTGTAAATAACTGCATATTTCATATTAAGACTTCCACCTCATTTATGAAATTTAATATGCATATATTGACACTTATAACAAGTTAAACAATAAGTTGCGTATCCACAAACTCCACTGACGCATGGGATACGTAAACAATATGTAGAAAAAAATGCACATTCAGTTGGTAAATTTTCGTTTAAGTATTTACCTTTAATTGAATATGTCATTAGCTGGTATATAATCTATATTATTTACATTCAAATTCACCGTTTTGATGTTCCAATATAGTACACGAAACACAATGAAAGTTAGATGACGTCTGTTAAGCCCATTTAAGAAGTAACCAGCATTTTGAATTCATTTCTTCTAGCTTTTTCCCACCTAACACCAAGGGCGCCTTTTAGTAGAGAGTTTCTGTCCGTATCAACGGTGCCGCCTTTCTTCTAACTCCCTTTTTGATGATCAAAGAAATGGTCCCTGAAAGATTACATACCATATTGAGATTTATTATTTTAAACACCAGGTAGCGCAAATATTATGATAAAATATATTACAACAAATTTGGTTCGTATTTAATTATTTGTAACTTAAAAATTATTGTTGTAAGTTAAAACATTGCTAGCCTATTTCGAAGTTAAACAATCCACGTGGTTTCCATTTGATATTTGTTTTGTCATAACGATCGGAATTGAGCATACATGTACTAGCGGGATAAACAAAACGAAGTTTGTTTTCATAGCCTTCAATTAGTCCAACTAACTTACTTGATCGTAATATCAGTAACGACTGCTCTGGATGTAGATACACATGCCACACACAATTCTGGTCACACTCTGCTGATGGTAAATCCTTGGACTTTTCCAGCAGATGATATTTATGAGATCGTCCCTTACGATATATAAATGGTCTATAATGAAAAATATATTGTTATATGCATGGAGATTCTATGACTATATACTAAATTATACTAAAGTATACAAAGGTACTAAACAAAACGAGTGTTTAATAATTAAGTGTGGTCGTTCGCATAAATTTATTTCTAAGTGTGGTTGTTCGCAAACATTTTTCAAGTGTGGTCGTTCGCACATTTATTTTTCCCCTTGTAATTCTACTATAGACAATGTTAATAACCTTTTCAAAACTATGTAGATTTCGAAGCTGTTCTGTTGGTCTGTTTCGAATAGTTAAACATTGACAACTTAGTCTTTTAAAAGAGAAACGCCTACAGAAAAAAGATGAGTGGTCGTCTGCATCATCGAGTTCGATATTTGTCTTTGAATGTTCTCAAAAAGTATTATACGTAAAAATATTAGCAATACATCAATGAAAAGTAGAATTTGCACTGCGTACGGTGCACCAAGGCATTGTAACATGTGTTCTGCTAAAACAGAGAAAATATAAGGAAACATACCTTTGATTGACGTTTTGTCTGCAAAATAGCCGTGGTCGTTCGCATTTGTGGTCACGTGACAGTTTTTGTTCCCGCACATTGGTTATGGTCTTTGTGTTGTCCATGGTTATGCTTCAGGTTACTTGCAAGAAATGTTTGTCCCAGCAAACAGTCGGTATAGACTTCGATAACAAAGTGACTGTAATCTTGTTATTCCCAAGAGGCGAACTAAGATGGCGGATAGATCTTTAGCTGTTGTTGGCCCGAAGTGGTGGAAAAATTTACCAAGCCACTTAAAAATCATTGACAATGAGGGCTGTTTTAGATCAAGACCTAAAACTCATTTGCTCAATCTTTTTCATGGATAACCAATGTGCAGTGTTTGTGAAGCGCAATAGAATATTTTTATAATAATTTTGCGCTATATAAGTGACATGTATTTGTATTATTTGTATTTATATTTGTATTTATATATAGCGTTTTGTATATATAGCTATAGTGAAACTGTGTACATTCTAGATACACATCTTTAGCATATTCAGCATACAATTTGAACAGAACATTTGTTCAAATACCTGAGTTCAAAAATACATGTAGTTCTAGGTAAAAAGCAAGTTAAGAAGCCATATTTTGTTGAGAACCAATACACTGAGTTGAAGGGCTGAGACATTCTTTTTATCGACCCTCACAAATAAATGAGGTAACTTTTGGTTCAAAAGTTAGTAAGTATATGTACACAAGTATACCAACAGGACAGACAGACAGACAGACAGACAGACAGACAGACAGACAGACAGACAGACAGACAGACAGACAGACAGACAGACAGACAGACAGACAGACAGACAGACAGACAGACAGACAGACAGACAGACAGACAGACAGACAGACAGACAGACAGACAGACAGACAGACAGACAGGCAGGCAGGCAGGCAGGCAGGCAGGCAGGCAGGCAGGCAGGCAGGCAGGCAGGCAGGCAGGCAGGCAGGCAGGCAGGCAGGCATTTACAATTAGGACCTGCATACTAGAACATTACATTTAAATATAGAATAATTTGGTTCATTTGTGTAGTTTTAATAATTATACTATAAACATTACACATCATTTTAACACCTAAATAGTTTATTGAAATTATAGAGCTTTTTGTTAATTATCTTTTAATATAAGAATGAATGTTTTTGCTGATTTGGCTGATTTGTCTAGTTGGGCCAAACAGAATGTTCAAATATATTCAGACAGGCAAAAATGTATGCCTTTTGAGGCAAAAGTGTGCATGTTTGCATAATTGTGTACATGTAGGCATATCTATTTTCAGCTATTGTGTTTATTATAAATGCATTAAATAATTGGTTTCTAGCTTTCTTTGGATATAGAACATAAGCCTTGAAAAATATTCAGGGAAGCTGTAAACTGAGAAGGTTAACAAATTGCAAATAAAAAAATGGCTCAGTAATTTTCTAACGGGGGCTGTTGTCTTACTTGATTAATGATTGTAGAAGAGTGAGCTTTACACTCTCCTTGTGTGGACATTTTTGAAATGGGTCAGCAATATACTAAGGATAATGCCCTAAAAAAGACCACACATTCACTCACCTGTTAATGCACCCCTTCGAAGAAGAGGGGATATATTGTTTTGCTGGATGTCGGTCTGTCTGTCCGACTGTCTGTCAGCAGACAAGTTTCTTTCCGATCAATAACTTGCTAAAAAAAATGACCGATTGACTTGATACTTCACATGTGCATTGGCCTTGGAAACTAGATTAACCCTTTTGAAATTTGATTCACCAGGTCAAAGGTCATTGGAAGAATAAGTGTGAAAATTGTTTCAGATCAACAACTCATTAACAAATAGACCGATTGGTTTGATACTTCACATGTGTATTGGCCTTGGACATTTTATGATCGCTAATGAAATTGGGGTCACTAGGTCAAAGGTCAAGATCACTGTCACAATAAGTGTGAAAATTGTTTGCAATCAATAACTCGTCAATGAATTAACTGATTAGCATGATACTTCACATGTGAATTGGCCTTGGACAGTAGTTGACTCCTATTGGAATTAAGATCACTAGTTGAAAGGTCAAGGCACTGTGTCAAGACCAGTGATTTTTTTTGATTTTTTTTGTTACAGCCTGTGCCATTTGGATTGGAAAAATTAGCGCGATAAACCATGAAATTGGGAAACATTATAAATATGATTATAAGAACAGAATAAAAATTATTAAAGTATGTTTGACAGCAATTTTATATTATAAATTGCTAATTTAATGTGTTCTTACAATGAAGACAATGTTAAGTTAATATCCTTCCACATGCATATTGAACTTGCAATAATCTATATATATTCTTAAATATACCATTTAATCATAACCTCTTTAACAGTAAGAATTAAATTCAGTATTTTTTTAATTAAATATCATATGGTGAAAACATTAACAAATATTTAAAAAAAAAACGCTTTAGTGGTCTTGCTATGTCAATGATGTATGAAATGGGGTTAAAATAATTTATTTCATTTCTTTATCTTTCAACATCTTGCACTTGACATCCTCCGTTCAATGCTATTTCAGTAAACTGTAAACAAACATAATAAAGCAGAATATGCATATGAATCTGATTTTACACAGATCCACTAACATATAAATCATATCATGTTTGTCTCTTTCCATTTTCGAACGATACTCATCTTAAATGCATTAACTTTGTGAGTACCGGTAGACTAATGCCAATTTCCCAACACTGATTTCCGTGATGCACATTCACTGTGAAGATTTCTAATAAATATTTGTTGTTTTTATCTCAAACGTTGTATTTTGCGTTAATGGACACAGTAAATTATTCCGTAATAACCATATGATATCCGTTGTTTATTTGAATATTATTTATCATTTTCGCCGCTCATCGCAAATTTCTCGTCTGCTTGCCGCCATCTTGGACGTGTGTAAAAACAGGCGTTTACAATCGGGATACATCGACTATCGTCGGTATCCTCCGAAATATTGAGAGAGATGTGGATAGCAACGTTAAATCGTATTTGGCTAAATTCGCGAACAATACGTAAGTCAGTTGTCGTTCGGCGACGTCTCGACAAGCTCGATCGGCACTCGTTCAAAATTATTGCTAAATTATTGCTAAATTACATTGTAATCTTATTGGCTTTATTGGGAAAATTTTGTCCTTTTGGGGGAAATTTTAATCAAATTTTTGGGAAAAAACGTCATTTTTTGCAATTGGGAAGCAGCCAAATATCGGCTGTAATTTTTGGCAAAAAAAATCACTGAAGACCCTGTTTGGGGGCATGAGTCTCTGACCGCAGAGCTCCTGTTTAATTTTTATTGCTTTTAATTTTAAATTTTTGGGGGGAGCATATAGTCGCCGCTTTGTCTGTCCGTGCGTGTGTCCGTCCGTCCGTTCACAATTTTTGTCCAGGCTATTTCTCAGCATTTAATAACCGGAATTCAATTAAACTTTATGGGAAGCTTCACTACCAAGAGGAGATGTGCATATTATCAGCCGGTTCTGGTCGGATGATTTTTCACAGAGTTACGACCCTTTGAAATTTTCCATTAACTGTACATATAGTGCAATTCTTGTCCGGGCTATTTCTCAGCAACTAATGACCGGAATTCAATGAAACTTTATGGGAAGCTCTACTACCAAAAGGAGATGTGCATATTATCAGCCAGTTATGGTCCGATGATTTTTCACAGACTGATGGCCCTTTGAAATTTTCCATTAACTGTACATATAGTGCAATTCTTGTCCGGGCGATTTCTCAGCAACTAATGACTGGAATTCAATGAAACTTTATGGGAAGCTTCACTACCAAGAGGAGATGTGCATATTATCAGCCGGTTCTGGCCGGATGATTTTTCACATACTTATGGCCCTTTGAAATTTTCCATTGTACATATAGTGCAATTCTTGTCCGAGCTATTTCTCAGCAACTTATTACGGGAATTCAATGAAAATATTATGGGAAGCTTCACTACCAAGAGGAGATGTGCATATTATCAGTCGGTTATGGTCAGATGATTTTTCACAGAGTTATGGCCCTTTGAAATTTTCCATTAACTGTACATATAATGCAATTCTTGTCCGGGCTATTTCTCAGCAACTAATGACTGGAATTCAATGAAACTTTATGGAAAGCTTCACTACCAAGAGGAGATGTGCATATTATCAGGCGGTTATAGTCGGATGATTTTTCACAGAGTTATGACCCTTTGAAATTTTCTATAAACTATACATATAGTGCAATGCTTGTCCGGGCTATTTCTCCCAAACTACTGACTTGAATTTAATGAAGCTTTGTAGGAAGCTTAACTACCTTGAGGAGATGCGCATGTTATTTGTGGGTTCTGGTTAGATGATTTATTTAGACAGTTATGGCCCTTTGAAATTTCTATGTTGCTAAACCATCCATCCTATTATTTTGTCCAAAGTTATGCCCCTCAAGACGTTTACTTTTATCTGAATATATAGTGCAATATTGTGACAAAAAAAAACTTTGGGGAGCATCACCCGTCTCCGACGGTTTCTTGTTATCATTACAATTTATAATCTTACAAATTCTATTGACATAAAACCTTTCAGCGGTGAGGCTGCATTTCGAACACTCTCACATCCTCTGGGTTACCCTAAACGTCCAATGATGCACCGTGTGGCGGAGATTGACAGAGAATTACCCATCACCTTCATCTATGGGTCTAAAACATGGATGGATCGCACTTGCGGGGCGGAAACAGTGTATCTACGAAATGGATGTCACGTAGATGTTGAGGTAAATTATAGGTGATATCACCCCTAGGTCAATTTTAAGTATAGCAGTTTTCAGTGAAAATATTATCCAGATTTTTGCAATTAATTTTTTTTATCTGACGGGAAAAAACAAACTTGTATATGAAAAATTAATGGAAGTTTGATTCAAATAATGAAAAAAGTTATGAAGTATGTTTTGGAAATGATAATTTATATATCAGCTTGGTTTGTATCGCCAGATAAGTTTGGTTTTCCAAAGTCTAGCAATTTCTGCATGTGACAGTGAAAAAGTGTGTTGATGTACCGAAATTACTCTATGTTTTCGGACACTCAAAGTTTTCAGACACCCCTGTTTTCAGCAAATATAATTATTTTTTGTGACTCTTAATTTTTCGGACACACGAGTTTTCGTCCATAATTAATGTCTCTAAGTTTTTGGACAGTATAATTTACAGCGCAATTTTACCAAATGTCGGTCCTGTTTTCGATATCTAATGACACTTTGATCACTGGGTTTTACAACCGGATTAACATCATAAAACATTGCAGGTGCATGCCTGACGGCAATGGACCATTACATTTGCTTTTTATAGGGTAAATAATCTTGTAAACCGGTATTTAACAATGGTTTTGCCCGATAGCATAAGCGTTATGACAATTACCAGGGGTAGGGCCAATTAGCAGTTCAACTATCTACCGCAATGGTAGTACCCATTCTCAGTAAAATAACTGTGACAAATACTTAACTTTCAAAGTTTGGTGCACCCTATTGCAAGTTTAACGAACAATGGAAGGGTTAGACAAGAAATATCAGAAATGAAAAAACAAAGAATTCATAGTTTGCTTTTTTATTGCGTTAATTACAGGTTCGTACTAGCGAGTATCGGTACATCACATGCTCATCTTTGAACTTGTTGGTCAAAGTACAACCTTGTAGTTACTATCTGTTTAATAAATTAAGCGTTTAAAATTATTTGAAATGCAGTGCACACATATATAACTGTAATTTATACTATACGGCATGGTATTTTACAAGTGCGTGCTATTACCGGTAGTGGTTGATACAATTGACGCTTTTTTCGGACACTTCAATTTTCGACTCTAAGTTTTCGGACACCGAAAATATTTTGTGAATATTTTTTGTATCTTAGTTTTCGGACACGAAAAAATTTAATTATTTTTAAGTGTCCGAAAACATAGAGTAATTACAGTATTTTATAAATTGATTAAAGCTTAATGGATTTGCATGAAGGGTTCGAAAATTATAAAACAGTATATGTGTAACAATTGTTCAAAATGCAAAAATTCTTTCACAACCCTCAACTTGTTTTCTATTGACAACGAAGGAAAATAAGTGTTATTTTGCATTTAACCATGGGCGGAGCCTAATGTTTCAATAAATTTTTCAGGAAATACAAGGCTTTAATGCAGAAACTAGGAATCTTTGAACAACAAATGTTTGCTTCGTGGAGGGCAGTAAAATCACATTAGTTCACACAACTGTTTATGTTTTGTCAATACTTAACATTTGTTTTGCATTTATGAGCAAAAAAGCTTCAGAGAGTATATCAATACTCATAGTGTCACTTTTCAGGCAGCATGTAGCATTGCGACTTTTCTGTGCGAACCTTCCTGTCTTAGCCATAACCAGCTTTATATTGATGGATGTGAACCACCTTTTGTTGACTTAGGTGTAACACCCGTTTACCTACCTTAAAGGTCAAGGGCACACTTTAAGGTCAAATGCCAAATTAGTCATTAACAGCTTGAACACTCCCGTGTTGGCCATAACTTTGCGATATATTTATGGATTTTGAAAAAAAATAACCACAAATGATAACCATCAAAATATGACATGTTGGATACAACACTTATCTCTACCTCTGACAGGGGAAGGACACATTTACAGTCAAATCCAAAGAAGGCAAATGTTTACAGGACAAGTCTTGTAAAATGGGAAATATTATATGACTTTGACTATGACACAATGTGCTCTTGGTGAGCTTTTGTGATCGCCCTTTGTCCATTGTCTGTTGTGCGGAGTAAACCTTTGCCTTGTTAACACTCAAGAGGCCACACTTACTGTCCGATCTTCATGAAATTCTGTCAGAAATTTGTGCCTAGGGCGAATTTAAATGGTATTGGTTGGTTGAAAAACACGGCTGCAAGGGGGCAGGGCAATTTTCCTAATTTGGCTTTAGTAAAACCTTGTTTACACTCTAGAGGCCACATTTATTGTGCTATAATCATGAAACTTGGTCAGAAGATTTGTCCCAATGCTATCTTGGAGGAGTTAGAAAAATGGTTTCGGTTGCTTGAAAAACATGGCCATCAGGGGACGGAGCTTTTTTCATTTAATGGCTATAATAAAACTTTGGTAACACTCTAGTGGCAACATGTTTTGTCCTGTCTTCATGAAACTAGGTCAGAACATTCGTTCTAATGATATCTTGGATGAGTTTGAATATGGTTCTGGTCTGTTGAAAAACATGGCCTCCAGGGGGCGGAGTTTTTCCCTAATATGGCAAGCTGCTGGAACCATTTTCGAACTTATCCAAGATCATAAGGACAAATCTTCTAACCAAGTTTCATGATGATCGTACAATAAATGTTGCCTCTAGAGTGTTAACAAGGTTTTACTAAAGCCTTATAAGGAAAAATGCCCCGCCCCCTGGTGGCCATGTTTTTAAACCAACTGTTACCGTTTTTGAACTCATCCAAGATATCACACAACAACAATACCAAAAATTTTATAAACACATATGAAGAGCAAGAAAAATAATCATAAATATATTGGGAAAGACCTTGCCGACATACTATTGTAAATTGACAAGTGCCCCCAAAATAAGTTGTGTAACCTACAGTATGGTATAATAGTGTGGGAAAAAACAATAACATTCAAATAAAAATGGCTTCCTTGTTTTTTATTTTCGTCTTCAAATTTATTTTAAATGCTGTGTACGTACCTGAAAAAGATAGAAAATATTAATGTTAACTTTATAACGCTTGTACATCTATATTCAGATAATAAATGTAACACAATTATTAGCATAGTTACAGTTAAAACAACGGGGAGCAGACATGTGTGAGTTACCATAACTCGGTAACGGAAAAGGAAAAAATCTCTTGGCATGGCTGTATTGGTGTATAACGCACATCAAGTTTTTATTAACATAGTTACAGTTAAAACAACGGGGAGCAGACATGTGTGAGTTACCGTAACTCGGTAACGGAAAAGGAAAAAATCTCTTGGCATGGCTGTATTGGTGTATAACGCACATCAAGTTTTTAAAATTAAATTTTGTGGTAAAAAGTGTGTGTTATACACAGCGTTTTACGGTAACCTACAATGATTTTAATATATTACGCGAAAAAGCATACATACATAAAATATCATGATGTCATCTCTTCAAATCCCAGATTCATTAATAAACAGGATTGAAAAAAAGACATGTGTCCATAGGACTAGGATGCCCCCACATTCCACCATTGTCTCCTCTTATGTCAAAAAGAAGCTGTTAATAGCCAAATTTGACTTTAATCCATAAGTATGACCGTGACCATTGAGCTAATTAGATAGGAGATGGCACACCACTCTCAATCTCATGGAAGTCCACCTTGAGAATTTGAGTGAAGGGGCAGATGTCCGTTTAGTCCTGATTTCATGAAGGGGCAGATGTCCGAAGGGGCAAATGTCCTACATTCTATGATTGTTGAAATTTGTGCCAACTTATTTCAAAAGAAATAAGTTGTCTAATGACCAAATTTATTATTATACGTCTAAGCGGAACCTTGACCTTTGAGGTATGGACACGGCGTTACACAGGACATGTTGTCTTGTCCTGGAGGTCATTTGTGGTATCGATTTCAAAATCCATCAGTATAAAGCAAAGTTATGACAACAACAGGAATGTTCTAGATGTTAATGGCCAAATAACACCTTTGACCTATAAATGTGATCTTGACCTTTGAGTTTAGGAGATAGATTTTATCTTATTATGGATGACATCTGTGCCAAAATTTATAAAGATCTTTAGCTCACCTGATTGCCCAGGTGAGCTTTTGTGACCGGTCTTTGTCCGTCGTCCGTCCGTCCGTCCGTTTACATTTGTTCGTAAACACTCTAAAGGCCACATTTATTGTCCGATCTTCATGAAACTTGGTCAGAAGCTTTGTCCCAATGAAATCTCGGTCGAGTTCGAAACTGGATCGTGTCGGGTCAAAAACTAGGTCACTAGGTCAAAAAAAAGAAAAAACTTGTAAACACTGTAGAAGTCACATTTCATGCCTAATCTTCATGTAACATTGTAAAAATGTTTGTCTAAATGATATGTTGGTTGAGTTCAAAAGTGGTTCCGGTCCATTGAAAAACATGGCCGCCAGTGGGCGGGGCAGTTTTCCTTATTTGGCTATAGAGAAACCTTGTAAACACTCTAGAAGTCACAATTTTTGCCCAAACATCATGAAAGTTGGTCAAAACATTGGTTTTATTGATATCTCGGACGAGTTCGAAAATGGTCCAGATCGGTGAAAAAACATGGCCGTCAGTGGGTGGGGCATTTTTCTCTATATGTTTATAGTGAAAACATGTGAACACTTTAGAAGTCACATTTTTGGCCCAATTTTCATGAAATTTGGTCAGAACATTTTTTCTTTGATATGAGAGTTGAGTTCGAAAATGGTTCCGCTCAGTTGAATAACATGGCTGCTGGGGGGGGGGGACAGTTTTCTTATATTTATATAGTAAAAAAAGCTGACCTACTAATTGTTTATAATATCAATTTAATACTACTCCAGTTTCACTTCTTTATATTGTGAACACTCTAGAAGTCTCATTTTTTGCCCAATCATCATGAAACTTTGTGAAAAGATTGGTTTGATATATATCTCAGATGAGTTCACGAATGGTCCGGATCGGTATAAAAACATGGCTGCCAGTGGGGGGGTGGCAGTTTTCCTTATTTGGCTTTAGAGAAACCTTGTAAACACTCTAGAAGTCACAATTTTTGCCCAATCATCATGAAAGTTAGTCAAAACATTGGTTTTATTGATATCTCGGACGAGTTCGAAAATGGTCCAGATTGGTGTAAAAACATGGCCGCCAGTGGGCGGGGCATTTTTCTCTATATGTATATAGTGAAAACATCTGAACACATGAAATTTGGTCAGAACATTTGTTTCCTGGATATGAGAGTTGAGTTCGAAAATGGTTCCGGTCAGTTGAATAACATGGCTGCCGGGGGGGGGGGGGCAGTTTTCTTATATTTATATAGTAAAAAAAGCTTGTGAACACTCTAGAAGTCACATTTTTTGCCCAATCATTATGAAACTTTGTGAAAAGATTGGTTTTATATATATCTCAGATGAGTAAGCAAATGGTCCCGATCGGTAAAAAAACATGGCTGCCCGGGGGGGGGGGGGGGCAGTTTTCCTTATGTGACTAGAGAACAACCTTGTGATCGGACACAATAGAAGTCACATGTTTTGCCTACTCATCTTGAAACTTAGTCAATACATTGGTTTTATTGATTTCTTGGACAAGTTGGAAAATGGCTCAGATCAGTGAAACACACTTTTTAGCTCACCTGATTGCTCAGGTGAGGTTTTAGGATTGGTCTTTGTCCGCCGTCCGCCCGTCCACATTTGGATTGTAAACACTATAGCATTCACATTTCTCAAGCATTCTTTATCAAAGTTGCTGAAAGATCTCAGTCAAGTTTGATAATGAGCAAAATCACATAATAAATGCCATAATTATTGCCCTTAGATTGTCCAAAATTTTCATTTTATTGTACAAAATTCTTGTTAAAACTCTAGAGGTCACAATTTTGTTTCAGATTTTATGAATCTTGGTCATAATTTTTATTTTTGTAAGCAAAGTTTGATATTTGGTAAGGGGTGTCGACCCAAAATATAGGTCACCATGTCAAATCTTACAAAAACAAAAACACTCCATACACCAGAGTTTAGGTTCAATAATGATGAAACTTGACCAGGATGTTTGTCTGGACAATATCTAGGTCAAGTTTGACGTTTGGGAAAGATTAAATTAACCGACTCCTCTCAGATGAGCGAACTAGGGCCATCTTGAAACTTAGTCAAAACAATGGTTTTATTGATTTCTTGGACAAGTTGGAAAATGGCTCAGATCAGTGAAACACACTTTTTAGCTCATATTGTTTATTGCATACATGCCATACGTCCTGGATTATCCCGGAAATGAAGAACGTGTCCGGCAGCCCCAGAAATCTGTCAAATGTCCTGGATTTTACAAAATCCATATATTCATGTAACTTATCTGCACCTCGAATCTGTGTTCCCACTAATCCGCAGCGTCGCCATGGCAATGCATACCTGAATAGGTGACTTCGCTGCGTGTCAAAATCGATCAATTGACCAGAAGATTCTTGCGGTTGTGAATTAGTCATGCATGAAAAAACCCGTGTCAATATCAATTTATAGTTTTAGTGGTTTTGTTATACCAAGCACACTAATAGGTCCATATTGTGTGCTCCTCCAAGATAAAATCGTGGACAGTTACTTCATAGACTTTTGATGAAAAAATCGATGTTGTCCTCGTGGAAATTGTGCATTTCATGCATAATTCAGTTATATCAAAACATTTATTTTTACGCGAGATTTAATTATAAAAAAACACACATAAACAATGAGTATCTTAATTGTCTTTATATATATAAGATAATAAAATTATTGAAACAATAACTGTAACGTATACTAAATAAACATTTAGCAAATATATTATACGACTTTATGCTGCTAAGCGCACCTGCCACTTACATCATTTTTAACAAGATGGCGGACTTTAAAGAAAATAAATTGTGACTCGGCAATCATGGCAAATAAAGATCGAATTAACGATGGAGATCATACACTTAGAAAAGATTAATGAAATACCTGTGATAATTAACGAATCATAAAATCGTTTTAGATGCTAACAACATATTTATTAGTAATGTGTACTCAATTTAAGATGTGAAAAAATGCCTACCAAAAGTGCATATATGTCTATATATATCACTATATGTATACATGTCCCGGAAAATCGGCAAATATCCCGGAAAATTGAGCTCAATGTCCCAGAATTGGTCTGAAAATTTATGGCACGTATGTTTATGATCAAATTAAAAATTAGACCCTTAAGTGTTATCTCCGCATGTACAATATTGTAAATTCAGGCCTGTCAGTCCAATTTTCAGGACTGTTTGTCAGGTAAAAGATTGAGATTGTTTTCGAGGGTTTGTCTAGGCTTCTTTAAGTTGTCTGCATTGCAAAATGAGCACTTGCAATAGCGTCTGTAGATATGTGCTTCCCTGTACCAATGCCCACTTGTTGCTGACCTGATTGGTCCATTTTTATGCATCTTTATTATCTGACTAAACCCGGTGAAATTGGTCCAGCCCTAGTAGCTTCACAAGATTATCTGATTACTTATTAATACAAATGTCAATTTGCGTGTTTTGAATTGCAATAGCAATTATCATAGTAGTCACATGCGCCATCATGATCTTGGCTGTCAATATCAAGGCGTGAAAAAGGCTGGTCGTCATTTATCTAGGCTGTGATTAAACAAAGCCATATCTTACATGCGCACTCACATACTACAAGTATCAGCTACTTTTGTTTTGGGAATGTTGACATATTATTAAGATATTACGAAGGTACGCAACTGGCTTATTTTAACATTAAATTCTGTACCCAATAGTTCCCTTAAACAAGACGGCCTGAAAAGCCCAAAGTTGTTCACCTGAGATGTAAAGGAACTGACCTGTTCTGTGCAGCCCAAGATATGATAAGAACATATGTTCTGACAAAGTTTCATTTAGATTTAACTATAAATGTGACTTAGAATATTAACAAGGTTTTACTATAGGCGTATACAGAAAAATGCCGCGCCCCGCCAGGCCATGCTTTTAAACAGACCAGAACCATTTCCAAACTCATCCAAGATATCATTACATAAAAAATGTTCCGACCAAGTTCAATAAAGAATGGACTATAAAAGTGACTTTACAGTGTTAACAAGGTTTTACTATAGCCTTATAAGGAAATATTCCAACCCCTAGCGGCCATGTTTTAAAAAAAATCTGGAACCATTTTCGAACTCATCCAAGATATCATTAGAACGAATGTTCTGATCAAGTGTCATAAAGATTAGACAATAAATGAGATTTCTAGAACTCTTTAGAAGTCACATTTATGGTTCAATCTTCATGTAACTTGGTTAGAACTTTTGCTCTTATGACAGCTTGGCTGAGTTAAAAAAATGTTTCCTGTCCTTTCAAAAACATGACTGCCAGTTTTCATTATATACGGCTACAGTAAAATCTTTTTAACATTTACCTTATTAACGCTCTAGAGGCCACGTGACTTGTCCAATCTTCCTGAAACTTGGTCAGAACACTTTTCCCAATGATTTCTGGAATGAGTTTGAAAATTGTTCCTGTTAATTGAAAAACATGGCTTCCAGGGGGCATGGCAGTTTTCCTTATATTGCTATAGTAAAACCTTGTTAACACTTTAAGAGTAACATTTATAGTCAAATCTTCATGAATATTAATCAGAATATTTGTCCCAATTATATCTCAGCTCAGTTTGAAAATGGTTCCGGTCCATTGAAAAACATGTCTAACAGCATTGTTTTTCAACCATCCGGAACCTTTTGAAAACTCATCCAAGATATCTTTGAGAAAAATATGCTGAACAAGTTTCACGAAGCTTGATCATAAAATCTGGTCTCTATGGTGTAAACATGGCTTTACTATAGCCATATATTAAAAAGGAAAAATTTCCAGCCCTCTGGAGGAATTTTTTTTTAACCAACCAGAACCATTTTTAAAAACATCCTAGATATCATTGGGATCTATGTTCTAACCAAGTTTCATAAAGATTGGACAACACATATGTAAATTCGGACTCTAGAATGTTAACAAGGTTTTACTTTAGTCATATATAAACAATTGCCCCACTACCTTGCAGCCATGTTTTTCGACCAACTGGAACCATTTTCTAAATCGTCCAAGACATAAGAGGCAAATCTTCTGACCAAGTTTCATGAAAATCAGAAAATAAATATTGCCTCTAGAATGTTGACGCTGCATTTTGCATGATGAACAAAAGGCGATCAAAAAAGCTCACCATGAGAAGATTTTGCTCAGCTAAACAAGAGGACCTAACAGGCCCAAAGTCACCCACACCTGAGATACAAAGGAACTGGCCTGTAATGTGAAGCCAAATATATCATAAGAACAAATGTTCTGACAACGTTTCTTAAAGAGTGCACTTTAAAAAATGTAATTTTCGAGTGCGAACAAGGTTTTACTATAGCCATATAGGAATAATTTTCCCGCCCCCCCCATCTGGCGGATATGTTTTTCAACAGACCAGAATCATTTTCAAACTCATCCAAGATATCATTAAAATAAATGTTCTGACTAAGTTTCATGAACATTGGACAATAAATGTGACTTTTAGAGTGTTTACAGGTTTTTACTATAGCCATATAAGGAAAAATGTCCCGCCCCATGGCGGCAATGTTTTTAACCAACAGTTATCATTTTCAAACTCATCCAAGATATGATTGCGACAAATCTTCTGCCCAAGTTATATTAAGATCAGACAATAACTGTGGCCTCTAGAGTGTTAACAAGGTTTTACTATAGCCCTATTTGGAAAAATGCCCCCCCCCCCCCCCCCCCTGGCGGCAATGTTTTTCAAGCAACTGGAACCATTTTCAAACTCATTTAAAATATCATTGGGGAAAATCTCCTGACCAGGTTTCAGGATGATCGGACAATAAATGTGGCTTCTAGAGTGTTAACATGGTTTCACTTATACCATATAACGATACCTTGAATTGATATGTAAATAGTTCCTGTCTGTTTAAAAAACATGGCCGCTAGGGGGTGGGGCATTTATCCTAATATGGCTATAGTTAAACCTTGTTAACACGCTAAAAGTTACATTTATAGTTTACTGTTCATCAAACTTGGTCAGACCATTTGTTATGCCCCCCTTCGAAGAAGAGGGGGTATATTGTTTTGCACATTTCGGTCGGTCCATCGGTTGATCTGTGCACCAGATGGTTTCCAGATGAAAACTCAAGAATGCTTAGGCCTAGGATCATGAAACTTCATAGGAACATTGATCATGACTGGCAGATGACCCCTATTGATTTTCAGGTCACTAGGTCAAAGGTTAAGCTCACAGTGACTCGAAACAGTAAAATGGTTTCCAGATGATAACTCAAGAATGCTTAGGCCTAGGATCATGAAACTTCATAGGTCATGACTGGCAGATGACCCCTATTAATTTGCAGGGCACTAGGTCAAAGGTCAAGGCCACAGTGACTAGAAACAGTAAAATGGTTTCCTGATGATAACTCAAGAATAATAAGGTCAAGGATCATGAAACGTCATAGGTACATTGATCATGACTGGGAGATGATTTTCAGGTCACTAGGTCAAAGGTCAAGGTCACAGTAACATAAAACATATTCACACAAAGGTTGCCACTACAACTGACAGCCAATATGGGGGTATGCATGTTTTACAAACAGCCCTTGTTTTAATGATATCTTGGGCTGCACAGAACAGGTCAGTTCCTTTGTATCTTAGGTGAGCAACTTTGGGCCTTTGAGGCCCACTTGTAATGTAATTTGCAACAAACTGTTTATTTTAAAGGATTGATTCCCATTCATCACAAGTCACAAGCATCACCTTGTGCTTGTTGTAAAAACAAACAAATGTGCTCTTTTGAATATATTGTGGTATAATTTTAATGTGTGTGTGTGTGTGTGTGTGTGTGTGTGTGTGTGTGTGTGTGTGTGTGTGTGTGTGTGTGTGTGTGTGTGTGTGTGGGTGCGTGCGTGCGTGCGTGCGTGCGTGCGTGTGTGCATACATTTTATTTTTGCCATATAGTAATACATCCATTCATATACAATTCATGTAAAATCGTGCAACATACATAGCAAATAATAAACACGCACATGTAGGGTGTGTATAGCCATGGGAGTAGTAATCCAAAATTTACATACAACACATGTTTCAAATTCAAATTCGGAAAAAGGAAAGAAAAGAAAAATACTGTATACACTTCATAGATTGAAGATTCATATTGATGGATATTAACATAGTTTCGATCTTATCCCATTCCTGTTTAACTATTAACATATCTTTGTCTTTCATTTTTTAGCAACAAAAAAAAAGAAAAAACTACAATATTGGTTTACTTATAAAAGTAAAAGTGACAACATTGGTTTACTTATAAAAGTAAAGTAACATGTCATTAAAGTAGAGAAACACATGTATGTGTGCATATTTTTTTCTATTTATAAAATAATATGCACGTAAGGAAGATGATTTATTTAATTGCTGAGTTTCATTATGTGTATTAAATTTAAAGTGCAGATTTAACAAAATGCAGATGTGATGAACTATACATATATTATGTGTTATGATTAATTAGGTAGTTGCAGGGGATGTCTGAAAAAGTTTTGACTAATGATCAGTTTTTCGATTCTTCTTCTGTTTTTATTGTAGCTTTGTATATTTCAAATGTTTGTTTCATGCTATTTACAACTCTATTTTTATACGCCCGTCTATGACGGGACGTATTATGGTATACCCCGCGTCTGTCCGTCCGTCTGTTAATGTCGTACGCTACGTCAAATATCCTTTGACAGATTTTCTTCAAATTTTAACACAATCTTAATATTGATAAACCCTGATCCCCTTTCGTTTTTGACGGAATTCTGAATTGTCGTTCCAGAGTTATGGGACTTTGTTCGTCAAAATTTCGTGATTTCATTGAATGTCCTACTGTAGCTCAAATATCCTTCGATGGATTTTTTTCAAATTTCAACACAATCTTAATATTGATAAACCCTGATCCCCTTTCGTTTTTGACGGAATTCTGAATTGTCGTTCCAGAGTTATGGGACTTTGTTCGTCAAAATTTCGTGATTTCATTGAATGTCCTACTGTAGCTCAAATATCCTTCGATGGATTTTTTTCAAATTTCAACACAATCTTAATATTGATAAACCCTGATCCCCTTTCGTTTTTGACGGAATTCTGAATTGTCGTTCCAGAGTTATGGGACTTTGTTCGTCAAAATTTCGTGATTTCATTGAATGTCCTACCGTAGCTCAAATATCCTTCGATGGATTTTTTTCAAATTTCAACACAATCTTAATATTGATAAACATTGATCCCCTTTCGTTTTTTAAGGAATTCTGAATTGTCGTTCCAGAGTTATGGGACTTTGTTCGTCAAAATTTCGTGATTTCATTGAATGTCCTACCGTAGCTCAAATATCCTTCGATGGATTTTTTTCAAATTTCAACACAATCTTAATATTGATAAACCCTGATCCCCTTTCGTTTTTGACGGAATTCTGAATTGTTGTTCCAGAGTTATGGGACTTTGTTGAATGTCAAGGAGACGGCGCTCCATGCTCATGTACTTATAAAATAAACCATGTATTCAAATACAAATAAACTGAAGTAAAAAAATGATTCAAAGGGTTATTTATTACCTTACTACTTCATTGGCGAACGACGGGCGTATCATGCGCTCATGGCGCAGCTCTTTATTCTTCTTTTGACAATCAAAAATGTACCGTTTAATTTCAAGGCATACAATGTTAATATCAGTCAGTTTGGAATTTGTAATCCCAAGTATTACATCCTGACATGTCAGCTGAGTAAGTAAGCTAGGTCTACTCCTCTTGATGATTTCAACAGCAAATTTAACAATTTCTTGGGTAAAGGGGCAGTACCAGAACAAGTGTGTTATGTTTTCTATTTCATTATTACAGAATGTACATAGATTATTGGCAACAATTTTCATCTTGAACATAATAGATTTTGTTCCCAAGATTCTGTGGATATTTATACACTGCAACCATCTAATATATGTATCCCTAGTTAAATTGAACACCAGTGTATATACCTTTTTCCAATCTATATTTACAAATTCTGAATTCCATTGTGTTTGACAAGTTGGAATATCTCTATTTTGAATTAATATTTTATAAATATGTTTGTCTTCTTTAGGACTGGTTACTATTTTCTTTATATAAGTCGGTAGTATAAGCCCTTGGGTTTTATTGTTTAAATTTGACATGTTATGACAATTTCCAATGTATCTTCTTATAATGCTGGTTAATCCTTGGTATAATAGGAAATTAACATGTGTTCCAAGAAGTAATTCCAGAGATTCTTTTGAAATAAAACAATCACTTTCTATCATTATGTCTCTAACAAAACGGAAACCTCTTTCATATAAACTTTTCATATAAATATGACTGTTGTTCAGTTAAAAATTATGATTATAAAATAGTGGGATGTCCAGAATATCATCACTTTTTATTATTGGCAGCTTTTCAATGTACAATATATATGCTTTTAATACATCAATCCAAAATTATTTTTTTGGCTGTAAACATACTTTCTCTGTGTACAATTTACCAGTGTTAACAATTGTTTTAAAATCTATTATCGATTTAACAAGTGTGTAACAATTTCCTTCGCTTGACACTAATCTCTTTAGCCATGTTAGTTTCATGTATTTCGCAAATGAACATATATCAATCATATTTAAACCGCCTTCATTTTACTCTTTAACAACAACGGTGGCTTTTATTTTGCTTGGTCCTGCCCAAATAAAGTAGTAAAAGACTTCATTTAAATGTTTCATGGTTTCATGGTTTCTATTTTTGGTGTTGGTAGAGATATAAATAAAAACGTAATGAAAGGTAAAAGTAATGATTTAAAAATTGTTATTTTTCCAAGTGTTGTTATATTTCTGCGATTCGAATGACTTATAGCTCTTCTAATACTTTCAATTTTATGTTCAAAGTTTGTTTTTACCATGTTTTCTAAGTTAACATCAAAGGTTATTCCAGGAATTTTAAAAGCAGTAGCTCCTCAGTTTATATTTAGTTTTAATTGATCTAGTGCTATACTTCATTGAGCCTATCCAAATTAAATTAGTTTTGCCATAGTTAATGGTTAGTCTTGAGTATCTTGAAAATTCATGATGCAGGTCTAAAGTACAAGTTAGGGATTATTCTGATCCTTCAAGTAGTAGAGATGTATCGTCAGCAAATTGAGATATTTTATATTCTATGTCTTTTATTCTTATTCCTTTTATTTGTTTGCTTTCCCTTATTTTAATAGCAAGAATTTCTGCACATATAATAATCAAAGTACTGACAGTACTGGTGTGACGATGCTTTTGAGAGGATGGATATAAAAGCATCTAGTTAAGTTTATGTACATCACCACAATCACCACAATTGTGTATGTTGGTACGAAAGAAAAATTTGGTACAAAAATTTTGCGAACAAAATTTGGGTATGAAAACAAATTTGGGTACGAAAAAATATTTGGGAACAAAAAAATTGGGACCGAAAAAAATTTGGGTAAGAACAAAAAATTGGGGATGAAAAAAAAATTGGGTACGAAAAAAAAATTGGGTACGAAAAATTTTAGGTACGGAAAAAAAATTGGGGAAACGGGAAAGTAGTACCTGTGGGGAACTTGACCCACACTCGCACATTTTCGGCCCTTTCCGTCAAACATCAGATAAGTTCCTCGAAGGCAGTAGTATGAATACACATTTCAGAAGCGGTAATGCGGTCCTACCTACGCGCCTCAAAATGTAAGCGAAATATGTACACAAGTCTGCCAGGAATGATTGAATTAACGAAGAAAATCATGTATTGATGTAAGTTTTTTGAAGAAATGTGCAGAAAATATATTAAACAAGAGCAGTGTTTGTGAAACACAATGCCCCCTGCTGCGCAGCTTTGAAGCCATATATTTTACCTTTGACCTTGAAGGATGACCTTGACCTTTCACCACTCAAAATGTGCAGCTCCATGACATACACATGCATGCCGAATATGGAGTTGCTATCTTCAATATTGCAAAATTTGACCTTTGACCTTGACCTTGAAGGATGACCTTGACCTTTCACCAATCAATATGTGCAGCTCTATGAGATACGCATGCACGCCAATATTGAAAAAGTTATGGCCAATGTTAAAGTTTTCGGACAGACAGACAGACGCTTTATATTTGACATTTGACCTTTAAGGATGACCTTCACCTTTCACAACTGAAAATGTGCAGCTCCATGAGATGCACATGTATGCCAAATATCAAGTTGCTATGTTCAATATTAAACAAGTTATGGCCATTAAAGTTTTCGGACGGACAGACTGACACACTGACTGACTGACTGACTGACAGTTCAACTGATATAGGCCACCCTACCGGGGGCATTAAAAGCAATGGCAATATTTTTCTCAGCCACATAATTGTTAATAGTTTGATATCACAAAACGAAAGTGAAAGTAGAACTGTCAAAAATGACAACCTGTCAAAGTGTTGTTTTTGCTGGCACGAGAAGGCGATTACACTCAATGTGTTCACATTTTGACCATAGGCTTTGTCAATGACCTTTATAGTATGGGTAGCTTTGATATTATTTATTGCTTTCATGTAACTGCATGATTGTGTATATGTTTACAATACACAAAGCATAAATAATGATATAAATATACTGATTGAGCTTATAATAATCTGAGAACTATAGCCAGGTCAATTAAGGACTTAAAATACTGAGCTTATAATAATCTGAGAACTATAGCCAGGTCAATTAAGGACTTAAAATACAATTTTGTGTCCTGATTTCATGAAGAAATGACCATGCATATCCTAGATTTCAAATTCAAGGCCCTGGTGTGACACATTGGTAGCATTACCGTTAAACTGTTACCAGGCTTATGAAATTAGTTTTTATTGAACTATCTAAGGAAATCTAAATCAGGCACTGATTTTTCTTGTTTTAATACAGTCATAGATCAGTTGTGGCCTCTGGGTAATGACCAATTTTTGCTTACTTGTCACACCCTTAAAACTTTCCACACGTCTATAATAGCAAATCTGGATTTAGGTGATCTTCATGGTAAATTTAAACTTTAGCTCTGTTACAAGAGTGCTGGTAAAGTCCAGTCACATATTTAAATCTAGGCCATGTCAAAATCAAAGTGTCAAAGACAAATGAAAGATGCGTTCATTAATTATTGTCCAGTTGTTTACTACTGCTGTAAGTTTTTATATAATATGACTGATGAACATCATGTGAGAGAAAATTCACATTATCATTGTATATCAGGTTTAGCAGCCTTTTAGATAACAAAGTATGCTAGTTTTCAATGTCGCTTCTGGGTATCAAACCCGTAGGGCTTTTAGGAAGATTCTGAAATTTTCGATCCCTCGAGAGCAACCAAACCAAAAATTAAGTCAAATATTGCCGACTCGGTTTTTTGAGTCGGTTCATGAGGGATAATGGAGCTTGATTGGTCATTGTCGGCTCTGGTACTACTTACATGTACCATGGGTACTCTTAAGTATACTTACATGTACCCTGGGTACTCTAAGTATACTTACATGTATCCCAGGTACGGTAAATAAACATAATTGTACTTGGTCCATATTAGACTGTACCCGAGTTG
The DNA here is from genome assembly GCF_020536995.1 of Dreissena polymorpha. NCBI lineage: Eukaryota > Metazoa > Mollusca > Bivalvia > Myida > Dreissenidae > Dreissena > Dreissena polymorpha. Next base: position 82,108,247 of record NC_068363.1, on the reverse strand, counting down.
TATTCGCGCCCAAAATCCGATGTCGTAAAACGCGCAACCGATTATCTTAAACACACTTCTCTTAAAAAAACACTGCATCAACATGGTTTTTGAGTATGTGTTACGATAATATAGAGGCCATTCTACAGAAAATTGACATAAATGTGTATATATAATTATTACAAAAAAATAGTTGACAACGACTGATTTAGGGTTAAATTTCCCGGGTACATTTTAGTATATTTACCGTACCCAGGATACATGTAAGTATACTAAAGAGTACCCGGGGTACATGTATGTAGTACCCGAGCCGACAATGAACAATCGAGCGATACTGGAAGGTGCAACATCTCTCACGCCCCCTAGCATCGCCTTTAGCAGTATTCAATTCTCAACAGGAAAGTGCTGGAGTCATTGATCCTGAGGGGCAAGAAAAACAATAGATTAATGTTCGAAATAAATAATTTGATTAATGACAATTCTATTATTTGAGCCAGGTCACAGGAAAAGCGCAGTCAAATCATTATCCAATTAAATTATTTGTTATTGTCAGAAAAACGCTTTTAAGCAAACAGCTTTCAAGCGACTGCAGGCTGATCTAGATCCAAACTGGCCACAATCGCCTTAATGTCTCTTTTACTGTGACACAGTTCATTTAACTTTAAAATGATAAAAAGTACTAACACTAAGAAATAGTACAAACCAGTAAAGAGTTTGAAATCAATGTTGAATTTCAGGACAGCTTGGTGATCTGCAAATCCCCGATGAAATGTTGATATCGGGTATCATAGTCATTCAATAAGTCGCAAAATGCTAGAATACAATTTATAAAGCACAATGTGACTTATATTGATAAATAAAAATACCAGTATGCCAGTTTTGCCGTGTCAAGCTGTTACGATCCAGAAAGTCCTTCATTCACATCGAGTATATATCCTTTGAATTCCAACTATTGTTGTCATAAGCGAAGATTAAGTGAATAAATAATTCATATATCCTAAATGACAGCTTCTAAATAGCGAAACAAGCCAATTTATGCAGTAAGAAAGTTTTGAATCGAGACCCTCACTGGGGCGGCCATTGTTGAATGTTGAAACACGAACGACAACTCTGCTAGGAGAATGTTATCAATGACGAGCAATCTCCTACGCAGTGGCGAATGCAAATGGGAAGTAACCTAAAAAATCGAGTTATCTCAATCGGACTGGCTCGGTCTTTTACATAGGTCGCAATTGTGAATTTTTTATGTCCCCCACTATAGTAGAGGGGGACATATTGTTTTTGCCCTGTCTGTTGGTCTGTTGGTCCGTTGGTCTGTTTGCGCCAACTTTAACATTTGCAATAACTTTTGCAATATTGAAGATAGGAACTTGATATTTGGCATGCATATGTATCTCATGGAGCTGCACATTTTGAGTGGTGAAAGGTGAAGGTCAAGGTCATCCTTCAAGGTCAAATATATGGGTCAAAATCGCTCATTTAATGTATACTTTTGCAGTATTTCAATATTCAAGATAGCAACTTGATATTTGGCATGCATGTGTATCTCATGGAGCTGCACAATTTGAGTGGTGAAAGGTCAAGGTCAAGGTCATCCTTCAAGGTCAGATGTCAAATATATGTGGCCAAAATCGCTCATTTTATGAGTACTTTTGCAATATTGAAGATAGCAACTTGATATTTGGCATGCATGTGTATCTCATGGAGCTGCACATTTTGAGTGGTGAAAGGTCAAGGTCAAGGTCATCCTTCAAGGTCAGAGGTCAAATATATGTGGCCCAAATCGCTAATTTTATGAATACTTTTGCAATATTGAAGATAGCAACTTGATATTTGGCATGCATGTGTATCTCATGGAGCTGCACATTTTAGTGGTGAAAGGTCAAGGTCAAGGTCATCCTTCAACGTCATATATATGGGTCAAAATTGCTCATGTAATGTCACTTCTGCAATATTGAAGCTAGCAATTTTATATTTGAAATGCATGTGTATCTCATGGAGCTGCACATTTTGAGTGGTGAAAGATCAAGATCAAGGTAATCCTACAAGGTCAAACTTCATATAGGGGGACATTGTGTTTCACAAACGCATCTTGTTCAGAAATATTAATTCCCAATTTTAGATCACTCTCATTAGAAAAAAGTATATGGCGTTATATGGCCCCTCCAGGGATTATTTTTAACTTCAACTGCCACCAATATCAACACCATGGTGTTGGAAGGTCTTTAGTTAAAGAAGACTGTCACATTCGTTTGGCTGGTTTTTAGATGATTATCAAAACTTGGACAATGCTGTTCCAGCATCGTCAAAAATGTAAGCACTTATTGGGTCTCCTTGACGACAGCCCCTCTCTATACAGAAGGTGTTCGACAAGAATCCATTTATTTGTATTGAGGCCATAGTGTTTTGCAAGAACATGGATATCTATTTTTGAAACATTGGTCCGAAATTAAAAAAACTTAAGGTGGTTTCTATAAATTGGAAAGACAAGGTATCAAACGCTTTTTCAAAATCGATTGTCATTAGTAAACCAGGTAAATTATTTTCTTCAGCGTATTTCAGGATGTCATAAAGTAACCTTGTGTTTTCACCAATAAATCGTCCTTTAATAAAGCCAGTTTGGTCTTTGGAGATTAAAATATCAAGTACAGTTTTTAGTCTATTTGCTATGGATCCTGATGCTAGTTTGTAAACAACATTTAATTAAGTTAATGATCTTAAATTTTTCAGATGACACTTTGGCTTGTTTTCTTTTGGTTTGCAAGTTATAATTCCATGTTTTTGTGTTATGGATAAGGAGTTTGTAATAAAGGCATAATTAAGACCTCTTACAACAAAATGACCTAACTTTTTCCAAATACTTTAAAGAATTCAGCAGTGAATCCATCAGAGCCTGGACTTTTGTCAGATTTCATGTTTTTAAGAGTTATGGATACTTCCTCAATATTAAGCATTCCTTCTAATGTCATACTTAATTTCGTTGTCTTTCTTTTTGTACAATGTTTTATAGAATGAGACAGCTTCATATAAAATTTCATTTTGATCCTGCAATTTAACACCATTTTCTAATTCAATAAAAGGTATCGACTTGTTTACATAATAGCTTGATTCCAGCGAGCAAAAGTATTTTGACAGTTTTTCCCCATCTTCTATCCATTTAGCTCTAGATCGAATAAAATACCATTTACGTTTATTTTCCCTTATATTTAATAGTTCGTGTTGTAGTTCTATTAGTTGGTCTTTATTTGTTTCGTTTCGTAATTTTTGAAGTCTGTCAATTTCCTGTATTAAATTAGATTCGCGGTTTTTGTTTAGTTTACTTTTATATGAAGAGAATGAAATAGTTTTTCCTCTTATTTCCATAAGTAATGTTTCTAGGAATAACTGGTCGTTGATGACAAATGTATATTATTATTGTCAGTATGTTCAATGTTTTCAAAGTTGTAAATAGGAATACAATATTGTTGTTTAACAGTTTCAATCAAAGTATTAATGCAGTTTAAATAGTCTATATTCTTTAACAATGTATTGTTGAATTTCTATAGCCCTTTTCCATGTGCTACATCTTCAAAACTTATTTCTAGGTCAATAATGGAGTGATCTGATTTATAACATGAATCAATCGTAGATTTTCTTATTTTAGATGACAGACAATTTGAAGTAAGGAAAAATCCAGTCTAGCCTGCTGTAACGGTGTAAATCTTAACCATGTATATTGTTGGGTAGTGCCGTTTATATATCTAAAAGTATCAATTATATTGTTATCTCTAATAATATCTTGTAATGTTTTTCTTGCATTTTTATTATTATTATTAATCGATGAATAATTTTGATAGTCCAAGTTAACATCTAATACACAGTTAAAGTCTCCGCATATAATGAATTCATCATTTTGAAATTATGTTAACTTTTTAAAGAGATCTGTAAAATGATGGGCGTGTCTTTATTAGGTCCATATAATGAACATAAGGTAAACCTACTGGTCATATATGTTAAATCCAGTAAGATGTAGTTACCTGAAGAATCATTTTCAATTTTATTCACTGTGATTGGTAGGTTTTTTCTAAACATGACACAAATTCCTCTAGAGTTTGATTTCCCAAAACTATTATAACATTCCACGTCCCATTCTGAGTAGATTTTATTTTTCATATCAGGAGTAAAGTGACAGTCTTGGAGACAGTAAATATGTGCTTGTTTCCCTTTTAAAAAATCAAAAACATCTCTACGTTTATTATTATTATTTAGGCCCCTACAGTTGTATGAGATTAATTTAAGATTATCCATTTAATATAGGTTGGTGGAACATGTGCTTAACAAATAAATTATTAAACATATAATTGGTATACAGTATACATCGACATCATTTTCAACTCTAAAATTCCGTATTTTAAGATGAAAGCAATTCAGCAAATTAAGTACAAAGAAACAAAGAAACAAGAACAAAATAAACAAAGGGGTAGCAAGGTAAAACAAATGATCGTGATTACAAGCAAACAAATCAGTTTGTTGACATCAAAATTCATGATTTTACAACATAATTTTTACATATATGTGTTAAAGAAGTGATTTTTACAACGTAAATGTTTTGAACTTATTATTGTATATGTCATTATTCATCTTATCACATCCAATGCAGAACATATAATATGATATTGAAAATGAGACAAACGCACCCGATTCTTACGCATAATGACATTTAAATACTTAAAGAGCATAATGTCTTAGATCAAAAGCATGTTTTCAAGTTATTTACATATACTTATATATATTTACATCTATATAGATAAATACTGACATACACAATCACCCACAAAAACATTCCCATATACATCTATATCTATATCCTAAATAAATGCATAATGCCTTAGATCATAAGCAAGCAGGTCACTGTATGGGATATATATATATATATATATTATATTAACATCTATATAAATACCGACAAACACCGTCACATACACAAAAACATACCCATATACAGCTAAATATATATATCCTAAATAAAAGCATCTTTAAGTATACATCAAAAATACAATTGTTATAGTGAAAAGAAAAGGACCAATGTTTTGTTATTAATTTTGTCTTGATTAGTCAGTGATATGATGTTGTTGTTTTTTAATGAAATATTAATTACTATAATTAATACAATGTTGTGTTATTATATTTGTCCTGATTAGACTAAATAAGTCGGCGATATGATGGTGTTTTTTTTAAATAAAATATTAATTGCTATAATACAATAGTTTTGGATAAAAGGAGCTTAAATTTGACAAACAGGTGTTTATTTTCTGAAGTCAACAACATCCATACACTCATATTATAAATACTTTTATTAAAATTATAAAACTAGTACGGAACAACTGCTTCTTTGATATAAATAGATAATTTTATCAACTTCCGTGTGCTGAAAATATCATTCGTATCTTAACTGTTCATTTTTATATTAAAATACTGTATCGTTCATCGTTAAGTAGAATTGGCATAGCCCCCTACACATAGAAACAACAAATAAAGCAGCATCAATAAATCAAGTATTCCATGCAGCTTAAACTTTGTCAAGCATATATAAATCAAAGTACTGACAGTACTGGTGTGACGATGCTTTTGAAGAGGATTGATATAAAAGCATCTATTGAATTTTATCTACATCACCACAATTGTATAAGAAGGTACGAACTTTTTGGGTAGGAAAAAAATGGTTACGAACATTTTGGGTACACAAATTATGCAACAAAAAAAAATGGGTTGAAAAAAGATTTGGTTACGAAAAAAAATTGGGTAGGAAAAAAAAATTGGGTACGACAAAAATTGGGTACGAGCAAAAATTAGGTACGAAAAAAATTGGGTATGAAAAATGTAGGGTACGAAAAAAAAATGGGGGTACAGGGAAGTAGTATCCGTGGGGAACTTGATCCATTCAGCGAAACTGGGAGGTGGGTTACATTCTCGATCAAATATAACAAGAAATATCTTTAAGATATTCGACGTGTATTTTCTGTACCTCTTATCTTAAAAAAACGTTATGTTACAGTAAAATGTTTGTGGGTTATAACTTAACGTTTCAGCATATAAATTCAAAACTTGACATGCTCTCTAATTTCACCATGCTCTTTAATTTCACATGTTTATCATACCAAACTTTATATTTCGTTGTTTCCTTTCCTAAGTTAATGATGCTGTACGGACGTTATTTCACATGCTCATGTGCATGAACATATAATTTTTATCTTTTGATTATTTTTTTTCTTTAATTCAATAAGCTTAGGCATGTTTGTGCGTTAAGTACAGCAATAATTTCATGATGAATCCGGAAAGTAGGTATGAGCACATAGTCGTAAGAGCACTTGAATACGTGAGTTCGCCTATGAACACATGGTAAGGTTAACCAAATCTCCGCGATATGACCTAATATGTGTTTAAAACAGCAAACAATATATAAACAAACGAATGAATAATCAAACATAGTATGTGTACTGATGTGGCTCTGTAATTTCTGTTTGAAAAGTTTATTAAATATGCAAAATGAGAAAGCACGCATAAGAGCGAGTTTCTCAGATGTCACATGGCTATTATGCTGTTTATATACCATAGTCGCTACAACGTTTACAATTGGCAGGTTCGAAATAATTCGTTTTCTTTACACTCATGATCGCGTAGAAAATTAATTATACACGTTTTTTTTCGCAATTTATTTACTGAATCACGACAAATGTCAAATACAATACAGAAAATGCATAGTTGTTTCATTGATCTACAAACATATAATGAATTGAATATAACTGATTAAAAATTAACGTTTTCAAACTATTATAAAATCTTTTTCCCAGAATATGCTGTCCTATTTATAGCTGAGCTTCCTATACCTTTATCAATGATAATAAGTGAGGTATGCCGATTAGAAAATCGAGCTATCTCAATCGGACTGGCTCGGTCGTTTACATAGGTCGCCATTGTGAAGATTTTTCGCAGCATCGTCAAAAATGATTTCAGTAAAGTCTATCATTCATATGCATCAATTTTGTAAATATCAATCTAAGTATACTACATGAAAACATTTTTGAAACAAGGGCTGTTTGTAAAACATGCATGCACCCCATATGGGCTGTCAGTTGTAGTGGCAGCCATTGTGTGAATACGTTTTTTGGAACTGAGACCTTGACCTTTGACCTAGTGGCCTGAAAATCAATAGGGGTCATTTGCGAGTCATGATCAATGTACCTATGAAGTTTCATGATCCTAGGCATAAGCTTCCTTGTGTTATCATCCGGAAAACATTTTACTCTGTCAAGTCACCGTGACCTTGACCTTTGACCTAGTGACCTGAAAGTCAATAGGGGTCATCTGCGAGTCATGATCAATGTACCTAAGAAGTTTCATATCATAGGCGTAAGCATTCTTGAGTTATCATCCGGAAACTATTTTTCAAAGTTGAGTCACTGTGACCATGACCTTTGACGTAGTGACCTGAAAATCATTAGGGGTCATCTGCGAGTCATGATCAATGTACCTATGAAGTTTCATGATCCTAGGCATAAACGTTGTTGAGTTATCATCCGGAAACCATTTACTATTTCGGGTCACAGTGACCTTGACCTTTGACCTAGTGACCTAAATTCAATAGGTATCATCTGCGAGTCATGATCAATGTATCTATTAAGTTTCATGATCCTAGGCATAAGTGTTCTAGAGTTATCATCCGGAAACCATTTTACTGTTTCGGGTCACCGTGACCTTTGACCTAGTGACCTCAAAAGGGGTCATCTGCGAGTCATGATCAATGTTTCTATGAAGTTTCATGATCCTAGGCATAAGCGTTCTTGAGTTATCATCCGGAAACCATTTTACTATTTCGGGTCACCGTGACCTTGACCTCTGACCTAGTGACCTGAAAATCTATAGGGTTCATCTGCGAGTCATGATCAATGTACCTATGAAGTTTCATGATCCTAGGCATAAGCGTTCTTGAGTTATCATCTGGAAACCGTTTTACTATTTTGGGTCACCGTGACCTTGACCTTTGACCTAGTGATCTCAAAATCAATAGTGTTCATCTGCGAGTCATGATCAATGTACACATGAAGTTTCATGATCCTAGGCATAAGCGTTCTTGAGTTATCATCAGGAAACCATTTTACTATTTCGGGTCACCGTGACCTTGCTCTTTGACCTAGTGACCTCAAAATAAATATGGGTCATCTGCGAGTCATGATCAATGTACCTATGAAGTTTCATGATCCTAGGCCTAAGCGTTCTTGAGTTATCATCCGGAAACCATCTGGTGGACGGACAAACTGACAGACTAAGCGACATGTGCTAAACAATATACCCCGAACAAGCCACATAAGAAATGCAGCATAACACATTCTAAAAGTAAAAGATATCTGTGCAATGATATCTTTTCTTCAAATGGTAAGATGAACAAACAAGAGGGCCTGAAAGGCCCAAAGTCGTTCACCAGAGATAACAAGATATTATTGGGACAAATATTGTGACCAAAATTCTTGTAGATCGGAAAATAAATGTGACCTCTCGGGTGTTAACAATGTTTTACTATAGCAATATAAGGAAAAATGCCCCACCTCCTGGCAGCCATGTTTTTCAACCAATTGTAACCATTTTCTAACTGATCCAAGATATCATTGAGACTTATATTCTGGCCAAATTTTATGAAGATTGGAATATAAACGTGGCATCCAGCATTCTTGAGTTATCATCCGGAAACCATCTGGTGGACGGACATACGGACAGACATGTGCAAAACAATATACCCTTTCTTTTTCGAAGGGGGGCATAATAATACAGTAGAATGAACCAACAAGGGAGGCAACTTGTTATGTCACAATTTGGCAGTATATAAAAAGTGGTACTTAATTATCTCGCTAAACATGGGTCTAAATTACGTTTAAAAGCTATTTTCTGATTGGATGAAACAGTCCGAAATCATCCAATAAATAAAGTCGAGATATTTTTCTTGCGGAACATGCAATGCCATGCCGCATGCAAGCTATTTATAAAGTAAATATCGTAAATCAAAAGGTTTGTTATGTTTTTTTTCGCGGTCATAGACAGTGTTCCTGGCTGAAAACGATGCAATATTACTTGTAAATCATTCATGCATTAGTTTTTAGCAAGAAAGAGTCAGAATATTAGTGTAAAACATAAAAAAAAATATTTAAACTTGTGTCTGCTACAATTTAACGAGTGGTTACGGAAATTACCGATTGTACAGATGTACCGACAGACATATGCAAAACGAAAGAATTGCGTGCTTATTTCAAGTTTATCAGCCTTGAAATTACCTATTAATCAAATGAGAATCAAAATTATTAAAATATAAACCAGTAATGTTCATTAACACCAAAATCTTTGGGCACAACCATCATATTTTTGGAAACCGTGACGTATTGTTTTTCAGAAACCGACGATCGGTAATTTCCATAACCATATGGAAAATTTCATCACTGACAAGTTTTGTTTCTAATGTTTTTCTCAAATATTCTACCACAAAATTATAGTATACCATTACACAAATGAATGACAAGTAATAATTCCTTGATTTTGGGGAGGGACACTGTCTATAAATGCTAAAAAAAACATAAAGGCTAAACTGAAGTGCATACAATATTGAAAAATAAATCATAATTCAAGTGTAGACAAGTGTTCGTTTTATCCGATATATTCATTCATCCACATTGCTCAGACACTCAATTATCATGGAAATTATAACGAATATCTGACAAAAACTTGCATTATTTATTTTTATCTTTAAACTTCCATTTCATAAATGTTTTTTTGATAAACGTCGTTAATTATTAATTGTATATAGATTTCTCTATAGTTTGAAAAACATTTAGGCAAATATTTCTCATGTAAGATAAAATGCAAATAATTAATAAAATATTCCCTTTTAATCAGTATGTTGGTTTATCGGTCAATAACAATATCACTTTGAACATTGAATTATTTAAAAGTTATAACAAACATTAAATGTTCTCCGAACAAATGATTAATAACACATATAACAGATTGATAGGAAGATATGAACAAATCAAGGTTGCTAGGTTGCCTGCCTAGAATGGTCCTGTTAGTATGGAAGTACTTGATATATAAATTTATTAGCCTGTCGGTGTTGTAAAGACATAAAATATTTTATGAATGTCTCAAAGCGTGAATTATTTTGCATTTAGTAAAAGAAAGGCAACATATAACCCTTAAGTGGCTGACAAGAACTTGTGGCTGAATACGACTAAAAAGAGGCATTATTCTTCTTGAAAATGAAAGTAAACATCATAATATATGAATTTTCTTATCAAAAGTGTTATTTTTTGTGAATAGGGGAAATACATATTCAAGAATAAACAATATAATTATAAATGTTTTGGCGAAGTGCATTATAGTATTATCATAGTACCAGTTTTGGTCTAAAAATCCAGTAACATTTTTTAAATTTCATAACCCCTTGTTGCAAAAAAAAATCATGAAAAATAGAATTTTAAGAGTAACCTATTAAAATAAAATAAAAAATGCTTTATTAGACCCTAGATATTATTTTTTGCAATCATTTTTCATCAATTACAAATGTTTAAAAAAAATAAATTTCATGCTACTCATGGAACCAGTTTTTTGTAGAAAATTAATTACATTTTTTTTAAATGCGTTACCCCTTGTTGCCAAAAAATTCATAAAAAATATAATTTTCAAAGAGATCCTTTAAAACAAAAAGAAAATGCCTTCTTAAACCTTAAATATTATTCCTTCAAGCATTTTACATCAATAATTATTTATGTTTGAAAAAATTATTGGTTCATGCTAAATACTGTTTGATATACTGTAAATAATGTAACTACACATCCAAGTAGTGAGTCCATCAAACTATTGCAACCGAAACACCTGGTGTGCCAAGGCACCAGCCGAAGTCAAATGCCTTCTGACTTAGTGCATTTTACTATTTATATTTTTATGCATTTGTATATGTTTGAAAAATTGTATAATCTTAAATGACATCTTCTGACCATGCATGTCCTAGATTTCAAAATCCAGGCCCTGGTCTGACACATTGGTAACATTAACGTTAAACTGTTACCAGGCTTCTGAATTTAATTAGCCAGGTCACAGGAAAAGGGCAGTCTAATCAGTATCCAATTAAACTATTTGTCATTGTCAGAAAACCGCTCATAAGCAAACAGCTTTCAAGCAACTGCAGGCTGAACTGGATCTAAACTGGCCACAATAGCCTTAATGTCTCTTTTACTGGGATACAGTTCATTTAATTTTTAAGAAATCTTGTCATGTTTTGGTAAATTGACAAAAATTGAAAAAAGTTGTATCGGATTCGCAAATTTTTGTTTAAGTTATGTTATTTTTAGGAAACAGTATTACTGAACATTTACCCTTGTCTAATATAGCGATTATATGCATCTTTTAACGATTGAAACATTATAAAGCGTTGCAACGCCAAACGGTTGAATAATTTGGAGAGTTATGTTGTTGTTGTTTAATTGTGTGAAACTACGAAGATTGCTTATATTAGGTATAAAATACGTCAACCATTTATACTTGGCAGAAAAGTCTAGCAGGCTAATGCGTTTTTACTCCAGGACTAAGGGGGTCACTGGTTCAAGCCCTGTGGCGGACTACTTTTTTTTAAAGAATTTTATTCTTGATTTTAAACTGGAGCTTTTAAGATCCAATGTTTACATTTATCAATATAAAGCATTTAATGACTAACTTCAAAACATGTTAAAATCTGTGAAACATAATATCTACTCCTATAAATATGAGGTCGATATACATGGACTAAACGGTAAATTACGTCTTATTATTTGGACTATGATATCAACTACTTAAATAGAAAGAAGAAAGAATTCATACAAACCAGTAATTTGAGTTAAGAGTTTGTAACCAATGTTGTATTTCAGGACAGCTTGGTGATATGCAAATTCCATATGAGCTGTTGAAATTGGGTATCATAGCCATTCAATAAGTCGCAAAATGCTCGAACAAAATTTATAAAGCAAAATGTGACTTAAATTGATAACTAAAAATACCAGTATCATCAGTATGCCAGTTTTGCCTTGTCAAACTGTCGAGATCCAGAAAGTGCTTCATTTCACATTGAATATATCCTTCGAATTCCATTTATTGTTGCATTGCTAAATAGCGAAACAAGCCAATTTAAGCTGTAAGAAAGTTTTGACACGAGTGTTATCAAGTCTCTCATAGGCGAAGTCATTGTTGTAGAAAGTGATCCATTCACATCGAATATATCCTTCGAATTCCATCCATTGTTGTCATTAGCGGAGATTTAGTGAATAAATAATTCATATATCATAAATGACAGCTTCTAAATAGCGAAACAAGCCAATTTATGCAGTAAGAAAGTTTTGAATCGAGACTTTCATGGGGGGGGCCATTGTTGAATGTTGAAACACGAACGACAACTCTGCTAGGAGAATCAACAAGCAATCTCCTACGCAGTGGCTTATGCCCAAGGGAAGTAACTGAAAAATCGAGTTATCTCAATCGGACTGGCTCGGTCTTTTACATAGGTCGCCATTGTGAATTTTTTTTTATGGTTATTATACCTTAGACGATGCTGTTCCAGCATCGTCAAAAAGAAGCTTACTATGGCAGTTTTAGTAGATTAATTGTTTAAATAAAAATAGTATAGATATTTCATTTGATCATAATATTGAGTCGCACAGCCAACATTACAGTCATAGTGCGTGCTTAATCATAAAACATGGCTTACACAGGCTGTTTTAGCAGATTAATTGTTCAAATGAAAATAGTATAGATATTTCATTTTTTAAATAATATTCAGCCGCACAGCCAACATAACAGTCATAGTGCATGCTTAATCATAAAACATGGCTTACACATGCAGTTTTAGCAGATTGTTTAAATAAAAATAGCATAGATATTTCATTTTTAAATAATATTCAGCCGCAGAGCCAACATTACAGTCATTGTGCGTTCTTAATAATAAAAAAATGCATTAACAAGCACACATAGTTAAGACAATGACCACTTTTTTTGAAAACAAATAAGGGAATGATATGAATAGAAATGACATATAAGGAGTGACAAATAAACATCAGCGTTATTAACATAAACATTCAATTAAAGTTACAAGAAAGTATTTATTTGTGTTTATTATTTTAGAAAAGGTTTATATGTTATTTTTTTGCAAATTTGCATATTCTAAACACATGTTGACTTCATTTAAATAAGATAAGGTCTATAGTCTCACTAGTGGTTTGTGATGGTTTAAGTAATCCAATTTATCAAGGTGTATGACCACATGCTAACAATAGAATTGTTGGCTATCGCCCACTTAATGATGTATAGTCTGTTTTACAGATTGACTTTTATATGCCTTTTTATAGACTGTTTAATTACTTATTTGTTAACAGGTTTAATTATATCGAATAATGTATCGAGAAGTGCATTTCTGTTATATATCAATCATTCTCTATCGCCCACTAGATAATATATAGTCTGGTTTGAAGATTGACATATATATGCCGTTTTATATTCTGTTTCATTGCTAATTTGTTTACAAAGTATACTTACATTGAATAATGTATCGAGAAGTGCATTTCTGTTATATATCAAGCATTGTTTAAAAGAAAAAAAAATCAACAAATGGTATTAGTTAATTATAGGGTATAGTTACAAAAAATAATAGGATTTATTTACAATTTTTTTTTTGAATTACAGAGAATTGTGTAACATACAGAAGCGTATACTATTTAATTAGAATCATACCATCTTTCAGTGACATGGGGTCCATACATGGTAGTTATGGTGTCTCTAACGTCCACTCACTCCTGTTCTTCTGAAGCGCCTGAATTATTCAATAACATTGTTCACGTTGTCGTAAATGTCAAATTTGATGCGCTCATCGGCAACAGTTTGACCATATACAGAACCGTTAAAGTACCAGGCACTACTAATGTCCGGGTGCAGGTGAAGCCTACTGATAAGCCCCTGGTTGGGCTTGGTAACGTCATCCACCAGTTGATAACCATTGTTCTTCATGGGGGCCCTCTTTCGCATAATGGTGGACTTTGCGGAGTTGTTTTTCAGTTTAATGAGGACTGGGCGTGTTTGCCCCCGCGTTGTGGGGATACGATGGATCGCTACTATATCAGTCAGCAGTAAGTCTACCCCTGCATGGGTCTTCAGGGTTGATGTTACTGTTTTTGTTAGTGATTCTTCTGATTCGTCCCTATTTTCTTGAATGTTCAATATCTTCATATTATTCTTCCTGGAGTATTGTTCATTGTAATTTGCTTTTTGATGTGCCAGTTTGCTCAGCTCATATGCTTTATTTACTTGTTCCTGTAGTGATTTATTTTCAGAGGTTGTGATGTCTTCTATTTTTTGTATTTATTCTTTTAGGTTTGTATTATCAAACTCTAGGGAGTCGATTTTTAATTGCATTTCATTAAACATCTAACTAACTAAGTGCTCTATCTTATTGTTCATGTTCTCTTCAATTTCGGCCATAATTGTTGTGATTGTGCTGGTAATTAATTCTTCTATCTCCTCTTTTTTTAGCATACTCTTGAGCTCCTCCCTCGAACTGGTAATTTCCTTTGTCATATTTTGCAGCTGTGTTTGGATAGCATGTAGCTCATCCATGCTGTCCAGAATTACTTGTCTCACTGTCAGGTCGGGATTTCTTAATAGCCTGCTTTGTTTGAGGTTTTGTCCCCGTAAAATTCAATTTACTCATAGTTATGAGTAAATTTATTATTCTCTATTCTCAAAATACTATTAAAATCTCATCATCTTTATAACCCATATCATCATCATTATCATTATCAAACAAATAATAAACCAAAGACAAAATAGGAGTGAGTGCTTGTATTTGACAGGACTTTCAACATATAAACGCAAAAAACAATTCTTCTGACGCCCGTATGTGTTGTATGTGCAATGGATATAGACCTCAACGGCACCGCTCAATTGATGAGCCTCGAAACGACTGGAAACAGTGTAACATCTTTGTTCAGGTGTATAAAGAACTGAAACGATACTATTTAAATGCTGTAGGGCATGTAATTATGAATTCTTCACATGCACATGTGTGTCATGTGAAAAAATGCAAATTTATTCATAACAATTAGACGTCATGTATATAATTCAAATAAAGAGTTACTGTTTGAATAAACTGATCCCGGCCGATGCCCAAAGTGCACACAGGACGCCCACAATGCCCATCAATCACGCTAACTTGCTTAAATATTATAAATTAACAATTATGAAACATTAATTTGTTCAAAGAAGCTGCTAATATCTGCAAGATTCATCCATCACCACCAATCAAGAGAAGTGTACATGACTTCACGTACACCCCATACAATAATCAGTAGTAATAAACGATTCAGGTAAAACCGCGAGCGGGATACGCAACCCTACTGCCATTTTTGTTTTCTTATTTTTTCTTTTAATGGCAGGGGGACGTATGAGGACCCATGGCTCGAGACCGGTGTCTAGGTGCCTTCATCACCTCCCGAAACCTCTAATTTTAGAGAAATCTACAAATAAGCAGCTATTATTATACTGTAAACATTAAGTATTATTTAGTAAAAAATGTAATTAAAACATTATCAATTTCATTGCGCAAATTAACATAACAAACAAACATCAAAAGCATCCCGCACACACCCCGGACATCAACATAAAAACAAACAAATCACTCAAACCATAAAATCCATAAAGCACCTAAAAAGAATGTTGATAAATCATAAGTATTCCGAGAAATATATAAATGCATATGACGAACAGCTATATTAAACCGACTTCAACATCTAACCAGTCACACCAAAATGAAAATATTAAGTAATCGTACAATAAGAATGTCTTTAAAATTAAACGTTCATTACGAAAGACAACAAAAAATAATAACACTGAAATTTAAACATACCAATATTTCAATAAATATGCTGGAGGTACTATCTCCAGGAAGTGAGAGTCTCGAAAAACATGACACCCATAACTTAAAAAACCTCATTCAAACACAATATTAAGTAAAAAATGAGTCAAAATAATCAAGAAAACTTAGCTGCTTCAGACTTAAATGAAAATACACCCATCGTCTTTCCCAGTAAAGGAATCGGTTTGTGTTAAGATCCCATCTCACATGGACTAAAAACCGAACTGAAAATATACTAAATATAGACTTTATAATTGCAAAATTATAAACATAAAAGCAATGTAACCAATTATTTAACCATACATATGTTCATTAAGGGCGGGCGGGCGGGGTTATCACCCTTTCGTTTTCTTGCTCCATAACTTTGCCTGTCAAAAACAACCCTCGAATGGCGTCTCACTAGATGTGCAAATCATATATACCCCAAAACGAAAAACTCGTGCGCTTTCGCGCTAAAACATGCACACAAAACCCGTGCATTATACGCGCTAAACCATTACCATAATCTCTCTTCTAAATAACACGTATTAAACCATACTATACCGTATTTATCAAACCGAGAATAATTTCATTTACTCATAGTTATGAGTAAATTTATTATTCTCTATTCTCAAAATACTATTAAAATCTCATCATCTTTATAACCCATATCATCATCATTATCATTATCAAACAAATAATAAACCAAAGACAAAATAGGAGTGAGTGCTTGTATATGACAGGACTTTCGAATAAAACAAAGAGAGAATACAAATAATATAAAACATAAAATGAATACCTAAATATTCTCCACCACGTTATATACCTCTCGAACTGTGTTTTAACTGAAAAGATACAATTATAAACATTTGTAAAAGCAATAAAATTAATTCAATCAAAATAGGCACACTATGACCTTCAACAACGGTCAACTGACCACACAAGCCAACTGGCTTATCAACATCAGGCACACTCTGGCCTTCACAAACGGTCAAATGACCACACAAGCCAAACGGCTAATCAACATCAGGCACACTCTGGCCTTCACAAACGGTCAAATGACCACACAAGCCAAACGGCTAATCAACATCAGGCACACTCTGGCCTTCACAAACGGTCAAATGACCAATCGAATAATGCACAAGAGAATTAAACAGATATAATAAAACAATATTTACAAAATTAATGATAAACATTAAAACGGAAATAAAAAATATCATAATCATAATCCTTATAATAATAATAACATACTACATAAACCATACCTTTATGTTCTCCAATACTTAATATACAATTCGTACTGTCCAGTTACTGCACTGCAAAAAAAAACTTGCAAAGATTGTTAATTCCATGTGAACATGCTTTTTAAGAAAATAAGTTCAACTCACAAAAGCCAACCGGCTTTCACACATCAGATCAACTTGCTTTAAAAAACGGTCAACTGACCATACAAGCCAACTGGTTTACAGAATCAGGCCAAATGGCCGTAAACAAATTGGTCCAATGACCACAAGGAAACATACACACAACACAAACACAGAACTTAATAATACTCAAAAGCATTCCCAAACCATTTATATAATAATATATTATAGTGTCTTTAAATGTGCTACGAACAACACATCATACATTTCAAATCACACATACATTAATAATGACTTTTCACAAATCTAAATTTAGCGACACCGATAATCTGTCTTTCAAAGAATCTTTAACATATCCGTCCTTAGTGGAAACACTTTTCCATCTACCATGTCTTTGCCAAAGTCTATCCACAGTCTTATTATTGGCACTTATAGATGCTCCACCAGCACGAAAAGAATGAAGTCCATATTTAGAAGAAACATAACCCAATAGACTTCACTTCTTCTTAAAACTATCATTTATAGTAGAATAACTTATATGCTTATTATTAGAAATCAATTTGAAACAGTGTTTAACATTACACAAATAAACTGGTCTAAACACATAATCAGTAGATGAACATGCAATATCTGCAACACACAAATACTTTTCAAACAATTTCACAGGACATGTGTCTGTATTAGTTTTTGCAATCAGAACAGTATTACCCTCTCTTAAAATGTCCGTTTTTGACTTTTCAATTTTAATATCACAATGCGTATCTAAAAATACAACATCTGATCTTTTAACAGACAAAATTTCACTTATCCTAAAAAACAAGCATAAAATAAGAAAAAGATTGTAACGCCTCTTAAATACCCCAAAGAACAATCGCTCTCAGAAACAAAAGTGTGATAAAATTTCTTTAATATATCTGATGTAATAGGCTCCTTTTTAAATAACGGCTTTGCAATTCTCCGAATGCACCCACATAAAATACATCATAATAATCCTAGTAATAATAATAACATACTACATAAACCATACCTTTATGTTCTTCAATACTTAATATACTATTCGAACTGTCCAGTTACTGCATTGCAAACAATAATTTTGCAAATATTGTAAATTCTATGAGACTTTCGTTCCAAGAAAGTTCGGTAACCTGACAACACAAGCCAACAGGCTTTCACACACCATATAGACTGGCTTTAAAAACGGTCAACTGACCATACAAGCCAACTGGCTTTCAAAATCAGGCCAATTGGCCTTAAACAACTTGGTCCAATGACCACAAGAGACATGCACAAATACCAAACACATTTTACTAATGTTCTCACAATCAATACGTATGTTCTGCTCTTAAAATTAAAACTACCGACTTGACATTTGTTTTAAGGTTCAATTCACCAACACAGACAAACTTTAAGCTACTGATCGAACCCTGGCTCAAATTTCCATGGCAATAGCATAAGCTCAATTGATATACTAGAACACCGTATTAATTTTGATTTACTAATTTGAAAACAACAAAATGCTTAACACACTCAAATACAAAGCTATAGGTACTTGGTCGGCTGCAAAACTCGTCAATTTTTGGAATTTTAACCCATCAAACAAATCTCAAAGAAAACCGGTATTGATGCAAAGTTGAATTTCTGTGACTCTAAAAGGAATACATGTACCATCTGAGAATAATCCCTGTTGCTGAACCGTTACTTGTTTTTGTTCAATTAAACGCAAAACCTAGAGACTCATTCATTTTTACGTGCTAAACCATAACCATACTCACTTTCTCTTCTAAATAATATGTATAGACCAACATCATTCGGTATTTATCAAACCTAAAATAATATCATTCACTAAAAATTCGTTAATGTAGTATTATCCATTCACAAAATACTGTCAACTATTCCTCCTCCTCATCAATAATGTTAGCATCATCATCAACATTTATAACATCATCATCAATAAAATCATCATTATTAATCTTAACAAGTTATTTTCTAACACATAATTACACAAAAAAAAACAACAAATTATACCTTTCGAGCTGCCCTCTTACTATAATGTTACACTATTCATTATTTATTCTTCGAACTGTCCAGCTTCTGAAAAAATAAACTTCGCAAACATGTGTAAATGCAATTTCAACATGTGTTTTGAGACATTTTTCTGAACTGACACGCAAGCAAACTGGCTTATACGCATCTGAAAAAAATCTGCTTTCAACAAACTGTCAACGGACAACCCGAGCTAACCGGTTAATTTACATAAGCCAATCTGGCCCTTAATAACATACATTTAATGTTCTCCAATATATAATATCCTTCGAACAGTACAATCTTAACATTAAATAAAAACAAAAATGTAAATGTAAACGCACGTTTAACAAATTTGGTTAACAAACTACACGCGCTAACTGGGTTTATCCACATCTGGTCAACTGGCTTTCACCAAAACGATAAGCAAATTACACATGTTAACTGGCATTCAAAAAACGGCCAAACACCATAAAAGCAAAATGTCTTTACACATCAAGCCAACAGGCCACCAAACAAGAACAAAAACTATCACGAAAACAAAATGACTTATATTGCAAATAAATCCGGTCTACTGTTGTTATCATTACAGTACCTAATCTTTAAAAATGCATTTAACTATGACGAAACTAAATTTAACAAAACCGATAAATGCCTTTCATCTAAGTTTAAAACAACAGTCTTATTGTCAACGCTCTTTTCAAACCAAATTTATACCACAGTTTATCCAAAATATCGTAAATTAATTAGCACATATGCATGCACCATTATTGACACCAACCTTGCAGGGAAAACTTAACGTCTTAAATTATTATGAAAAATATAATAACTCAAAATGTTTTAATTCAATTTAGAGATTTTTTTTTTTTAATTGTATTTAATAACATATAAACTGTTTATTCAATATCCAGCGAACGAGATGTAATATATGCAAAACACAAACATGTTTCAAAAAAAAAGTTTACAAGACAAGTCTCTATAGCTGTTTCATAGATGAATAGAATATATATTTCCGTAATGTATCGATTTTTGATGTTTCATTCTTAATTCACAATTGGAATACCTGAATAGTTTAAAGATATGTTCGCATAAATTTTTATCCGCTCATTATCATACCACGTCATATATCGCACACAACCATCTAGCTGAATTATAAGGAAAACGGCATTTAATTGTTATTAATCGTTTGTTGAATTATACGCTTGGAACTAATACACAAACTTGTAACACATGTATTACCATATAAGGTGTTATATCTTATAAACAATAAAAATAAAGCAAGGTGTTCGTAAAAACATGAGGGAGAGTGATCTAACTCTGCTATCAAAACAACTTGGAGTGACACACTATGTGGCCTTACCTATATATAATCCTACCAGACCATTACATTTGCGACCTCTTTTTGAACTTAAATAGTTTCATTTTTACCCAATAATCAAATCAATTGATGTATCTGAATAATTGGAACTAAACAAAAACAACAGCACAAATAAAGATATGGAGCATGTTATTGAATATACTTATCATAAAAGTTAACAAGGAACACAACCTGTGTTAATTTCAATCGGAATGTTGTTGCCAGTGTTATTACAATAAACAGAACCAACAAGTCTGACCTTTGTTCGAAGTTCCAGCTCACCATTCCGCTTCTAGCAGAGAATCAGTCCTCTCATCGAAAATCTCCTTCCGAATACTATGTATTTCGCAAATGAACGCCTAAACTACTTTATCACCCTTTCGTTTTCTTGCTCCATAACTTTGCCTGTCAAAAACAACCCTCGAATGGCGTCTCACTAGATGTGCAAATCATATATACCCCAAAACGAAAAACTCGTGCGCTTTCGCGCTAAAACATGCACACAAAACCCGTGCATTATACGCGCTAAACCATTACCATAATCTCTCTTCTAAATAACACGTATTAAACCATACTATTCCGTATTTATCAAACCGAGAATAATTTCATTTTGTCTGGCCTTTTATTGTATTTTCACTCATTGTTCAAGCAACTCTTGTTGAAAGGCAAGATGGAGATACTTGAGAAGAACAGTTAGTTTTCACAAAAATTTTATTGTATTGATAATCCAGCTTTTGTTCTGCCTCGGCCTATGATCCAGGTAAGCACAGGTAAACCCAGGTATTCAGGGGTTTTCTCAAAATAGTATATTGTGAAAAAATTCAACAGTCATTCATCTATTGTAGAAAAAAAATCAACACCTTCAATCTATTCTTTTCAATCACAATATTTCCAATGTTTCACTTTATCACTTGAAGAACTTAACATTCATGTACATGTTGTACTAAAAAAAATTATGACTTAGTCACTACAAACATGTATTTAAATGTATTTTTTCAGAGCACTTTATCCACACATCTCACTGTGATGACCTTGAACTATTTCATTTTTTTTTTAAATTATTTAATCAATAATTTTGACGAGACAAGCAGGGTTCGACAAATCCACTTGCCCGTTTTCAATTACGAGTAGAAATCGGCTCCGGACGAGTGAATATTCCGGCAGCGCTCATCCTGTAGGACGAGTAGCATTTCTTGCCGAAAAGATCTAAATTTCAAGTTTTAACACATCTTTACCAAACAAAACAACGTTTAATCGGTGATTTAAAATTAACTGGATGTTGATTTCTCCACACTGCGATAAAATAAGTCCTGTTCAGGTTACGGACTGATACCGGTATGTTTCGTGAATGTTTCTTTTACAGTACGGTATACGGTCTTTTCATACTGCTAAAAAAATCGTCTAAATTCATCACATCTTGAGATTGAAAGAGTGGCTATTGGCAAATTTTAATGGACGAAAATGACAAAGAGAAAACTGCCTTGTGTACACACAGAGGCTTGTTTGAGTTTAACAAAATGCCTGTCGGACTCTCAAATGCTCCTAAAGTGTAATCATAATGATTGTGCCATGAGGACAAAATGAAAAACAAACAAGTGAAAAGTGTGTTAAAACAGTTTATAAGCTTTATTGAAACTGGTGAGTTAACAGTTCTATATGAAAACCAATAGAAAATCACAATAAAACATATTAGTTCAGATTTATTGCAGTTTTTGAATAAATTGCAGGGCAAGTACATATTTCAGCAGGGCAAGTGAAAATTCTTAGCTACTCGCCCTGCAGGGCAAGTTGCTGAAAACAATTTTGTCGACCCCTGACAAGCTATGAATGAATATTTCTGCAAATAATTTAAATGTCAATAAATGTGTTGAAGTTTCTATTCTGTTAACATTTTCAGACGATACCGGGTGCCGGTCATCATGTGTATGCAGACAGACCAGAAAGCTTCAACAAAATAATGAACCAGTACCTGGACAAAATGGATGTACATTCGGACAACGAGAGGAAAAAGAAAGTGGCGTTACGTCAGGTGAAGTCAGAAGCAGATCTGGAAGAATACCCTTTTACACAAGTGTGACAGTTTTGAAATATGTAAACATTGCCAAGTTGGCCCCAGTCCTCAAATGTTTAAAAATGGAACTTTACAGATCCTGTTGTAGTTGACAACTAACCAACCAAAACTAGAAAGAAATGCATTAACATGTGTAAACTGATAATAATTTGCTACTAATGATTCTTAATGTTTTTATAACATGATGCTTCTGGTAAATCATAATTATATTCCATTAACACAAAAAACTTATGAAGATAAACATAAATAAATCACATAAATATATATATATATATTTCAGTTTCCACTAAAATAAACTTCATTTCCTGACATTAAAACGGGTGCCATATTAGCACACATTGAGTTATTACATTGGAACGGGGCGTACCGTTTCAAACTATCTTAGAAGCAGATTGAAATATTTGTAATATTAAGAATCAGGGAAGATATCCCCGGTTACGTCCAATTCAGATCCAGAGAATTTAATAACTCAAGTTTGTTATGTACAATCTCAGAACTGTCAAACAACAATTTCGGCATATTATTTGAAATCGGTTTTAAATAACAATGGATTTCAAATAAAGGAAAATAATCATTTTTCTGTGTTGTTGTGATGATATTTTGGAAGAATTCCAAGGAAGCACAGGCGCCATGGAAGCCTTATTGCAATGCATACTCACTCACACATGATTGCAAGAAATGAAAGAACTTCAGAAATATTCTTAGAAAATTTTCAAATAAGTTAAACAAATTATCTTCATTATTACAGATAATAATCAAATATTGAAACAAAACCAAACCTTTTTTTAATGTCGCTTCAGATGTAACCTTCATATTTGGTATGCATGTGTATATGGACAAGGCCTTTCCAAACTTGCACAAATTTTGACCCCTTTGACCTTGAACTTAGGGTCCGCGTTTAGGTTTCGAAACCGCGTTTAGGTTTCGAAAAAGTGTTTTTCACGCGCATATGTCATCCTATGGTGACAGCTCTTGTTTAAATAAATAATAATCATAATCTGGACAATGCATATGTTAAAAGTAATCTTGTTTTGCCAAAATGATTAATTAAATTAATTATTTATGACTACTGAGTATTGTTGTATGCATGCCTATGACACTAGTGAGTATTGTTGTATGCATGCCTATGACACTAGTGAGTATTGTTGTATGCATTCCTATGACACTAGTGAGTATTGTTGTATGCATGCCTATGACACTAGTGAGTATTGTTGTATGCATGCTTATAACACAAGTGAGTATTGTTATTGAAATTGTTCTTACTTTGTACAGATCATTACACACAAAATAAACGCATTACTATCTGCACCTTGTTTTAGCTCACCTGATTACATTGTGCTCATGGCGAGCTTTTGGGATCACTTTTTGTCGATTGTCTGTCATCCGTCGTCAACATTTTGCCTTGTTAACAATCAAGAGGCCACATTTCTTTGTCTGATCTTCATGAAGCTTGGTCCGAAGATTTGTCCTAATGATATCTTGGTTGAGTTCGAAACTGGATAATGTGAGGTCAATAACTAGGTCACTAGCTGAAATTAAAGAAAAGGCTTGTTTATGCTGTAGAAGTCACATATTATGTCCAATCTTCATGAAACTTGGTCATAACATTTTTAGCTCATCTATTTATTGAAAATAATTATGAGCTATTGTCATCACCTTGGCGTCTGCGTCGGCGTACGGTTAAGTTTTGCGTTTAGGTCCACTTTTCTCATAAAGTATCAATGCTATTGCATTCAAACTTGGTACACTTACTTACTATCATGAGGGGACTGAGCAGGCAAAGTTAGAAAACTCTGGCGTGCATTTTGACAGAATTATGTGCCCTTTTTATACTTACAAAATTGAAAATTTTGGTTAAGTTTTGTGTTTAGGTCAATTTTATTCCTTAAGTATCAAAGCTATTGCTTTCATACTTGCAACACTTACTAACTATCATAAGGGGACTGTGCAGGCAAAGTAATGTAACTCTGACTGGCATTTTGACAGAATTATGTGCCCTTTTTATACTTAGAAAATTGAAAATTTGGTTAAGTTTTGTGTTTAGGTCCACTTTATTCCTAAAGTATCAAAGCTATTGGTTTCATACTTGCAACACTTACTAACTATCATAAGGGGACTGTGCAGGCAAAGTTATGTAACTCTGACTGGGACTTTGAAGGAATTATGGGCCCTTTATACTTAGAAAATTTAAAATTTGGTTAAGTTTTGTGTTTTGGTCCACTTTACCCCTAAAGTATCATAGATATTGCTTTCATACTTGGAACACTCGCAAACTATCATAAGGGGACGGTAAAGGACAAGTTTCATAACCCTGGTTGTCATTTTTACGGAATTATGGCCCTTTTTTGACTTAGTAACTTTGAATATATGGTTAAATTTTGTGTTTAGATCCACTTTACTTCTAAAGTATCAAGGCTATTGCTTTCAAACTTCAAATACTTTCATGCTATCATGAGGGTTGGTTCTGTACCTGGCAAGTTGAATTTTACCTTGACCTTTGAATGACCTTGACTCACAAGGTCAAATTATTAAATTTTGCTAAAATAGCCATAACTTCTTTATTTATGATTAGATTTGATTGATACTTTGACAAAACAACTCTTACCTAACATACCACAATAGACTCCACCCAAACCATCCCCCCACGCCCCCCCCCCTGATTCCCCCTATTTTTTTTTTATGTCCCCCTCTATAGTAGTGGGGAATATATTGTCTTTGCCCTTTCTGTTGGTCTGTTGGTTGGTCTGTTGGTTGGTTGGTTTGCGCCAACTTTAACATTTTGCAATAACTTTTGCTATATTGAATATAGCAACTTGATATTTGGCATGCATGTGTATCTCATGGAGCTGCACATTTTGAGTGGTGAAAGGTCAAGGTCATCCTTCAAGGTCAGAGGTCAAATATATGTGGCCAAAATCGCTCATTTTATAAATACTTTTGCAATATTGAAGATAGCAACTTGATATTTGGCATGCATGTGTATCTCAGGGAGCTGCACATTTTGAGTGGTGAAAGGTCAAGGTCATCCTTCAAGGTCAGAGGTCAAATATATGTGGCCCAAATCGCTTATTTTATGAATACTTTTGAAATATTGAAGATAGCAACTTGATATTTGGCATGCATGTGTATCTCATGGAGCTGCACAATTTGAGTGGTGAAAGGTCAAGGTCATCCTTCAAGGTCAGAGGTCAAATATATGTCGCCCAAATCGCTAATTTTATGAATACTTTTGCAATATTGAAGATAGCAACTTGATATTTGGCATGCATGTGTATCTAATGGAGCTGCACATTTTGAGTGGTGAAAGGTCAAGGTCAAATATATGGGTCAAAATTGCTCATGTAATGTCACTTCTTCAATATTGAAGCTAGCAATTTTATATTTCAAATGCATGTGTATCTCATGGAGCTGCACATTTTGAGTGGTGAAGGTCAAGGTCATCCTTCAAGGTCAAACGTCATATAGGGGGACATTGTGTTTCACAAACGCATCTTGTTAATCATCTAATAAATCACCACCACACCCTTACACTATACCCCCCCAACCCTCCCCCCCCCCAAAAAAAAATGTTGTTAAACATGGTTAAAAAACACAAATATTTATTTTTATTTTATTTTTAGCTCACCCGTCACAAAGTGACATTGTGAGCTTATGTGACCGTGTGATGTCCGGCGTCCGTGTGTGCGTGCGTGTGTCCGTCAACAATTTGTTTGTGTAGACAGTAGAGGTCATATTTTTCATCCAATCTTTATGAAATTTGGTCAGAATGTTTTTCTTGATGAAATCTGGGTTGGGATTGTATTTGGGTCATCTGGGGTCAAAAACTAGGTCACTAGGTCAAATAATAGAAAAACCTTGTGTAGACAATAGAGGTCACATTTTTCATCCAATATTTATGAAATTTGGTCAGAATGTTTTTCTTGATGAAATCTGGGTTGGAATTGTATATGGGTCATCTGGGGTCAAAAACTAGGTCAATAGGTCAAATAATAGAAAAACCTTTAACAGCATAATTAATTGTTTTTCACTAAGTTTATAATAATAATTTATATATCAGATTAAAGAGAATAAAATTTTCTTTATTATGGTTTTTATTTCATGAAAATCCATAAATGATAAGTGTTATTAATCGTTATTTAATTATTGAACAATGCGGATTATCGGTATTGATTTTTTTTCCTGACATGCCATCCCAGATTAAACTCTTTCAGCTGTAGACTGTGCATTAATACATCGCCGTGTTATTGACCTGAAAGATTGATACGCAGTCGGCATAAACACCGGTCAGAACCGGTCATCGAGACATAGAGAATAATAGGTTGGTGACGTGGATGGAGAATGGTTATCTGGCAAGTTCGAGGAATTTATCGGCGAACCCGATAAGATCCTCCGACGAGCCAGATAACCATTCTCCATCTACGTCACCAACCTATTATTCTATTTATCCTGTCACATTTACAACATTCGTTGAAATGTTTCTAAAATATCTAGTTTTCGAGTATTTTGTGTTAAATATGTAATATGGTAAACAGCATGCGCGAAAAAAAACATTGTGACGTCACGTCAGGCAAAGCGCTTAGGCTAGCTTCCATCTTGTTAAAACACACAGAAATCGAGTTACTCCTAATTAATTCAATACACAAAGACGAATTATGCTGTTTAAATAATAATGTTTTTTACATGTATTTGGTATTTTATTAATAGAAAAAAAGTATATTTTATTAATAGTAAATGCATGCGCATGCGCGGATAGCAACTAACGGATATTCGAGGTCACGTGGTCATCTAGCCTAATACCTTTAGGATATAAGGTTACCTGGTTATCGGGCTGATTTAAAGGCATGTGACAGGATAAATTGGAATATTACTGGTGTGAAAACAAAATATCTTAGCGGCTTAAATAAACAATTACATCTGATAAAAGATTAAAGATTGCAGCCGATTTAAATCAATTTGAATCGTTCACCATTCACAGTGACAAAAAACGTATTCACAAAATGGCTGCTACTACAACTTATAGCCCATATAGGGGGGCATGCATGTTTTACAAACAGCCCTTGTTTAAATGTCATTTTTGATCTTTTACTGGAGCTTTTAAAATTTCATGTTTACATTTATCAATATAAAGCATTTAATGACAAACTTCAAAACATGCCAAAATCTGTGAAAAGGCCCCTTTAAGGTAGCGCACCTCTAATGATTTCCCGCGATTTATTTTACGATCAATGCCGATTTTCAATGATCGGTTATTTCCGAGAGATGCATTTTATTTTTTTCAAACTTCGAATTTGATATGTGTTTACCTAATTCATTTAGAATACATTATTTTCACTGTAAATCTCAGAACTTTCATCCAATTATTTATTTGAAAAAATAACAATGGATTTCAAAGGAAAATAATCATTTTTCTGTGTTGTTTGATGATATTTTGGAAGAATTCCAAGGAAGCACAGGCGCCATGGAAGCCTTATTGCAATGCATACTCACTCACACATGATTGCAAGAAATGAAAGAACTTCAGAAATATTCTAAGAAAATTTTCAAATAATTTAAACAAATTATTTCTTTATTACAGATAATTTTTAAATCTTGAAACAAAACCAAACCTTTTTTTAATGTCGCTTCAGAAGTAACCTTTATTGGTATGCATGTGTTATGGAAATTGTATACACACCTTGCAAATTTTGACTTTGACCAACTTAGGGTCCGCGTTTAGGTAATTTAGGTTTCGAAAAACGAATTTTGCGCATATGTTCCTATGGTGACAGCTTTGTTTAAATAAATAATAATCATAATCTGGACAATGCATATGTTAAAAGTAATCTTGTTTTGCCAAAATGATTAATTAAATTAATTATTTATGACTACTGAGTATTGTTGTATGCATGCCTATGACACTAGTGAGTATTGTTGTATGCATGCCTATGACACTAGTGAGTATTGTTGTATGCATTCCTATGACACTAGTGAGTATTGTTGTATGCATGCCTATGACACTAGTGAGTATTGTTGTATGCATGCTTATAACACAAGTGAGTATTGTTATTGAAATTGTTCTTACTTTGTACAGATCATTACACACAAAATAAACGCATTACTATCTGCACCTTGTTTTAGCTCACCTGATTACATTGTGCTCATGGCGAGCTTTTGGGATCACTTTTTGTCGATTGTCTGTCATCCGTCGTCAACATTTTGCCTTGTTAACAATCAAGAGGCCACATTTCTTTGTCTGATCTTCATGAAGCTTGGTCCGAAGATTTGTCCTAATGATATCTTGGTTGAGTTCGAAACTGGATAATGTGAGGTCAATAACTAGGTCACTAGCTGAAATTAAAGAAAAGGCTTGTTTATGCTGTAGAAGTCACATATTATGTCCAATCTTCATGAAACTTGGTCATAACATTTTTAGCTCATCTATTTATTGAAAATAATTATGAGCTATTGTCATCACCTTGGCGTCGGCGTCTGCGTCGGCGTACGGTTAAGTTTTGCGTTTAGGTCCACTTTTCTCATAAAGTATCAATGCTATTGCATTCAAACTTGGTACACTTACTTACTATCATGAGGGGACTGAGCAGGCAAAGTTAGATAACTCTGGCGTGCATTTTGACAGAATTATGTGCCCTTTTTATACTTAGAAAATTGAAAATTTTGGTTAAGTTTTGTGTTTAGGTCAATTTTATTCCTTAAGTATCAAAGCTATTGCTTTCATACTTGCAACACTTACTAACTATCATAAGGGGACTGTGCAGGCAAAGTAATGTAACTCTGACTGGCATTTTGACAGAATTATGTGCCCTTTTTATACTTAGAAAATTGAAAATTTGGTTAAGTTTTGTGTTTAGGTCCACTTTATTCCTAAAGTATCAAAGCTATTGGTTTCATACTTGCAACACTTACTAACTATCATAAGGGGACTGTGCAGGCAAAGTTATGTAACTCTGACTGGGACTTTGAAGGAATTATGGGCCCTTTATACTAAGAAAATTGAAAATTTGGTTAAGTTTTGTGTTTTGGTCCACTTTACCCCTAAAGTATCATAGATATTGCTTTCATACTTGGAACACTCGCAAACTATCATAAGGGGACAGTAAAGGACAAGTTTCATAACCCTGGTTGTCATTTTTACGGAATTATGGCCCTTTTTTGACTTAGTAACTTTGAATATATGGTTAAATTTTGTGTTTAGATCCACTTTACTTCTAAAGTATCAAGGCTATTGCTTTCAAACTTCAAATACTTTCATGCTATCATGAGGGTTGGTTCTGTACCTGGCAAGTTAAATTTTACCTTGACCTTTGAATGACCTTGACTCACAAGGTCAAATTATTAAATTTTGCTAAAATAGCCATAACTTCTTTATTTATGATTAGATTTGATTGATACTTTGACAAAACAACTCTTACCTAACATACCACAATAGACTCCACCCAAACCATCCCCCACGCCCCCCCCTGATTCCCCCTAATTTTTTTTTATGTCCCCCTCTATAGTAGTGGGGGATATATTGTCTTTGCCCTTTCTGTTGGTCTGTTGGTTGGTCTGTTGGTTGGTTGGTTTGCGCCAACTTTAACATTTTGCAATAACTTTTGCTATATTGAATATAGCAACTTGATATTTGGCATGCATGTGTATCTCATGGAGCTGCACATTTTGAGTGGTGAAAGGTCAAGGTCAAGGTCATCCTTCAAGGTCAGAGGTCAAATATATGTGGCCAAAATCGCTCATTTTATAAATACTTTTGCAATATTGAAGATAGCAACTTGATATTTGGCATGCATGTGTATCTCAGGGAGCTGCACATTTTGAGTGGTGAAAGGTCAAGGTCATCCTTCAAGGTCAGAGGTCAAATATATGTGGCCCAAATCGCTTATTTTATGAATACTTTTGAAATATTGAAGATAGCAACTTGATATTTGGCATGCATGTGTATCTCATGGAGCTGCACAATTTGAGTGGTGAAAGGTCAAGGTCATCCTTCAAGGTCAGAGGTCAAATATATGTCGCCCAAATCGCTAATTTTATGAATACTTTTGCAATATTGAAGATAGCAACTTGATATTTGGCATGCATGTGTATCTAATGGAGCTGCACATTTTGAGTGGTGAAAGGTCAAGGTCATCCTTCAAGGTCAAATATATGCGTCAAAATTGCTCATGTAATGTCACTTCTTCAATATTGAAGCTAGCAATTTTATATTTCAAATGCATGTGTATCTCATGGAGCTGCACATTTTGAGTGGTGAAGGTCAAGGTCATCCTTCAAGGTCAAACGTCATATAGGGGGACATTGTGTTTCACAAACGCATCTTGTTAATCATCTAATAAATCACCACCACACCCTTACACTATACCCCCCAACCCTCCCCCCCCCCAAAAAAAAATGTTGTTAAACATGGTTAAAAAACACAAATATTTATTTTTATTTTATTTTTAGCTCACCCGTCACGAAGTGACATTGTGAGCTTATGTGACCGTGTGATGTCCGGCGTCCGTGTGTGCGTGCGTGTGTCCGTCAACAATTTGTTTGTGTAGACAGTAGAGGTCACATTTTTCATCCAATCTTTATGAAATTTGGTCAGAATGTTTTTCTTGATGAAATCTGGGTTGGGATTGTATTTGGGTCATCTGGGGTCAAAAACTAGGTCACTATGTCAAATAATAGAAAAACCTTGTGTAGACAATAGAGGTCACATTTTTCATCCAATATTTATGAAATTTGGTCAGAATGTTTTTCTTGATGAAATCTGGGTTGGAATTGTATATGGGTCATCTGGGGTCAAAAACTAGGTCAATAGGTCAAATAATAGAAAAACCTTTAACAGCATAATTAATTGTTTTTCACTAAGTTTATAATAATAATTTATATATCAGATTAAAGAGAATAAAATTTTCTTTATTATGGTTTTTATTTCATGAAAATCCATAAATGATAAGTGTTATTAATCGTTATTTAATTATTGAACAATGCGGATTATCGGTATTGATTTTTTTTCCTGACATGCCATCCCAGATTAAACTCTTTCAGCTGTAGACTGTGCATTAATACATCGCCGTGTTATTGACCTGAAAGATTGATACGCAGTCGGCATTAACACCGGTCAGAACCGGTCATCGAGACATAGAGAATAATAGGTTGGTGACGTGGATGGAGAATGGTTATCTGGCAAGTTCGAGGAATTTATCGGCGAACCCGATAAGATCCTCCGACGAGCCAGATAACCATTCTCCATCTACGTCACCAACCTATTATTCTATTTATCCTGTCACATTTACAACATTCGTTGAAATGTTTCTAAAATATCTAGTTTTCGAGTATTTTGTGTTTAAATATGTAATATGGTAAACAGCATGCGCGAAAAAAAACATTGTGACGTCACGTCAGGCAAAGCGCTTAGGCTAGCTTCCATCTTGTTAAAACACACAGAAATCGAGTTACTCCTAATTAATTCAATACACAAAGACGAAATTATGCTGTTTAAATAATAATGTTTTTTACATGTATTTGGTATTTTATTAATAGAAAAAAAGTATATTTTATTAATAGTAAATGCATGCGCATGCGCGGATAGCAACTAACGGATATTCGAGGTCACGTGGTCATCTAGCCTAATACCTTTAGGGATATAAGGTTACCTGGTTATCGGGCTGATTTAAAGGCATGTGACAGGATAAATTGGAATATTACTGGTGTGAAAACAAAATATCTTAGCGGCTTAAATAAACAATTACATCTGATAAAAGATTAAAGATTGCAGCCGATTTAAATCAATTTGAATCGTTCACCATTCACAGTGACAAAGAACGTATTCACTAAATGGCTGCTACTACAACTTATAGCCCATATAGGGGGGCATGCATGTTTTACAAACAGCCCTTGTTTAAATGTTATTTTTGATCTTTTACTGGAGCTTTTAAAATTTCATGTTTACATTTATCAATATAAAGCATTTAATGACAAACTTCAAAACATGCCAAAATCTGTGAAAAGGCCCCTTTAAGGTAGCGCACCTCTAATGATTTCCCGCGATTTATTTTACGATCAATGCCGATCTTCAATGATCGGTTATTTCCGAGAGATGCATTTTATTTTTTTCAAACTTCGAATTTTGATATGTGTTTACCTAATTCATTTAGAATACATTATTTTCACTATAAATATTGACTTTGATCCAATTATTATCTGAAAAATACGAGTTCGCGATTTCTTCAAAGATCGACTAGCCTTTTTACCTGTTTACTTATGGATATCTCATTTAAGGTTGCACGGTTGTGAAGTTGTCATGGCCGAGTGGTTAAGGCGATGGACTTGATATCTTTTGGGATCTTCCCGCGCAGGTTCGAATCCTGCCGACACCGCATTCTTTTTGCGACGCTTTTTATTTCTTTTCTAACGTAATTTGATTTAATATAGCATATAAGCTATGTTTATTGTTAAATATGTTGAAAATTGTATACACATCCTTCAATTTTTAAAATTAAAGCAACGTTATGGCTAAATTGGGTAATTTACTGCTGAAAATACGAATGATGCATGTTGCATTTATATTTTTCTTTCAAAAAGTAAACGGTAAATCTGTCTATTTCTTGGTATTTTTGCTGTATATAGTGTTTCTATAAAAAATTAAGTTTAAACTAAAACTTAAATGATACTATTTTAAATTTTATGACACTTTGTTTTTAACCGACCCAATTTTTACTTGGCTGAAATCACTTACATTTCATGGCACTATTCCATAGATAAAAATTTGTAAAAAATAAATGTCTGTAAAAGAATACTTATTTCATCTTGTTTAAACTTAAAACACCTTTACTGCATCTGTACACACCAACTACATGCCCATATTTGGAAATTTGAATGAATTATTTAACTTTTATATACCCCAGGGTTGAAAATAAAATGGACAAAGCCGAGCGTGAGGGTGGTTTTGAAAAAATCGGTATATTTTTTTTTAAAGCATGGAAAGCCTACCTACAAATTTGCATGTAGTTCAGTGAAATGATGCTGATTAGGGAAATAATTAATTAAATTATATTTGGATATGTGCCCATTAGAGGTGCGCTACCTTAATACCAGTGTCGTTTTAATGTTTTCGATCTATTTGTGTCCCCAATAAGAATAACTCGCACATGTTCGGTTATACGCGTTATTTACCGAAATAACTCTGATCACGCCATACTATATTCGTAAAATATTCTGAACGTAGAGACGGAATTTGCCGAGTGTGTTCCGATGTACCTGAAATACAAACTGTTGCAAGTCGGTATATTCCGTGACAGCGTCTGGAAATTTCCTAACGGATATTTATAAAGTACTAGTGCACGTTAATTCGCAAAATGCGAGAGCCGGGACCATGCAGCAAGGTGCTCGCATATGTTAGAGGTCAATTGTCTTCAATGAAAACAGAATTGCGAAGCGAAAATAACGTTGACGTATAATTGTTTTCAGGTGATTTCGTTTTCAAAATATTGTTGTCTTCTTTCCAAAAGATTATTTCACAACTAATTTTATTGTGAGATTTGCCTGATATGCTGAGGTTTCTTACCAAAGTATTACCTGGTACTGATACTATTATATTGAGAATATTGGCAAAACAAATTCGTCGACACCCAAGTGATTGATAATCTTTTAATTGAAGGTACCTCAGATGAGCATGAGACTGCTGAACCTGTAGTGCGTTCAGTTACAGCGAACGTTCGCTATAGTTCGCGAACGTTCGCTACTGAACGCTCGGTTCGCCGCGAACGTTCGCGAACCGAATCGAACCCTCTTGGGAGGTAGTTCGCTATAGTTCGCTAGCGAAACCAAGATGGCGGACAAATAAATATGTTGTATTTGTTCAGTGTAACTTCGATATTGTTTCCTTTTTTTGTAGTACAAAAATGAATTGAACAATAAACAAAGTGTATAGGAGGTTTTGGGGATTCCGATAATGACATCACGTATGCGCATCCTCAAATTTTGGCCGTCAACACTGCGGCCATTCTGCTATTGTTTGCGTTTGATGATCCGTATCGTGATAAGATTTCAATCATATTCGCGACCCTTTTTAAGAACAACAAAATACTCAGAAATTGAAATTCTTTCAGACTAAATAGAATCCAATGAATGAACACAAATAAGGACGAAAACAAACAAAAAATTGATTGATTTTATGTAATCAACATAAAGAAACTATTTGAACCTTTATGTCCGTAAAAACTTACCTTGTTACAGATTAACTAAATCCTCTTGATACATGTAAATGTTTTTATTTAATTGTTCACAACAATTTTGTCACTCCTTATTTCAGCATTTTTAACCACCCATTGTTTAATTGCCCCTTTGTTCATCACAAACCGATTATCTCGTTATGATCGGATACTGTCCAGACTACTAAAACAGGGTGTCATAAACCCAGGGACCTATATTTGTATGACTCAGTATGGGGTCATTAACCACATGTGTCTGGTCATTAAACACAATTTATGATACCTCCTTGTCATCTCTTGGCATATTAAGCCAAAAACTTAACAGTTGCTTTAATAAAACATTTGAACATATTTAAAAAATAGGCGTACATTTGTCCGAAATGGATTAACAGGAACTATTAAGTATATATATTAACCAGTTTAAACATAACACTTAAGTGTTTTATAATGAAAATACATTTAAAATATTGTAGAAATTTACTGCTACACAATTATCGTATTAAACGGGTACCCGCAAATGTAAACTCCGATGTAATAACGTGTAAAGATCGTGCGTTTTTGCAGTGTTCGAAACATCATCGTGAAAACAAGCAATCGCGTTTGATCATAATACGGATATAAAATACTTGGGTAAAATAAATGTATAGATTTATGGTATAATAAAATGCCAGATTTGTATCGCTCATTATCACTACAAAAGAGTTTTTAATATAGATGTGCATTCAAAGACAGTTCAATTCGCAAAATATGCAGGTGTTTTTTTTTTCCATTTGAATGCTACAGTATAATTTATTCATATTTTCATTAAATGTAAACGAAACGAAAATTCATTCAATGTAAAAGAAAATTACAACTACATTTGAAGATTGTAATGTATTGCGCTATTTTAGGGCTTTGTTTTATAACTGATTCAATGCACCTCTTACACTATATTTCGATCGCTAATGAAAAATAACACTATCGCATCCACACCACTTATAATTATAATCAAATTATTATAGGTTTTATTATTTTTGAAATATCTGTTAGTTAAGTACTTTCTGTGTTATTAGCGATTTCCGTCATCAAAATCGCAATCAATTTTCTGGGAGCCGCCATCTTGAAACGTTCGCGCCGAACTTATCGTTCAATAAGACCGAATCGGAAACGAACCATCAATGGCGAACGTTCGCTGTAACTGAACGCACTACTGATAATGTCGTAGACTTTGACGCAGAAACTCAACAAATCAATTATCAATACTGTAAAGATGACAAGAGTGATTACTGTTCAGATTTTCAGGAGGAAGGAGACGATGCTGTGGTGTTTATTTAGGTTAGCTCTTCAGTGGGTTTTGCCTGCAATTACTGCAACTACTAACAACGACACTTGACTAATACACTCACATGAGCATCGACTTTAAACCTTGTCAGGATGGCAGACGTCGTCCTCGGCAGTACACACTTCAAGGGAAATACTTGTCTGCTGTCGTCGTCGGCTGCACACCACCGGTCCTCCTGGGAATACCTACCCCACGCACAGCTTACCAGGGCAAGACACTAAGTCACAGGCTAATGCACAGTCTAATACCTACCGTCACAGGCTTATACACGTATCCTCCTGAAAATACTTACATCTGGGCATCTATCCTCCTGGCAATACTTACCTCAGGGAACACGTCTGCACACGTCCGCGGACCGGGTAGCAAGAGAGCATGTTCATCCCATCAGGCATCTGCGTCCATTTGATTGGCTCCACATCATGCAGCATGGTCCCGTTACATGAACGACGCAAGCCGGGTACCACTCTGCAGGGCGTGGCACCGGATGTTACTGGCACTACACTCCCCTCACTTTTCTCTTTTTGGGACGACCCGCCCCCCTACTCACAAAGGAATCGTCCCACCGAATGTCATAGTCAGTCCGCCACAGACGTCCCGTCGCACCCGAGGAAGTATATTGACTATCTCTCGGACCCCAATGCCCCTTTCGTAAGCAAGGAGGGCGCCTTCGCGATGTACGCCTAGACGCAGGGACCTAGCGGATATATGACCTTGCCCAGACTCCCCAAAGTTGGGACAACTTAATTGTTTCAAAACTACAGGCACGCCACAACGTGGGCAGAATGGGGGACTTAACCCTAGATAGACCACAACTAATTTAACCCATTGGTCGGTTTTCGTACGACCACCAAGAGTATTTTAATATGCATGCATATCCCAATTAAAGTGTAATACCCTCCATAAAATGTCAGTGATCCCTGGTCTGTAATAAAATGAAAATAGAATGCTAACATTTAAGTATTGATTTATATTGCCGTTCACAGTCTCATGCCGAGAACTGAAAGATACAACCGGCCCAAGGACCCTTAAACAACCCGGAGATTAATGGGCTCGCCCAGCCAGTAAATCCACAAAGCTTTAGCCATGGACAGGATCAGCTGTGAACAGTTAAACGCTAAAATTTCACTAAAAAACTTATCTAAATAATAATTACCACCACGTTGGGTGACATGCAACAGTTTCCCACGGTTCCTGACATGCAATAGTTCCCCACAGTTCCTGACATGCAACAATTTACATCTTTTAATGGCATAATATACAATTATGACATGTCCTTGAGTGGTTATTCAGAGAAATATAAATAAA
Source organism: Dreissena polymorpha (assembly GCF_020536995.1). Taxonomy (NCBI): domain Eukaryota; kingdom Metazoa; phylum Mollusca; class Bivalvia; order Myida; family Dreissenidae; genus Dreissena; species Dreissena polymorpha. The sequence goes on along the minus strand of NC_068363.1, from coordinate 82,070,706 downwards.
AGTGGACTGAAAGAGCTCACAGCTGGATCTGATAAGAGTAATCTAAATGCCTCGCCCTGCCGCCAACTTCCCCCAAATATTCAGCGAAGCGACGTGTACCCATTACGACATCAGGCGTATTACACTCGCGTGAAAACACACGGTCAGTACAAGTACGAAATAACCTTGAGAATGTCAATGCTTGCATTTCTACTATTAAACAACAACACTACAACAATTATATTGTGTTTTTTTCTATATATTTACGGGTGGCAATACCAATCCAAACATCTCCCACTCAGGGAAACATGAACAGAAAAATGAAAAAAAGGTATCTGACAGTGATTCATTTTGCCGTGCGTTCCAGACGCACGTTTTTTTCTGGGGACGCATCATTCTCAAACATGTGCGTTTTCGGGACGCATTGTTTAAAAACTCCGATTTTCAACATCGTCAAAGTTGTACATGATACCGAGTACGATTCGTGGATATAAGCAAAACACATGTCAACACCGTTTTGAAGAAGTAGAACGGAAGTCACATTACTACATTGGGAATGTAGTACGCGTATTTTGATTGGTTGAAATATATCAATTATCAAATCAGTTACGGCGTTTTATTAAAAGTTTGTTGGACGATTAATTGGCTGTCCCGGATGATAAACAAAGAAAATGCGACCGAAAAAGGTTTTTAAAAATTGATCCTCAACAATTTAAACTCGCTATCTATCTATCTTTCAATACTGCCGGAACCCCCTTGCGGGTACTATTGGCAGGTGCGCGTGTCAGTGCAAGAATAAAAGGTTTAAAAGCATTGAAAGGGAGACTTCAAAGCATGAAAGTGAGGTGAAGATAAAAGTGTAATAGTGTTAAACAAGAAGAAACATATTTATAGGTTAAAAGTTGTTTAACACTGTTTTGTGCATTCAGGGACGACTGGGGAGTAGAGTGGGGCTAAGGCAACGCTTGAACCCCTAGGTCTGCCTGCTGTACAACTGAGGCCGGTAGGCCGTTCCAAAGAACTATGGTGTAAGGAAAGAAGGAATATTTAAAGTAGTTGGCTGATGTATGGACTTGTCTGAATGAGAGTGGGTGCATATGACGAGTCATCCTCATAGGCCTCTCAAGATATGATGGCGGCGAAATGGCTACCAAGCCATACACAATTTTGTAAAAAAGGGTCAGTCGGGAGAGGTCACGTCGGTCCTTCAAAGTCTGCCAGCCAAGTTCAGTCTGCATACCGGTAACACTGCTGTAGAATGAGAAGTCGTTTTTCACCCAGCGGACTGCTCTAAGTTGTACTTTTTCTATTTTGTCACTATTTTGTTTGGTATGTGGACTCCAGACAGAGGACGCATATTCTAACTGGGGTCTAACTAAGGTCTTATAGGCTACTTCTCTGATGTTTTCATTTTTAGTCTGTATATTCCTGCGGATGAAACCAAGAGATTTATTAGCATTCGTTGCAATGTTGGTAATATGTTTGTTTCAAGAAAGATCATCTGAAATGGAAACACCTAAATATTAAGCTCTGTCTACGACTTCAAGGATTTGTCCATGTAGCCTGTAATTGAAGATGAATTTATGTTTTTTCTTAGAAATAACAAAGACTACACATTTGCTAGGGTTAAACTCCATGTCCCACAAGTTTTCTCAATGTACTAATTTGTCTAAATCATTTTGAAGAGAGGCACAGTCTTGCAAGTTGTTAATAGCCAAGTATACAGCAGTGTCATCTGCAAACAAACGAACTTGAGAAGAGATAGAGTAAGGAAGGTCATTTATGTATAAAAGAAAGAGTAAGGGACCAAGTACTGAGCCTTGTGGCACGCCCGATGTTACAGGGACTTCTGATGAGCATTCTCCTTCCAGAACAACTGTTTGCGATCTGCCTATGAGAAAAGACTTAATCCAGGAAATTGTAGATTTGTTCACTCCATGTTGCTGTAATTTAAAAAGTAATTTAAGGTGGCTGACTTTGTCGAAAGCTTTGCTGAAGTCTAGAAGTATAAGATCAGTTTGATGACCATTTGCGAGGTTGCGAGCCAGTTCATCGACAAGTTGAATAAGTTGGGTTTCGCAGGATCGACGTTCCCTGAAACCATGTTATGTTTATTAAAATGTGCTGTGAGGTTGGAAGCTACAATATGCTCTAAAACTTTGCAAAGAATACATGTTAGTGATATTGGTCTATAGTTGGCTGGATCTTCTTTATTTCCTTTTTTGAACAGAGGTACAATATTTGCAGAGGTCCAAATCTTTGGTAAGATGCCTGTGTCAATAGATTTCTGAAAAAGAAGAGATAATATAGGTGCAATTTGCTGACGAAGATTTTGAAGGACAAGTGGCCTGATGTTTTCTGGACCTGCAGCTTTGTGGGGTTTCAGATTGGAAAGGAGCTTCAAAACACCGTTGACCGAGATAGTGATTTCTGGCATGATTGGGTATTTGCGACTTGAAGAAGAATGAACATTAAGAGTTCTCCAGGGCTGAAAAGCAAGATTGAGATAGAGTTAGAGGGGACATTGGGCTAAAAACTGACTGAAATTGCTGGTTCAGGATATTGGCTTTGTCTGTATTTGAAGATTTTGTTGTATCTGAAATTTTATCATATAATGTTGAAATACCTCATGCATCTTGTTTGGCGCTCTTGATAAGACTGAAAAGTTTTTTGGAGTTAAATTTTTAGCTGGATTCATCTGGTTCTCCATTTTGGTCTTTTATACCTAAAATATATTCAATGTAATTATTATATGATAATTTGATGGTCTTCTTGATCTGGTGTTTAAGATTTAAAAGTGTTGATTTAATTTTGATGTTTCTCATTTTCTTCATTTTATTATGGAGTTTGTCCCTCTTCCTTATTAGGCGTTTGATGGGCTGTGTTATCCACGGAAGGGATACTTTTGGACCTATTCTTTTTGTGGGGACGTAATCTGAAATTCCTTTAGTAATAGCATTACAAAATTTCTCCCAGATGTCTTCCACTGGAGCTGTTGAGTAATTTGACAAAATATCATTAGACATAATTTCCATGTACTCTTTGAATCCATCCCAGTCTGCTTTCTTATATAAATGTACTGTTCTAGGTTTTTGACACATTTGTTTTGGTTTAACACTGGCTGTGAAGGAAACAATTTGATGATCTGAGATACCTGGAAGACAAGAGATATTATTTATTAGTGTTTGATTTGTAGTGAGAAAAAGATCAAGAATGTTGTCGCCTCTTGTAATATCAGTAACCATTTGAGTCAGTCCAAAATCTGAAAGTAAATCAATGAAATCATCATAAAGGTTAACAAAATTACAGTTGGGTTTAATAGATGGAACATGATCTGTACTCCATGATAATTTTGGGTAATTGAAGTCACCTAGGATCCAAAGATTTCCTTTTAATTTACTTGCTAGATCTAAAGATTTTCTTAATTCCAAGGCGCTGTTGATGTCTGCTTCTTTAGGTCTGTAATAAGTGGTGGCTATGATGGTACTTTTGACGAGTATAAATACTCCGCCTCCTTTGCCTGATCTGTATTGTCTGAAAGAAGAATAACTAAATATTGTGGAAAAATTTCACTATCTTTGTGATCATTATGTAGCCACGACTCTGTTCCTACAACAATATCTGGTCGGTGGTGATCGAGTAGCGCTATGAATTCAGGCTTTTTATTAACTATGGATTGACAATTTACTAAAATAACTTTTAGTTTTGGATACTGTTTATTGTATGGAACTTTACGATTTGTTTTGGCTGGCGTCCCGGTACTTTGTCGTCTTGGGTCGGGTAAGTCAGTGTGAAGGTCACTCAGAATGGAAAAGCTATTTTGCAAATCCACAGATAAAGATGAGTTGGTAGAAAATTCACCGCATCACAAATCGAGCAAACCCAGGAGATCGACGCATCACGAGCTACAAGATCATCATATGAAGTCTGACTGATGTCCTGACAGCTGATGTGAAACCAATTTGTACAGGAGTCACATTCAAGGGCTGGGTCATAATCTCTTACCTCAATGCCACAGGAACCACATGGATACTGAGGTCCGGGGTTCTTTTCAATATCAGGAGACATGGACATAAGTAGAATACATAAATAGAGTAATGACATGTTACGTGATGGTTTGACTGGTGGGGTAGGGCCGCATCGACGCATGCTTTTCAAAAGACTAGCGCAGGCGACTGTTCTTGTTGGACGTAAGCTATTAGCCTGTTTACTCATAAAAGGACGAACTGTGTCAGCCTCTGACTGTGGAAACAACCTCAGACAGAAGACTATTATGAATACTGGTAACAACATACCTGTATACATCCTGCTTAGCGATATGTAAACAAACAAAAATGGCGGGTGTTGAGGGTCAAGGTCACGATTTTACCTGTGTCAGTGTATGTAAACACCAAAAGTAGGAAAAATACGCACAAATACGGCTAGGTAAGAAAAACCATAGACCAAGGAACAACCTACAAACGTGTTACCAACTGATATTAGCACAAGGAATAATCCCTGAATGTAGATATTGATCGATAACGCAGCCTCGATGTAAACCATGTGGTTAAAATATGAAGAATAAACGGCGGAAAACACAGTTTGCGTTCGTCTGTTGTGAGCGCAGATAGTTATTATTTATATAGTAAAGCGATGTTATTATTCTTTTCTGGATTAATTGAGCAGTGTTGTTTTTTCTAAAGTGACAATAAAAATGTGCAAGTTCTGAAATAAATAGCATTATTTTTATACGGTACATACATAATAATGATACAGATCGTACAGTATTCCGTCCTATGTAACGTAGAATGTAAGTACATATAACAACACAGACATCTGCTGTTCATACTGCAGGATGTGAGAGCGGGTTTTTCTATACAGAATAAGGTCTTGACCAAATTCATGAACAGGTTTACTGTAGGGAAACAAGACAAACTCATGGGAGTGCAGTTGTGCAATTCTGCCCGGAATGAATTTGTGGAAAAAGCTCTCCCTGTTTGGAGAAAAAACAAGGCGAGAAGGCTATACACCTGAAGTACAGTAGGAGTGTTGTTACACTAAATCTATATTGAAGTTGTAAACCTTTTGACCATAGGGGAAATTGTATTTTGTCACACTGTTTGAAAGAGCTAATTTGGACCAAAAAATTATAAACTCTAGTCATCCAATTTATTAAAAGTCTAGTCAGTCCAAACTGTTAAAGATGTAAAAAGTTCTCTGTATAAAATGTTATATGTTTCACTGTTTGTTATTAAAAGTAAAACAAATAAAGATTTTACTTGCTATAAACCTATTTCTGTTTTTAGCTGTAAAATTGCATAAAAGAGACCCTGGCTAAGGTGTATCATGTTAAGTATATTATTTGTAACGAATTTACAAAGACACAATCTGGGACCCATTGTTTTCAGTTTGGACCCATTGTTTCAAAATATGCGAGTCCTGGGACTCATTGATGTAGATTTTAAAATGAATCACTGGACTATCAGTTGCCGGATGTCATGACAGTGAAATCAACCCTGCGTTGTCACGGAGACCAAGAGTAACCAGTCTAATAATGTATATTCAAAGTTACTAAATAATAACCAAACAATGGACTGGTGGGCGAGGCCAATAAGGGACTAATCGAATAAGTAGACACGTGCCTGATTAATCAAACACATCGTTTCTATCAACAGAATTGTTTGACACATAAAAAGTTTACACTTCACTGACACTAAATATGGAGCGAAACACAACTAAAATAAAACAAGAAAAACAGAGAACTATTAAAGGTACCCACCCCCACCCTTTAACTAGATAATTACCTTAGGCCCCCACGCTCGCTCAGACACTTACCTTATTTCCACCGTTGGGACCGCTCCCAACGGCGAGAACTTGAGGGTCGCCACCCTTCAGAGCCACACCTAAAAGGTCCCAGAGATCCATCCTCCGAGATCTTCCGGCGTACACACGCGGCAACTCCGTAACCGCACGCACCGCTCTGGCGGTTTACTGAGGAGTCGCCATGACTTAACTGGTTCCTAAAAAAAATTATGACTTAGTCACTACAAACATGTATTTAAATGTATTTTTTTCAGAGCACTTTATCCACACATCTCACTGTGATGACCTTGAACTATTTCATTTTTTTTTAAATTATTTAATCAATAATTTTGACGAGACAAGCAGGGTTCGACAAATCCACTTGCCCGTTTTCAATTACGAGTAGAAATCGGCTCCGGACGAGTGAATATTCCGGCAGCGCTCATCCTGCAGGACGAGTAGCATTTCTTGCCGAAAAGATCTAAATTTCAAGTTTTAACACATCTTTACCAAACAAAACAACGTTTAATCGGTGATTTAAAATTAACTGGATGTTGATTTCTCCACACTGCGATAAAATAAGTCCTGTTCAGGTTACGCGCTGATACCGGTATGTTTCGTGAATGTTTCTTTTACAGTACGGTATACGGTCTTTTCATACTGCTAAAAAAATCGTCTAAATTCATCACATCTTGAGATTGAAAGAGTGGCTATTGGCAAATTTTAATGGACGAAAATGACAAAGAGAAAACTGCCTTGTGTACACACAGAGGCTTGTTTGAGTTTAACAAAATGCCTGTCGGACTCTCAAATGCTCCTAAAGTGTAATCATAATGATTGTGCCATGAGGACAAAATGAAAAACAAACAAGTGAAAAGTGTGTTAAAACAGTTTATAAGCTTTATTGAAACTGGTGAGTTAACAGTTCTATATGAAAACCAATAGAAAATCACAATAAAACATATAAGTTCAGATTTATTGCAGTTTTTGAATAAATTGCAGGGCAAGTACATATTTCAGCAGGGCAAGTGAAAATTCTTAGCTACTCGCCCTGCAGGGCAAGTTGCTGAAAACAATTTTGTCGACCCCTGACAAGCTATGAATGAATATTTCTGCAAATAATTTAAATGTCAATAAAATGTGTTGAAGTTTCTATTCTGTTAACATTTTCAGACGATACCGGGTGCCGGTCATCATGTGTATGCAGACAGACCAGAAAGCTTCAACAAAATAATGAACCAGTACCTGGACAAAATGGATGTACATTCGGACAACGAGAGGAAAAAGAAAGTGGCGTTACTTCAGGTGAAGTCAGAAGCAGATCTGGAAGAATACCCTTTTACACAAGTGTGACAGTTTTGAAATATGTAAACATTGCCAAATTGGCCCCAGTCCTCAAATGTTTAAAAATGGAACTTTACAGATCCTGTTGTAGTTGACAACTAACCAACCAAAACTAGAAAGAAATGCATTAACATGTGTAAACTGATAATAATTTGCTACTAATGATTCTTAATGTTTTTATAACATGATGCTTCTGGTAAATCATAATTATATTCCATTAACACAAAAAACTTATGAAGATAAACATAAATAAATCACATAAATATATATTTCAGTTTCCAGTAAAATAAACTTCATTTCCTGACATTAAAACGGGTGCCATATTAGCACACATTGAGTTATTACATTGGAACGGGGCGTACCGTTTCAAACTATCTTAGAAGCAGATTGAAATATTTGTAATATTAAGAATCAGGGAAGATATCCCCGGTTACGTCCAATTCAGATCCAGAGAATTTAATAACTCAAGTTTGTTATGTACAATCTCAGAACTGTCAAACAACAATTTCGGCATATTATTTGAAATCGGTTTTAAATAACAATGGATTTCAAATAAAGGAAAATAATCATTTTTCTGTGTTGTTGTGATGATATTTTGGAAGAATTCCAAGGAAGCACAGGCGCCATGGAAGCCTTATTGCAATGCATACTCACTCACACATGATTGCAAGAAATGAAAGAACTTCAGAAATATTCTAAGAAAATTTTCAAATAATTTTAACAAATTATCTTCATTATTACAGATAATTATCAAATATTGAAACAAAACCAAACCTTTTTTTAATGTCGCTTCAGATGTAACCTTCATATTTGGTATGCATGTGTATATGGACAAGGCCTTTCCAAACTTGCACAAATTTTGACCCCTTTGACCTTGAACTTAGGGTCCGCGTTTAGGTTTCGAAACCGCGTTTAGGTTTCGAAAAAGTGTTTTTTACGCGCATATGTCATCCTATGGTGACAGCTCTTGTTTAAATAAATAATAATCATAATCTGGACAATGCATATGTTAAAAGTAATCTTGTTTTGCCAAAATGATTAATTAAATTAATTATTTATGACTACTGAGTATTGTTGTATGCATGCCTATGACACTAGTGAGTATTGTTGTATGCATGCCTATGACACTAGTGAGTATTGTTGTATGCATTCCTATGACACTAGTGAGTATTGTTGTATGCATGCCTATGACACTAGTGAGTATTGTTGTATGCATGCTTATAACACAAGTGAGTATTGTTATTGAAATTGTTCTTACTTTGTACAGATCATTACACACAAAATAAACGCATTACTATCTGCACCTTGTTTTAGCTCACCTGATTACATTGTGCTCATGGCGAGCTTTTGGGATCACTTTTTGTCGATTGTCTGTCATCCGTCGTCAACATTTTGCCTTGTTAACAATCAAGAGGCCACATTTCTTTGTCTGATCTTCATGAAGCTTGGTCCGAAGATTTGTCCTAATGATATCTTGGTTGAGTTCGAAACTGGATAATGTGAGGTCAATAACTAGGTCACTAGCTGAAATTAAAGAAAAGGCTTGTTTATGCTGTAGAAGTCACATATTATGTCCAATCTTCATGAAACTTGGTCATAACATTTTTAGCTCATCTATTTATTGAAAATAATTATGAGCTATTGTCATCACCTTGGCGTCGGCGTCTGCGTCGGCGTACGGTTAAGTTTTGCGTTTAGGTCCACTTTTCTCATAAAGTATCAATGCTATTGCATTCAAACTTGGTACACTTACTTACTATCATGAGGGGACTGAGCAGGCAAAGTTAGATAACTCTGGCGTGCATTTTGACAGAATTATGTGCCCTTTTTATACTTAGAAAATTTAAAATTTTGGTTAAGTTTTGTGTTTAGGTCAATTTTATTCCTTAAGTATCAAAGCTATTGCTTTCATACTTGCAACACTTACTAACTATCATAAGGGGACTGTGCAGGCAAAGTAATGTAACTCTGACTGGCATTTTGACAGAATTATGTGCCCTTTTTATACTTAGAAAATTGAAAATTTGGTTAAGTTTTGTGTTTAGGTCCACTTTATTCCTAAAGTATCAAAGCTATTGGTTTCATACTTGCAACACTTACTAACTATCATAAGGGGACTGTGCAGGCAAAGTTATGTAACTCTGACTGGGACTTTGAAGGAATTATGGGCCCTTTATACTAAGAAAATTGAAAATTTGGTTAAGTTTTGTGTTTTGGTCCACTTTACCCCTAAAGTATCATAGATATTGCTTTCATACTTGGAACACTCGCAAACTATCATAAGGGGACAGTAAAGGACAAGTTTCATAACCCTGGTTGTCATTTTTACGGAATTATGGCCCTTTTTTGACTTAGTAACTTTGAATATATGGTTAAATTTTGTGTTTAGATCCACTTTACTTCTAAAGTATCAAGGCTATTGCTTTCAAACTTCAAATACTTTCATGCTATCATGAGGGTTGGTTCTGTACCTGGCAAGTTAAATTTTACCTTGACCTTTGAATGACCTTGACTCACAAGGTCAAATTATTAAATTTTGCTAAAATAGCCATAACTTCTTTATTTATGATTAGATTTGATTGATACTTTGACAAAACAACTCTTACCTAACATACCACAATAGACTCCACCCAAACCATCCCCCACGCCCCCCCCTGATTCCCCCTAATTTTTTTTATGTCCCCCTCTATAGTAGTGGGGGATATATTGTCTTTGCCCTTTCTGTTGGTCTGTTGGTTGGTCTGTTGGTTGGTTGGTTTGCGCCAACTTTAACATTTTGCAATAACTTTTGCTATATTGAATATAGCAACTTGATATTTGGCATGCATGTGTATCTCATGGAGCTGCACATTTTGAGTGGTGAAAGGTCAAGGTCAAGGTCATCCTTCAAGGTCAGAGGTCAAATATATGTGGCCAAAATCGCTCATTTTATAAATACTTTTGCAATATTGAAGATAGCAACTTGATATTTGGCATGCATGTGTATCTCAGGGAGCTGCACATTTTGAGTGGTGAAAGGTCAAGGTCATCCTTCAAGGTCAGAGGTCAAATATATGTGGCCCAAATCGCTTATTTTATGAATACTTTTGAAATATTGAAGATAGCAACTTGATATTTGGCATGCATGTGTATCTCATGGAGCTGCACAATTTGAGTGGTGAAAGGTCAAGGTCATCCTTCAAGGTCAGAGGTCAAATATATGTCGCCCAAATCGCTAATTTTATGAATACTTTTGCAATATTGAAGATAGCAACTTGATATTTGGCATGCATGTGTATCTAATGGAGCTGCACATTTTGAGTGGTGAAAGGTCAAGGTCATCCTTCAAGGTCAAATATATGCGTCAAAATTGCTCATGTCATGTCACTTCTTCAATATTGAAGCTAGCAATTTTATATTTCAAATGCATGTGTATCTCATGGAGCTGCACATTTTGAGTGGTGAAGGTCAAGGTCATCCTTCAAGGTCAAACGTCATATAGGGGGACATTGTGTTTCACAAACGCATCTTGTTAATCATCTAATAAATCACCACCACACCCTTACACTATACCCCCCAACCCTCCCCCCCCCCAAAAAAAAATGTTGTTAAACATGGTTAAAAAACACAAATATTTATTTTTATTTTATTTTTAGCTCACCCGTCACGAAGTGACATTGTGAGCTTATGTGACCGTGTGATGTCCGGCGTCCGTGTGTGCGTGCGTGTGTCCGTCAACAATTTGTTTGTGTAGACAGTAGAGGTCACATTTTTCATCCAATCTTTATGAAATTTGGTCAGAATGTTTTTCTTGATGAAATCTGGGTTGGGATTGTATTTGGGTCATCTGGGGTCAAAAACTAGGTCACTATGTCAAATAATAGAAAAACCTTGTGTAGACAATAGAGGTCACATTTTTTATCCAATATTTATGAAATTTGGTCAGAATGTTTTTCTTGATGAAATCTGGGTTGGAATTGTATATGGGTCATCTGGGGTCAAAAACTAGGTCAATAGGTCAAATAATAGAAAAACCTTTAACAGCATAATTAATTGTTTTTCACTAAGTTTATAATAATAATTTATATATCAGATTAAAGAGAATAAAATTTTCTTTATTATGGTTTTTATTTCATGAAAATCCATAAATGATAAGTGTTATTAATCGTTATTTAATTATTGAACAATGCGGATTATCGGTATTGATTTTTTTTCCTGACATGCCATCCCAGATTAAACTCTTTCAGCTGTAGACTGTGCATTAATACATCGCCGTGTTATTGACCTGAAAGATTGATACGCAGTCGGCATTAACACCGGTCAGAACCGGTCATCGAGACATAGAAAATAATAGGTTGGTGACGTGGATGGAGAATGGTTATCTGGCAAGTTCGAGGAATTTATCGGCGAACCCGATAAGATCCTCCGACGAGCCAGATAACCATTCTCCATCTACGTCACCAACCTATTATTCTATTTATCCTGTCACATTTACAACATTCGTTGAAATGTTTCTAAAATATCTAGTTTTCGAGTATTTTGTGTTTAAATATGTAATATGGTAAACAGCATGCGCGAAAAAAAACATTGTGACGTCACGTCAGGCAAAGCGCTTAGGCTAGCTTCCATCTTGTTAAAACACACAGAAATCGAGTTACTCCTAATTAATTCAATACACAAAGACGAAATTATGCTGTTTAAATAATAATGTTTTTTACATGTATTTGGTATTTTATTAATAGAAAAAAAGTATATTTTATTAATAGTAAATGCATGCGCATGCGCGGATAGCAACTAACGGATATTCGAGGTCACGTGGTCATCTAGCCTAATACCTTTAGGGATATAAGGTTACCTGGTTATCGGGCTGATTTAAAGGCATGTGACAGGATAAATTGGAATATTACTGGTGTGAAAACAAAATATCTTAGCGGCTTAAATAAACAATTACATCTGATAAAAGATTAAAGATTGCAGCCGATTTAAATCAATTTGAATTGTTCACCATTCACAGTGACAAAGAACGTATTCACTAAATGGCTGCTACTACAACTTATAGCCCATATAGGGGGGCATGCATGTTTTACAAACAGCCCTTGTTTAAATGTTATTTTTGATCTTTTACTGGAGCTTTTAAAATTTCATGTTTACATTTATCAATATAAAGCATTTAATGACAAACTTCAAAACATGCCAAAATCTGTAAAAAGGCCCCTTTAAGGTAGCGCACCTCTAATGATTTCCCGCGATTTATTTTACGATCAATGCCGATCTTCAATGATCGGTTATTTCCGAGAGATGCATTTTATTTTTTTCAAACTTCGAATTTTGATATGTGTTTACCTAATTCATTTAGAATACATTATTTTCACTATAAATATTGACTTTGATCCGATTATTATCTGAAAAATACGAGTTCGCGATTTCTTCAAAGATCGACTAGCCTTTTTACCTGTTTACTTATGGATATCTCATTTAAGGTTGCACGGTTGTGAAGTTGTCATGGCCGAGTGGTTAAGGCGATGGACTTGATATCTTTTGGGATCTTCCCGCGCAGGTTCGAATCCTGCCGACACCGCATTCTTTTTGCGACGCGTTTTATTTCTTTTCTAACGTAATTTGATTTAATATAGCATATAAGCTATGTTTATTGTTAAATATGTTGAAAATTGTATACACATCCTTCAATTTTTAAAATTAAAGCAACGTTATGGCTAAATTGGGTAATTTACTGCTGAAAATACGAATGATGCATGTTGCATTTATATTTTTCTTTCAAAAAGTAAACGGTAAATCTGTCTATTTCTTGGTATTTTTGCTGTATATAGTGTTTCTATAAAAAATTAAGTTTAAACTAAAACTTAAATGATACTATTTTAAATTTTATGACACTTTGTTTTTAACCGACCCAATTTTTACTTGGCTGAAATCACTTACATTTCATGGCACTATTCCATAGATAAAAATTTGTAAAAAATAAATGTCTGTAAAAGAATACTTATTTCATCTTGTTTAAACTTAAAACACCTTTACTGCATCTGTACACACCAACTACATGCCCATATTTGGAAATTTGAATGAATTATTTAACTTTTATATACCCCAGGGTTGAAAATAAAATGCTCAAAGCCGAGCGTGAGGGTGGTTTTGAAAAAATCGGTATATTTTTTTTAAAGCATGGAAAGCCTACCTACAAATTTGCATGTAGTTCAGTGAAATGATGCTGATTAGGGAAATAATTAATTAAATTATATTTGGATATGTGCCCATTAGAGGTGCGCTACCTTAATACCAGTGTCGTTTTAATGTTTTCGATCTATTTGTGTCCCCAATAAGAATAACTCGCACATGTTCGGTTATACGCGTTATTTACCGAAATAACTCTGATCACGCCATACTATATTCGTAAAATATTCTGAACGTAGAGACGGAATTTGCCGAGTGTGTTCCGATGTACCTGAAATACAAACTGTTGCAAGTCGGTATATTCCGTGACAGCGTCTGGAAATTTCCTAACGGATATTTATAAAGTACTAGTGCACGTTAATTCGCAAAATGCGAGAGCCGGGACCATGCAGCAAGGTGCTCGCATATGTTAGAGGTCAATTGTCTTCAATGAAAACAGAATTGCGAAGCGAAAATAACGTTGACGTATAATTGTTTTCAGGTGATTTCGTTTTCAAAATATTGTTGTCTTCTTTCCAAAAGATTATTTCACAACTAATTTTATTGTGAGATTTGCCTGATATGCTGAGGTTTCTTACCAAAGTATTACCTGGTACTGATACTATTATATTGAGAATATTGGCAAAACAAATTCGTCGACACCCAAGTGATTGATAATCTTTTAATTGAAGGTACCTCAGATGAGCATGAGACTGCTGAACCTGTAGTGCGTTCAGTTACAGCGAACGTTCGCTATAGTTCGCGAACGTTCGCTACTGAACGCTCGGTTCGCCGCGAACGTTCGCGAACCGAATCGAACCCTCTTGGGAGGTAGTTCGCTATAGTTCGCTAGCGAAACCAAGATGGCGGACAAATAAATATGTTGTATTTGTTCAGTGTAACTTCGATATTGTTTCCTTTTTTTGTAGTACAAAAATGAATTGAACAATAAACAAAGTGTATAGGAGGTTTTGGGGATTCCGATAATGACATCACGTATGCGCATCCTCAAATTTTGGCCGTCAACACTGCGGCCATTCTGCTATTGTTTGCGTTTGATGATCCGTATCGTGATAAGATTTCAATCATATTCGCGACCCTTTTTAAGAACAACAAAATACTCAGAAATTGAAATTCTTTCAGACTAAATAGAATCCAATGAATGAACACAAATAAGGACGAAAACAAACAAAAAATTGATTGATTTTATGTAATCAACATAAAGAAACTATTTGAACCTTTATGTCCGTAAAAACTTACCTTGTTACAGATTAACTAAATCCTCTTGATACATGTAAATGTTTTTATTTAATTGTTCACAACAATTTTGTCACTCCTTATTTCAGCATTTTTAACCACCCATTGTTTAATTGCCCCTTTGTTCATCACAAACCGATTATCTCGTTATGATCGGATACTGTCCAGACTACTAAAACAGGGTGTCATAAACCCAGGGACCTATATTTGTATGACTCAGTATGGGGTCATTAACCACATGTGTCTGGTCATTAAACACAATTTATGATACCTCCTTGTCATCTCTTGGCATATTAAGCCAAAAACTTAACAGTTGCTTTAATAAAACATTTGAACATATTTAAAAAATAGGCGTACATTTGTCCGAAATGGATTAACAGGAACTATTAAGTATATATATTAACCAGTTTAAACATAACACTTAAGTGTTTTATAATGAAAATACATTTAAAATATTGTAGAAATTTACTGCTACACAATTATCGTATTAAACGGGTACCCGCAAATGTAAACTCCGATGTAATAACGTGTAAAGATCGTGCGTTTTTGCAGTGTTCGAAACATCATCGTGAAAACAAGCAATCGCGTTTGATCATAATACGGATATAAAATACTTGGGTAAAATAAATGTATAGATTTATGGTATAATAAAATGCCAGATTTGTATCGCTCATTATCACTACAAAAGAGTTTTCAATATAGATGTGCATTCAAAGACAGTTCAATTCGCAAAATATGCAGGTGTTTTTTTTTCCATTTGAATGCTACAGTATAATTTATTCATATTTTCATTAAATGTAAACGAAACGAAAATTCATTCAATGTAAAAGAAAATTACAACTACATTTGAAGATTGTAATGTATTGCGCTATTTTAGGGCTTTGTTTTATAACTGATTCAATGCACCTCTTACACTATATTTCGATCGCTAATGAAAAATAACACTATCGCATCCACACCACTTATAATTATAATCAAATTATTATAGGTTTTATTATTTTTGAAATATCTGTTAGTTAAGTACTTTCTGTGTTATTAGCGATTTCCGTCATCAAAATCGCAATCAATTTTCTGGGAGCCGCCATCTTGAAACGTTCGCGCCGAACTTATCGTTCAATAAGACCGAATCGGAAACGAACCATCAATGGCGAACGTTCGCTGTAACTGAACGCACTACTGATAATGTCGTAGACTTTGACGCAGAAACTCAACAAATCAATTATCAATACTGTAAAGATGACAAGAGTGATTACTGTTCAGATTTTCAGGAGGAAGGAGACGATGCTGTGGTGTTTATTTAGGTTAGCTCTTCAGTGGGTTTTGCCTGCAATTACTGCAACTACTAACAACGACACTTGACTAATACACTCACATGAGCATCGACTTTAAACCTTGTCAGGATGGCAGACGTCGTCCTCGGCAGTACACACTTCAAGGGAAATACTTGTCTGCTGTCGTCGTCGGCTGCACACCACCGGTCCTCCTGGGAATACCTACCCCACGCACAGCTTACCAGGGCAAGACACTAAGTCACAGGCTAATGCACAGTCTAATACCTACCGTCACAGGCTTATACACGTATCCTCCTGAAAATACTTACATCTGGGCATCTATCCTCCTGGCAATACTTACCTCAGGGAACACGTCTGCACACGTCCGCGGACCGGGTAGCAAGAGAGCATGTTCATCCCATCAGGCATCTGCGTCCATTTGATTGGCTCCACATCATGCAGCATGGTCCCGTTACATGAACGACGCAAGCCGGGTACCACTCTGCAGGGCGTGGCACCGGATGTTACTGGCACTACACTCCCCTCACTTTTCTCTTTTTGGGACGACCCGCCCCCCTACTCACAAAGGAATCGTCCCACCGAATGTCATAGTCAGTCCGCCACAGACGTCCCGTCGCACCCGAGGAAGTATATTGACTATCTCTCGGACCCCAATGCCCCTTTCGTAAGCAAGGAGGGCGCCTTCGCGATGTACGCCTAGACGCAGGGACCTAGCGGATATATGACCTTGCCCAGACTCCCCAAAGTTGGGACAACTTAATTGTTTCAAAACTACAGGCACGCCACAACGTGGGCAGAATGGGGGACTTAACCCTAGATAGACCACAACTAATTTAACCCATTGGTCGGTTTTCGTACGACCACCAAGAGTATTTTAATATGCATGCATATCCCAATTAAAGTGTAATACCCTCCATAAAATGTCAGTGATCCCTGGTCTGTAATAAAATGAAAATAGAATGCTAACATTTAAGTATTGATTTATATTGCCGTTCACAGTCTCATGCCGAGAACTGAAAGATACAACCGGCCCAAGGACCCTTAAACAACCCGGAGATTAATGGGCTCGCCCAGCCAGTAAATCCACAAAGCTTTAGCCATGGACAGGATCAGCTGTGAACAGTTAAACGCTAAAATTTCACTAAAAAACTTATCTAAATAATAATTACCACCACGTTGGGTGACATGCAACAGTTTCCCACGGTTCCTGACATGCAATAGTTCCCCACAGTTCCTGACATGCAACAATTTACATCTTTTAATGGCATAATATACAATTATGACATGTCCTTGAGTGGTTATTCAGAGAAATATAAATAAAAGTGGACTGAAAGAGCTCACAGCTGGATCTGATAAGAGTAATCTAAATGCCTCGCCCTGCCGCCAACTTCCCCCAAATATTCAGCGAAGCGACGTGTACCCATTACGACATCAGGCGTATTACACTCGCGTGAAAACACACGGTCAGTACAAGTACGAAATAACCTTGAGAATGTCAATGCTTGCATTTCTACTATTAAACAACAACACTACAACAATTATATTGTGTTTTTTTCTATATATTTACGGGTGGCAATACCAATCCAAACATCTCCCACTCAGGGAAACATGAACAGAAAAATGAAAAAAAGGTATCTGACAGTGATTCATTTTGCCGTGCGTTCCAGACGCACGTTTTTTTCTGGGGACGCATCATTCTCAAACATGTGCGTTTTCGGGACGCATTGTTTAAAAACTCCGATTTTCAAAATCGTCAAAGTTGTACATGATACCGAGTACGATTCGTGGATATAAGCAAAACACATGTCAACACCGTTTTGAAGAAGTAGAACGGAAGTCACATTACTACATTGGGAATGTAGTACGCGTATTTTGATTGGTTGAAATATATCAATTATCAAATCAGTTACGGCGTTTTATTAAAAGTTTGTTGGACGATTAATTGGCTGTCCCGGATGATAAACAAAGAAAATGCGACCGAAAAAGGTTTTTAAAAATTGATCCTCAACAATTTAAACTCGCTATCTATCTATCTTTCAATACTGCCGGAACCCCCTTGCGGGTACTATTGGCAGGTGCGCGTGTCAGTGCAAGAATAAAAGGTTTAAAAGCATTGAAAGGGAGACTTCAAAGCATGAAAGTGAGGTGAAGATAAAAGTGTAATAGTGTTAAACAAGAAGAAACATATTTATAGGTTAAAAGTTGTTTAACACTGTTTTGTGCATTCAGGGACGACTGGGGAGTAGAGTGGGGCTAAGGCAACGCTTGAACCCCTAGGTCTGCCTGCTGTACAACTGAGGCCGGTAGGCCGTTCCAAAGAACTATGGTGTAAGGAAAGAAGGAATATTTAAAGTAGTTGGCTGATGTATGGACTTGTCTGAATGAGAGTGGGTGCATATGACGAGTCATCCTCATAGGCCTCTCAAGATATGATGGCGGCGAAATGGCTACCAAGCCATACACAATTTTGTAAAAAAGGGTCAGTCGGGAGAGGTCACGTCGGTCCTTCAAAGTCTGCCAGCCAAGTTCAGTCTGCATACCGGTAACACTGCTGTAGAATGAGAAGTCGTTTTTCACCCAGCGGACTGCTCTAAGTTGTACTTTTTCTATTTTGTCACTATTTTGTTTGGTATGTGGACTCCAGACAGAGGACGCATATTCTAACTGGGGTCTAACTAAGGTCTTATAGGCTACTTCTCTGATGTTTTCATTTTTAGTCTGTATATTCCTGCGGATGAAACCAAGAGATTTATTAGCATTCGTTGCAATGTTGGTAATATGTTTGTTTCAAGAAAGATCATCTGAAATGGAAACACCTAAATATTAAGCTCTGTCTACGACTTCAAGGATTTGTCCATGTAGCCTGTAATTGAAGATGAATTTATGTTTTTTCTTAGAAATAACAAAGACTACACATTTGCTAGGGTTAAACTCCATGTCCCACAAGTTTTCTCAATGTACTAATTTGTCTAAATCATTTTGAAGAGAGGCACAGTCTTGCAAGTTGTTAATAGCCAAGTATACAGCAGTGTCATCTGCAAACAAACGAACTTGAGAAGAGATAGAGTAAGGAAGGTCATTTATGTATAAAAGAAAGAGTAAGGGACCAAGTACTGAGCCTTGTGGCACGCCCGATGTTACAGGGACTTCTGATGAGCATTCTCCTTCCAGAACAACTGTTTGCGATCTGCCTATGAGAAAAGACTTAATCCAGGAAATTGTAGATTTGTTCACTCCATGTTGCTGTAATTTAAAAAGTAATTTAAGGTGGCTGACTTTGTCGAAAGCTTTGCTGAAGTCTAGAAGTATAAGATCAGTTTGATGACCATTTGCGAGGTTGCGAGCCAGTTCATCGACAAGTTGAATAAGTTGGGTTTCGCAGGATCGACGTTCCCTGAAACCATGTTATGTTTATTAAAATGTGCTGTGAGGTTGGAAGCTACAATATGCTCTAAAACTTTGCAAAGAATACATGTTAGTGATATTGGTATATAGTTGGCTGGATCTTCTTTATTTCCTTTTTTGAACAGAGGTACAATATTTGCAGAGGTCCAAATCTTTGGTAAGATGCCTGTGTCAATAGATTTCTGAAAAAGAAGAGATAATATAGGTGCAATTTGCTGACGAAGATTTTGAAGGACAAGTGGCCTGATGTTTTCTGGACCTGCAGCTTTGTGGGGTTTCAGATTGGAAAGGAGCTTCAAAACACCGTTGACCGAGATAGTGATTTCTGGCATGATTGGGTATTTGCGACTTGAAGAAGAATGAACATTAAGAGTTCTCCAGGGCTGAAAAGCAAGATTGAGATAGAGTTAGAGGGGACATTGGGCTAAAAACTGACTGAAATTGCTGGTTCAGGATATTGGCTTTGTCTGTATTTGAAGATTTTGTTGTATCTGAAATTTTATCATATAATGTTGAAATACCTCATGCATCTTGTTTGGCGCTCTTGATAAGACTGAAAAGTTTTTTGGAGTTAAATTTTTAGCTGGATTCATCTGGTTCTCCATTTTGGTCTTTTATACCTAAAATATATTCAATGTAATTATTATATGATAATTTGATGGTCTTCTTGATCTGGTGTTTAAGATTTAAAAGTGTTGATTTAATTTTGATGTTTCTCATTTTCTTCATTTTATTATGGAGTTTGTCCCTCTTCCTTATTAGGCGTTTGATGGGCTGTGTTATCCACGGAAGGGATACTTTTGGACCTATTCTTTTTGTGGGGACGTAATCTGAAATTCCTTTAGTAATAGCATTACAAAATTTCTCCCAGATGTCTTCCACTGGAGCTGTTGAGTAATTTGACAAAATATCATTAGACATAATTTCCATGTACTCTTTGAATCCATCCCAGTCTGCTTTCTTATATAAATGTACTGTTCTAGGTTTTTGACACATTTGTTTTGGTTTAACACTGGCTGTGAAGGAAACAATTTGATGATCTGAGATACCTGGAAGACAAGAGATATTATTTATTAGTGTTTGATTTGTAGTGAGAAAAAGATCAAGAATGTTGTCGCCTCTTGTAATATCAGTAACCATTTGAGTCAGTCCAAAATCTGAAAGTAAATCAATGAAATCATCATAAAGGTTAACAAAATTACAGTTGGGTTTAATAGATGGAACATGATCTGTACTCCATGATAATTTTGGGTAATTGAAGTCACCTAGGATCCAAAGATTTCCTTTTAATTTACTTGCTAGATCTAAAGATTTTCTTAATTCCAAGGCGCTGTTGATGTCTGCTTCTTTAGGTCTGTAATAAGTGGTGGCTATGATGGTACTTTTGACGAGTATAAATACTCCGCCTCCTTTGCCTGATCTGTATTGTCTGAAAGAAGAATAACTAAATATTGTGGAAAAATTTCACTATCTTTGTGATCATTATGTAGCCACGACTCTGTTCCTACAACAATATCTGGTCGGTGGTGATCGAGTAGCGCTATGAATTCAGGCTTTTTATTAACTATGGATTGACAATTTACTAAAATAACTTTTAGTTTTGGATACTGTTTATTGTATGGAACTTTACGATTTGTTTTGGCTGGCGTCCCGGTACTTTGTCGTCTTGGGTCGGGTAAGTCAGTGTGAAGGTCACTCAGAATGGAAAAGCTATTTTGCAAATCCACAGATAAAGATGAGTTGGTAGAAAATTCACCGCATCACAAATCGAGCAAACCCAGGAGATCGACGCATCACGAGCTACAAGATCATCATATGAAGTCTGACTGATGTCCTGACAGCTGATGTGAAACCAATTTGTACAGGAGTCACATTCAAGGGCTGGGTCATAATCTCTTACCTCAATGCCACAGGAACCACATGGATACTGAGGTCCGGGGTTCTTTTCAATATCAGGAGACATGGACATAAGTAGAATACATAAATAGAGTAATGACATGTTACGTGATGGTTTGACTGGTGGGGTAGGGCCGCATCGACGCATGCTTTTCAAAAGACTAGCGCAGGCGACTGTTCTTGTTGGACGTAAGCTATTAGCCTGTTTACTCATAAAAGGACGAACTGTGTCAGCCTCTGACTGTGGAAACAACCTCAGACAGAAGACTATTATGAATACTGGTAACAACATACCTGTATACATCCTGCTTAGCGATATGTAAACAAACAAAAATGGCGGGTGTTGAGGGTCAAGGTCACGATTTTACCTGTGTCAGTGTATGTAAACACCAAAAGTAGGAAAAATACGCACAAATACGGCTAGGTAAGAAAAACCATAGACCAAGGAACAACCTACAAACGTGTTACCAACTGATATTAGCACAAGGAATAATCCCTGAATGTAGATATTGATCGATAACGCAGCCTCGATGTAAACCATGTGGTTAAAATATGAAGAATAAACGGCGGAAAACACAGTTTGCGTTCGTCTGTTGTGAGCGCAGATAGTTATTATTTATATAGTAAAGCGATGTTATTATTCTTTTCTGGATTAATTGAGCAGTGTTGTTTTTTCTAAAGTGACAATAAAAATGTGCAAGTTCTGAAATAAATAGCATTATTTTTATACGGTACATACATAATAATGATACAGATCGTACAGTATTCCGTCCTATGTAACGTAGAATGTAAGTACATATAACAACACAGACATCTGCTGTTCATACTGCAGGATGTGAGAGCGGGTTTTTCTATACAGAATAAGGTCTTGACCAAATTCATGAACAGGTTTACTGTAGGGAAACAAGACAAACTCATGGGAGTGCAGTTGTGCAATTCTGCCCGGAATGAATTTGTGGAAAAAGCTCTCCCTGTTTGGAGAAAAAACAAGGCGAGAAGGCTATACACCTGAAGTACAGTAGGAGTGTTGTTACACTAAATCTATATTGAAGTTGTAAACCTTTTGACCATAGGGGAAATTGTATTTTGTCACACTGTTTGAAAGAGCTAATTTGGACCAAAAAATTATAAACTCTAGTCATCCAATTTATTAAAAGTCTAGTCAGTCCAAACTGTTAAAGATGTAAAAAGTTCTCTGTATAAAATGTTATATGTTTCACTGTTTGTTATTAAAAGTAAAACAAATAAAGATTTTACTTGCTATAAACCTATTTCTGTTTTTAGCTGTAAAATTGCATAAAAGAGACCCCTGGCTAAGGTGTATCATGTTAAGTATATTATTTGTAACGAATTTACAAAGACACAATCTGGGACCCATTGTTTTCAGTTTGGACCCATTGTTTCAAAATATGCGAGTCCTGGGACTCATTGATGTAGATTTTAAAATGAATCACTGGACTATCAGTTGCCGGATGTCATGACAGTGAAATCAACCCTGCGTTGTCACGGAGACCAAGAGTAACCAGTCTAATAATGTATATTCAAAGTTACTAAATAATAACCAAACAATGGACTGGTGGGCGAGGCCAATAAGGGACTAATCGAATAAGTAGACACGTGCCTGATTAATCAAACACATCGTTTCTATCAACAGAATTGTTTGACACATAAAAAGTTTACACTTCACTGACACTAAATATGGAGCGAAACACAACTAAAATAAAACAAGAAAAACAGAGAACTATTAAAGGTACCCACCCCCACCCTTTAACTAGATAATTACCTTAGGCCCCCACGCTCGCTCAGACACTTACCTTATTTCCACCGTTGGGACCGCTCCCAACGGCGAGAACTTGAGGGTCGCCACCCTTCAGAGCCACACCTAAAAGGTCCCAGAGATCCATCCTCCGAGATCTTCCGGCGTACACACGCGGCAACTCCGTAACCGCACGCACCGCTCTGGCGGTTTACTGAGGAGTCGCCATGACTTAACTGGTTCCTAAAAAAAATTATGACTTAGTCACTACAAACATGTATTTAAATGTATTTTTTTCAGAGCACTTTATCCACACATCTCACTGTGATGACCTTGAACTATTTTTTTAAATTATTTAATCAATAATTTTGACGAGACAAGCAGGGTTCGACAAATCCACTTGCCCGTTTTCAATTACGAGTAGAAATCGGCTCCGGACGAGTGAATATTCCGGCAGCGCTCATCCTGCAGGACGAGTAGCATTTCTTGCCGAAAAGATCTAAATTTCAAGTTTTAACACATCTTTACCAAACAAAACAACGTTTAATCGGTGATTTAAAATTAACTGGATGTTGATTTCTCCACACTGCGATAAAATAAGTCCTGTTCAGGTTACGCGCTGATACCGGTATGTTTCGTGAATGTTTCTTTTACAGTACGGTATACGGTCTTTTCATACTGCTAAAAAAATCGTCTAAATTCATCACATCTTGAGATTGAAAGAGTGGCTATTGGCAAATTTTAATGGACGAAAATGACAAAGAGAAAACTGCCTTGTGTACACACAGAGGCTTGTTTGAGTTTAACAAAATGCCTGTCGGACTCTCAAATGCTCCTAAAGTGTAATCATAATGATTGTGCCATGAGGACAAAATGAAAAACAAACAAGTGAAAAGTGTGTTAAAACAGTTTATAAGCTTTATTGAAACTGGTGAGTTAACAGTTCTATATGAAAACCAATAGAAAATCACAATAAAACATATTAGTTCAGATTTATTGCAGTTTTTGAATAGATTGCAGGGCAAGTACATATTTCAGCAGGGCAAGTGAAAATTCTTAGCTACTCGCCCTGCAGGGCAAGTTGCTGAAAACAATTTTGTCGACCCCTGACAAGCTATGAATGAATATTTCTGCAAATAATTTAAATGTCAATAAAATGTGTTGAAGTTTCTATTCTGTTAACATTTTCAGACGATACCGGGTGCCGGTCATCATGTGTATGCAGACAGACCAGAAAGCTTCAACAAAATAATGAACCAGTACCTGGACAAAATGGATGTACATTCGGACAACGAGAGGAAAAAGAAAGTGGCGTTACTTCAGGTGAAGTCAGAAGCAGATCTGGAAGAATACCCTTTTACACAAGTGTGACAGTTTTGAAATATGTAAACATTGCCAAATTGGCCCCAGTCCTCAAATGTTTAAAAATGGAACTTTACAGATCCTGTTGTAGTTGACAACTAACCAACCAAAACTAGAAAGAAATGCATTAACATGTGTAAACTGATAATAATTTGCTACTAATGATTCTTAATGTTTTTATAACATGATGCTTCTGGTAAATCATAATTATATTCCATTAACACAAAAAACTTATGAAGATAAACATAAATAAATCACATAAATATATATATATATATATATATTTCAGTTTCCAGTAAAATAAACTTCATTTCCTGACATTAAAACGGGTGCCATATTAGCACACATTGAGTTATTACATTGGAACGGGGCGTACCGTTTCAAACTATCTTAGAAGCAGATTGAAATATTTGTAATATTAAGAATCAGGGAAGATATCCCCGGTTACGTCCAATTCAGATCCAGAGAATTTAATAACTCAAGTTTGTTATGTACAATCTCAGAACTGTCAAACAACAATTTCGGCATATTATTTGAAATCGGTTTTAAATAACAATGGATTTCAAATAAAGGAAAATAATCATTTTTCTGTGTTGTTGTGATGATATTTTGGAAGAATTCCAAGGAAGCACAGGCGCCATGGAAGCCTTATTGCAATGCATGATTGCAAGAAATGAAAGAACTTCAGAAATATTCTTAGAAAATTTTCAAATAAGTTAAACAAATTATCTTCATTATTACAGATAATAATCAAATATTGAAACAAAACCAAACCTTTTTTTAATGTCGCTTCAGATGTAACCTTCATATTTGGTATGCATGTGTATATGGACAAGGCCTTTCCAAACTTGCACAAATTTTGACCCCTTTGACCTTGAACTTAGGGTCCGCGTTTAGGTTTCGAAACCGCGTTTAGGTTTCGAAAAAGTGTTTTTTCACGCGCATATGTCATCCTATGGTGACAGCTCTTGTTTAAATAAATAATAATCATAATCTGGACAATGCATATGTTAAAAGTAATCTTGTTTTGCCAAAATGATTAATTAAATTAATTATTTATGACTACTGAGTATTGTTGTATGCATGCCTATGACACTAGTGAGTATTGTTGTATGCATGCCTATGACACTAGTGAGTATTGTTGTATGCATTCCTATGACACTAGTGAGTATTGTTGTATGCATGCCTATGACACTAGTGAGTATTGTTGTATGCATGCTTATAACACAAGTGAGTATTGTTATTGAAATTGTTCTTACTTTGTACAGATCATTACACACAAAATAAACGCATTACTATCTGCACCTTGTTTTAGCTCACCTGATTACATTGTGCTCATGGCGAGCTTTTGGGATCACTTTTTGTCGATTGTCTGTCATCCGTCGTCAACATTTTGCCTTGTTAACAATCAAGAGGCCACATTTCTTTGTCTGATCTTCATGAAGCTTGGTCCGAAGATTTGTCCTAATGATATCTTGGTTGAGTTCGAAACTGGATAATGTGAGGTCAATAACTAGGTCACTAGCTGAAATTAAAGAAAAGGCTTGTTTATGCTGTAGAAGTCACATATTATGTCCAATCTTCATGAAACTTGGTCATAACATTTTTAGCTCATCTATTTATTGAAAATAATTATGAGCTATTGTCATCACCTTGGCGTCGGCGTCTGCGTCGGCGTACGGTTAAGTTTTGCGTTTAGGTCCACTTTTCTCATAAAGTATCAATGCTATTGCATTCAAACTTGGTACAGATAAAGATGAGTTGGTAGAAAATTCACCGCATCACAAATCGAGCAAACCCAGGAGATCGACGCATCACGAGCTACAAGATCATCATATTGACTGATGTCCTGACAGCTGATGTGAAACCAATTTGTACAGGAGTCACATTCAAGGGCTGGGTCATAATCTCTTACCTCAATGCCACAGGAACCACATGGATACTGAGGTCCGGGGTTCTTTTCAATATCAGGAGACATGGACATAAGTAGAATACATAAATAGAGTAATGACATGTTACGTGATGGTTTGACTGGTGGGGTAGGGCCGCATCGACGCATGCTTTTCAAAAGACTAGCGCAGGCGACTGTTCTTGTTGGACGTAAGCTATTAGCCTGTTTACTCATAAAAGGACGAACTGTGTCAGCCTCTGACTGTGGAAACAACCTCAGACAGAAGACTATTATGAATACTGGTAACAAACATACCTGTATACATCCTGCTTAGCGATATGTAAACAAACAAAAATGGCGGGTGTTGAGGGTCAAGGTCACGATTTTACCTGTGCTCAGTGTATGTAAAACACCAAAAATAGGAAAAATACGCACAAATACGGCTAGGTAGAAAAACCATAGACCAAGGAACAACCTACAAACGTGTTACCAACTGATATTAGCACAAGGAATAATCCCTGAATGTAGATATGATCGATAACGCCAGCCTCGACTGTAAACCATGGTGGTTAAAAATATGAAGAATAAACGGCGGACCGGAAAACAGTTTGCGTTTCGTCTGTTGTGAGCGCAGATAGTTATTATTTATATAGTAAAGCGATGTTATTATTCTTTTCTGGATTAATTGAGCAGTGGTGTGTTTTTCTAAAGTGACAATAAAAATGTGCAAGTTCTGAAATACAATAGCATTATTTTTTATACGGTACATACATAATAATGATACAGATCGTACAGTATTCCTAGTATTTCTATGTAACGTAGAATGTAAGTACATATAACAACACAGACATCTGCTGTTCATACTGCAGGATGTGAGAGCGGGTTTTTCTATACAGAATAAGGTCTTGACCAAATTCATGAACAGGTTTACTGTAGGGAAACAAGACAAACTCATGAGAGTGCAGTTGTGCAATTCTGCCCGGAATGAATTTGTGGAAAAAGCTCTCCCTGTTTGGAGAAAAAACAAGGCGAGAAGGCTATACACCTGAAGTACAGTAGGAGTGTTGTTACACTAAATCTATATTGAAGTTGTAAACCTTTTGACCATAGGGGAAATTGTATTTTGTCACACTGTTTGAAAGAGCTAATTTGGACCAAAAAATTATAAACTCTAGTCATCCAATTTATTAAAAGTCTAGTCAGTCCAAACTGTTAAAGATGTAAAAAGTTCTCTGTATAAAATGTTATATGTTTCACTGTTTGTTATTAAAAGTAAAACAAATAAAGATTTTACTTGCTATAAACCTATTTCTGTTTTTAGCTGTAAAATTGCATAAAAGACACCCTGGCTAAGGTGTATCATGTTAAGTATATTATTTGTAACGAATTTACAAAGACACAATCTGGGACCCATTGTTTTCAGTTTGGACCCATTGTTTCAAAATATGCGAGTCCTGGGACTCATTGATGTAGATTTTAAAATGAATCACTGGACTATCAGTTGCCGGATGTCATGACAGTGAAATCAACCCTGCGTTGTCACGGAGACCAAGAGTAACCAGTCTAATAATGTATATTCAAAGTTACTAAATAATAACCAAACAATGGACTGGTGGGCGAGGCCAATAAGGGACTAATCGAATAACGGCCCGGCTATTAGCGACCAAAGCCGCCCCTTCCGGGCCTATGAAACTGCATTGACTTTGGGGCACCACGTGGTTGACCACGAAAGCGACTGACCTCTAGACCTTGAACGTTTGGCTGGCGATATATTTGACAGACCCTTTATTGCACGGAGAACATGAAGTGAAGGGGTGACTGCCACCGCAGTTGACATACACGTGTTCAAATGTACAACTATGACCAAATCGACATGAACTTTTGAGAAAATCCCGACAAAAGTACCGTCCCGTTTTCATTTATGCGACACCCGTTTCTCTAAATGACATGCATCTAAGCCACAAATCCTGATTGAGCGCCGACCATGAAGAAGGCATAGCCGCCTGTCTAGACCGAAACTGGTGGTCATATTCCCTCCAAGACATTCCCCCTGCCGTGCAGCACACTGTAAAGAATAACACTGTAAAGAAATAGTGTAACATTTCGTGAAACCTCTGAGGTTGAGCAGATAAAGATATATCCATGAAAATTATAAATGCATCTGGCCAACGTTCGATTGAACTAATAATATCTTTGCAATCCTTTGGACGACTTTCTAACGACCCATTATTCAAAACGAAAACAGCACCCCCGTTTGTGTAGTCCGCTATCTCAAGTGGTCCCTTAAGCAATAATGCAAGATTTATCTATTCTCCACGACAAATACGCTGTTTAAGCGACGCAGGTACGTGGATTAAAACATCACCATAAGCTTGTGTCTAGGCAATATAGAAATGCTCTGAAAGTTATTCATTCGAGACAGACATGAATTATCGTTTGCATTGTACGTCGCCTCGTGTCATTGGTTCCACCGCCGGTACCGGATTGACCGCCGCTCGCATCCCCCGTTCCCCTGTTCCCGCTATGGCCTTTCATGTCCGTCTCCGCATGCCGTTGCCTCTACCCGACATTGTAGATATATGAATGTGTATACACAAGTTGTTTCAGCGACAGCTATTTCGAAAAGAATGAGAAGGCATGGTGCTCTGGTTTATATACCTATGAGTGACGTCAGAAAGTCACTGAGTGACGTCAGAAGGTCACTATTAAATCGATTTCTTCATGGATTATTATCATCTGCTAGTATCTTTTAATCGCACGAGATTTAAACCTTTCTTTACCGAAGACATGCATTCGCTACTTCAAATAAATGAAATTAATTTTTTTATATAAATTTTTATTAATTGCTTTACGCAAAATAATCATATTGTACAGTCCCAGAAATGCTTATTTAAAAAAAAGTTCAAAAATTGCAAATTTGTAAAGTTTGTACTTTTGCTTCGTTTTGATATTTAACTTTATTAAGATGTGAAATTTCTCAAAATAAAACGATTTTTCCAATCCAAAGATTCGTCACTTGTTTTCACCGTTTCA
This sequence comes from Dreissena polymorpha, assembly GCF_020536995.1. Classification (NCBI taxonomy): domain Eukaryota; kingdom Metazoa; phylum Mollusca; class Bivalvia; order Myida; family Dreissenidae; genus Dreissena; species Dreissena polymorpha. Next base: position 82,041,566 of record NC_068363.1, on the reverse strand, counting down.
GTTATGTAAATAAAAGCGCAAAAATTGCAAATTTGTAAAGTTTGAACTTTCCTTACGAAAAAATAAACGTCACAAATATGCAAAGTTCAAATTTTTCAAATTTGTAATTTTCGTTTTACGATGCTATAAGAGCGATGTATTAATTACTGCACACAAAATAATCAGTCCCAGAAATGCTCATTTCAAAAAAGTTCAAAAATTGCAAATTTGTAAAATTTGAACTTTGCTCCTTTTTTATATTGAACTTTATTCAAATGCGAAATCTATCAAAATAAACGATTTTCCCCCGCCAAACACATAGCATGTTCAAATTTTACAAATTTGCAATCTTCTAATTATGATGCGAAAACAGCAAAACATGAATCTTTTCGAACTGTTCTTACCATTGTATTCATCACTTGAAACACATGTTTTCACCTTTTCAGTTATTTAATAAAATAAATTTCAAAAATTGCAAATTTGTAAAATATGAACTTTCCTTACGCAAAAAAATAAACGTCACAAATATGTTCAAATTGTACAAATTTGCAATTTTCGTTTTACGATGCTATAAGAGCGATGTATCGAGCTTTTCGAGCTGTCATTATGTTGTATTCATTGCTACACACAAAATAATCATATTTGTATTTGTTAACTTCTTTTTTATGTTTAACTTTATTCAGATGCGAAATATCTCAAAACAAACGATTTTTCCCTTCCAAGGACATAGCAACCCAGCAAACACGTAACGTTATTACAACATTGTGATTTGGTTGTATTTTGGTCAGGTCATGAAATAATCTTATGCGGACGTTGTGGCAACGTTATTACCATAACTATGTGAAACTTAATTTGATTTGATGTAAATTGATATAACGAGAAAAAGAAAACAATTTGATAAAAAATAAAATCAAAACTCGTGTTTTTTTTTCTACATTTTTTGCAATAACGTTAAAATAACGTTGTTTATACGTTATTTTAGAACGTTATTATAGAACGTTTATCCAACGTTATAACATAACGTTTGACCAACTTTGTTTTTGGTCATACCATCTTATGTTCCTTTTTTAATGTTATAATTATTATCTGTTATCTTTGGTAAACGATTTAAATAAAAATACCGTATATAATTTTTCATAAATATTTCAACAGTTTTTCTGAAGCTTTTTGAAAAAGCTTTTAGAGCTAGTTTTAGTTGAGATTTTTATGCGTTGGGGGGTTAAATTAAACTTGTAAACAATAAATTTTACTAAATATTCACAAAAACATAGCATACAAGATATACCACATATTAGGTTTATACACTAAAATATACATTTGCAACTCAACAAATTTGAATATTCTGAATACGAAACCGCGGTTTTTTCGCTGCCTGTTTGGCGCAAGGACAAACTAACACAGAAGCGGTGTGCAAAAAACGAAAATTCACTTATTCCAGAAAACATGTTCGATAAATAACTACATTTTCAGGAAAACGACATGTGTATATAATCAATTTGCATATATGATCGCGTTTGGCATGATTCATAATGTGAAAATACTGAGCTCAAGCAGTATTGTGAAAATACTGAGCTCAAGCCGAGGATTGAACCCACGACCTCCAGGGTGGTAGTCAGACACTTAAACCACGTCTCTAAAGAGCCAGGCCAACAGTAAGGCTGTTGGAAGTGACCTTATTTCACTACACTCCTCCCCCTTTTAATGTTTCAAGGCCCAGAAACACCCGCTACAGCATGTCTTGCATCCGCATGGCCCCATGGCCCTCCCAGAAACAGCTCAGACGCATTCCCGCATTCACAGTTCTTTGCCTCGTCGCCATTAATGTGAAAATACTGATCTCAAGCCGGGGAATGAACCCACGACCTCCAAAGTGGTAGTCAGACACTTTAACCACGTCGCTAAAGACGTTATTTCACTACATTTAGTTAACCTGAACTCTAAGCTATAAGGATAATACGACTTCGTTTTGCCCCTAATACTTGTTCGCACCCAGTAAACGTATAATGGGAAGTGAAAATACAATTCCGAATTATGAAATTAATAATAAATATAGAATAATAGAACATTAATTTCATGCATTTTTAATATTGATGCATCTCCAGGCATTTCTTTAATAGAAGTTTGGTAGTCATTAACCCCCAGTCATTGTCGCAAAAATTGCATCCATTGGTGTCTTAAAACTTCCAGAAATACCAACATTTACCTGGCATAACATAAACTGTTAAAGGCGGACATTTACCCAGACAAACATGTACCTGTTAAGGACTGATATTTACCCGGCCTTAAATAGTTGTTACAAATATTTGAGTTTTAAACTGTCTTGATATATTTGCAGATGGAATACGGAAGGTATCGAACATGACGAGATCCGAGGTGGAAGTCATCGTTACAGATTTCTTAAAACACGCACCGTATCAGCACGGCAGATGTGTGTGTGGTAAAATAATACATCAAAAGCTATTTTTAAAACAGCTATACACAATCTTTTCTTATATAAAATAATTAAAAATAAATATCAAAATCGTACATTTAATCTAACTTGTGTGCAGAATAACACACATTTTTCAACTTCCATTATTTAAATGGACTTGCTGATTGATAAAGTTATTCAATTATTTATTAACCTGTAGTGTTTGTGTTTCTTTTACAGAAAAGAATGTCCAACCAGACTACAGACCAGAATGAAATGCTCCCCGAGGCTGTTGTGCATGATTCAGACAGCAACTAGCTATACAGTGATATTATGGACTAGTCATATTCATTTATAGTATGATCAAATGTCACCATTATGTGTTCTGTCTCACAAAGACCGTAACGTTCTAGCTGTTCATACTTAAAACATTTTGAATAAATCCTTCTCATAAAAATATGTGTACATATTTTTGAAAATTTAAATATAGCAAGCACACATAGTTTCCGTGAAAGCCACTCAATTGTGGCTATTATTATATGTTACCTGATGGTTGAAATAGGTTTTTTCATTGTTTTGGTATTTTTTAACCATTGTAAACATTAAAAAACCCATGACGTAAAGTTTGTAGGGATCTGCTAGATGGAATCACCAGTTAGTCTCAAAAAATGTTTTCTATGAAACTTTATGGGCATTTAACAAAATAATATTGAGGATTTTTCCTCGCTTCATTGGGAAAAGGCCCTAGCCTATGGATTTAGGGAAAAAATTGCTCATTTTGGGAAAAAATCTCGCTAAAATTACTGCTTTGGGAAATGGAAAAGCTGGTGTTAGTTAGGATTTTTGAGAAAACTGCATAATTTTAAAGAAACTGTCAATTGGGTAGGAGCCTTTAAAGGCTGTAGGTCTCTGTTATATAAGGCTGAAAACCCCTGATATTGTCTTTAATACTCAAAAGTATTTTCTGTGTATTTATAATTTGAGTCTTGTTCTGAGAAAACTGGGCATAATGCATGTGCGTAAAGTGTCGTCCCAGATTAGCCTGTGCACTCCGTACAGGCTAATCAGGGACAACACTGACCGCTTTTATGACATTTGTCGTTAAAATGAAGACTCTTAGCAAAAATCCAATTTATTCGGAAAGTGTCGTCCCTGCACAGGCTAATCTGGGACGACACTTTACGCACATTCATTATGCCCAGTTTTGTCAGAACGCGACACATTTTGTTACCTGGAAAATGTGCAAATTTTATATACTTTCATAAATGTAAATGTTTACTTGTGCACGTGTGTCGAGAACAAATTTTCTGTGTATGAAAATAAAGCTATAGGACTGTTCTAAAACTTTGTAGAAGTAATGCAAAAGCGACATAATTTTTAAAAAGGTAAGTGTTTTAAACAATTTATTGGCTTTGTCTGTAAGGCCTACACAACTTTGCGTGTTTCCATTGACCCGACCAACCCAATTTTTAACGGACCCTTAACATTTTTTGGCCATTTAAAGTCATATTTTTTATTGAATTTTTTCCGGATTATTTTATCAAATTATGATTTTGCCATCACAGAATTACAAAGAAATGATGTTTCACTTGTCAGTATTAAAATTACTTTTGTCATTGCAATTACTTTTTTAGTGGAAAATGACGTGTAAAGGTAAAAAAATAGATGGCAAAAGTTGTGGCGACCTACCTACCCTATATTTTTGTGGAAAAAAACATGTCAGTGGAAACTACAACTTTTTTACGTCTAATATCGATGTTTAATTTCTTGCAGTTGTAGACAATTTGCTCTATTATTGTAATTATAGACAGGGTCTTTATAAATGAAGTATGAACTTCCTGTTCAAAAAAGAGAAAAAAAAATGGAAGTTAAGAAAATGTTCTTACAAAACTGAAACCTTATTTTGAAAAAATATATCTGTGATTACACTTAAAAAGGTAAAATATGCATATCTTTTTTCTATGCATTACATATATAAAGTTGTGACACTTCCATGGATGTATTTTAGAATTTTTTGTGATTTAAAATGGGTAACCTTTCACAAATGCTTTGAACAGACATGGTTACCGGAAGTTCATTGTTTTAGCCAACTAATTGGCTATATGTGATTTAAATGATTCTTGTAGATAATATTTGAGCCTTTTTTAGTTTGTTAATGTACTAATGTTTAATCATTGTAAACAACTAAAAACATTGCATTCATTCATTTTTCAACTAAAATATTAAAGTTTGTGAGGTTAACATTGTTTGATTGTTTTATAATTTTTTAATAAAATAATTAAAATATGGCGTGTGTAGTGTGTCAATGATACAGTTAGGTCATATAAAGGTTGCATTTTGGTTACTTTATAATGCTATTTATAACGTTAATACAACGTTTTATGGAGTTCACCAAATCACGTCGTATGGACGTTGTAAAATTACGTTTTATACATATCCTATAACGTTATTATAACGTTTTTACAACGTTATTGTGTTTGCTGGGAAGTTCAAATTTTACAAATTTGCAATTTTCTTATTATCAAGCGAAAACAGCAAAACATGAATCTTTTCGAACTGTCTTACCATTGTATTCATCACTTGAAACACTTGAAACTCATGTTTTCAACTTTTCAGTTATGTAAATAAAATAAAGTTCAAAAATTGCAAATTTGTAAAATATTAACGCAAAAAATAAACGTCACAAATTTTACAAGTTTGCAATTTTCATTTTACGATGCTATCAGAGCGATGTATCGAGATTTTCGAGCTGTCATTGAGTTGTATTAATTGGTACACGCAAAATAATCTAATTTGAACAGTCCAAGAAATGCTTATTTTAAAAAAGTTTAAAAATTGCATATTTGTAAAATTTGAAATTTGCTTCTTTTTGTTATTGAACTTTATTCAGATGCGAAATCTCTCAAAATAAACGATTTTCCCTTCCAAAGACATAGTTTTACAAAGTTAACATATTTGCAATGTTCTTATTATCAAGCGAAAACAGCGAAACTTTTCGAACTGTTTTTACCATTGTATTCATCACTTGAAACACTTGAAACACATGTTTTCACCTTTTCAGCTAGGTTAATAAAATGAAGTTCAAAAAATTGCAAATTTGTAAAATATTAACGCAAAAAATATACGTCACAAATTTTACAAGTTTGCAATTTTCATTTTACGATGCTATAGGAGCGATGTATCGAGCTTTTTGAGCTGTCATTGAGTTGTATTGATTGCTATTTGTTTACTTCTTTTTAATGTTTAACTTTAAACAGATGCGAAATATCTCAAAACAAACGATTTTTCCCTTTCCTTTGTATGTATGTACATAGCAAGTTCAAATTTTAAAAATTTGCAATTTTCTAATTTTGATAGGAAAACAACAAAATTGTTCGAACTGTTCTTACCTTTGTACTCATCACTTGAAACACATATTTTCACCGTTTTAGTTATGTTAATAAAATAAAGTTCAATAATTGCAAATTTGTAAAATTTGAACTTTCCTTACTCAAAAAATAAACGTCACAAATATGCAAGTTTAACAAATTTGCATTTTTAGTTTTACGATACTATAAAAGCGATGTATCAAGCTTTTCGAGCTGTCATTGAGTTGTATTCATTGCTACAATCATATTTGTATTGTTCCAGAAATGAAAATTTTAAAAAAGTTTAAACATTTCAAATTTGTAAATACTTCTTTTTAATGTTGATATTTAACTTTATTCAGATGCAAAATCTCTCCAAATAAACGATTTTCCCCCGCCAGAGCAAGTTGAAATTTTACAAATTTGCAATTTTCTAATTATGATGCGATATTTAAACAGCCAAAAACCTGAATCTTTTCGAACTGTTCTTATCATTGTATTCATCACTTGATAAACATGTTATCACCGTGTCAGTTAGGTAAATAAAATAATCATATTTGTATTTGTTTACTTCTTTTTAATGTTAAACTTTATTCAGATGCGAAATATCTCACGATTTTCCCCCACCAAAATAGAAAGTTCAAATTTTACAAATTTGCATATTTCTAATTATGATGCGAAAACAGCAAAACATGAATCTATTCGAACTGTTCTTACCGTTTCACCACTTGAAACACCTGTTTTCACCGTTTCAGTTGTGATAATAACATGAAGTTCAAAAATTACAAATTTGTAATATTTGTTTGCGTTAGGGTTAGGGTATAAACGTCACAAATATGCAAAGTTCAAATTTTACAAATTTGCAATTTTCGTTTAACGATGCTATAAGAGCGATGTATCGAGCTTTTCGAGCTGTCATTGAGTTGTATTCATTGCTACACACAAAATAAACATATTTGAACAGTTCCAGAAATTCATTTTAAGAAAAGTTCAAAAATTGCAAATTTGTAAAATTTGTTGATATTTATCTTTATTCAGATGCAATATCTCTCAAAATAAACGATTTTCTCCCACCAAAATAGCAAGTTCAAATTTGAAAAGTTTGCAATTTACTAATTATGATGCAATTATAAACTGCAAAGCATGAATCTTTTCGAACTGTTCTTACCATTGCACTCATCTCTTGAAACACATAGTTTCACCGTTTCAGTAAAGCAAATGAAATAAGTTCAAATATTGCAAATTTGTAAAATTTGAACTTTCCTTGTTTTAAATGTTAAACTTTATTCAGATGCGAAATCTCTCAAAATGAACGATTTTCCCCCGCCAAAGAACAAATTTGAAATTTTCTAATTTTGATGCAAAAACAGCAAAATATGAATCTTTTCGAACTGTTCTTACCATTGTACTCATCTCTTGAAACACATAGTTTCACGGTTTTAGTAATGTAAATAAAGTAAAATTAAAAAATTGAAAATTTGTAAAATATGAACTTTTCTTACGCTAAAAAAACGTCACAAATATTTGTAGAGTTCAAATTTTAGAAATTTGCAATTTTCGTTTAACGATGCTATAAGAGCGATGTATCGAGCTTTTTGTAAAAAAAGTTCAAAAATTTCAAATTTGTAAAACTTTATGTTTAACTTTATTCAGATGCGAAATCTCTCAACATTAACGATTTTTCCCCGCCAAATAGAAGGCAAGTTCAAATTTTACAGATTTGCAATTTTCTAATTATGATGCGAAAACAGCAAAACATGAATCTTTTCGAACTGTTCTTACCGTTGTATTCATCACTTGAAACACATGTTTTCACCGTTTCAGTTATGTAAATAAAATAAAGTTCAAAAGTTGCAAATTTGTAAAATTTGAACTTTCCTTACGCTAAAAAAACGTAACAAATATTTGTAGAGTTCAAATTTTACAAATTTGCAATTTTCGTTTTACGATACTATAAGAGCGAGGTATCGAGCTTTTCGAGCTGTCATTGAGTTGTATTCATTTCTACAAACACAATAATCATATTTGTGCAGTCCCAGAAATGCTTATTTCAAAAAGTTCAAAAATTGCAAATTCGTAAAATTTGAACTTTATGTCTTTTTGATGTTTTACTTTATTGAGATGCGAAATTTTTCAACATTATCGATTTTCCCCCGCCAAAGCAAGTTCAAATTTGCCATTTTCTAGTTATGATGCGAAAACAGCAAAACATGAATCATTTCGAACTGTTCTTACCATTGTACTCATCTCTTGAAACACAAAGTTTACCGTTTCAGTAAATGTAAATAAAATAAAGTTCAAAAATTGCAAATTTGCAAAATTTGAAATTTGTTCGTTTTTTAATGTAAAAAAAACAAAAAAATAAACGTCGGAAATATGTGAAAAAAAGTTCAAATTTTACATATTTGTAATTTTCGTTTTTCGATGCTCTAAGAGCGATGTATTAATTGCTGCACAAAAAATAATCATATTTGTACAGTCCCAGAAATGGAAATTAAAAAAGTTCAAAAATTGCAAATTTTTAAAATTTGAACTTTCCTTCTTATTTTTGTTAAACTTTATTCAGATGCGAAATATCTCAAAATAAATGATTTTTCCCTTCCAAAGACTTGGTATGTTCAAATTTTACAAAATGGCAATTTTCAAATTATGCTTCCAAAACAGCAAAACATGAATCTTCTCGAACTTTTCTTACAGTTGTATTTATCGCTTGAAACACATGTTTTCACCGTTCCAGATACGCAACTTAACAATGTTTAAAAATTGCAAATTTGTAATATTTGACTTTAGCTTCTTTTTGATGATATTATGATGCGAAAAACAGCAAAGCATGAATGTTTTCAAACCGTTCTTACCGTTGTACTCTTCGCTTGAAACACATGTTTTCACTGTTCCAAATACGCAAATAAACAAAGTTCAAAAACTGCAAATTTGAACATTAGATTCTTTTTGATGATATTATGATGCGAAATCAGCAAAGCATTAATCCTTTTAAACTGTTCTTACCGTTGTACTTATCGCTTGAAACACTTGCTTTCACCGTTCCAGATGCGCAAATAAACAAAGTTCAAAAATTGCAAATTTGTAAAATGTGAACTTAGCTTCTTTTTGATATTATGATACAAAAACAGCAAAGTTTAATCTTTTTAAACTGTTCTAAGCGTTGTACTCATCACTTGAAACACATGTTTTCACTGTTCCAGATACGCAAATAAACAAAGTTCAAAAATTGCAAATTTGTAAAATTTAAACTTAGCTTCTTTTTGAAGATATTATGATGCGAAAACAGCAAAGCATGAATGTTTTCAAACTGTTCTTACCGTTGTATTTATCGCTTGAAACACATGTTTTCACCGTCCCAGATACGCAAATAAACAAAGTTAAAAAATTGCAAATTTGTAAAATTTGAACCTAGCTTCTTTTTGATGATATTATGAATACGAAAACAGCAAGCGTGAATCTTTTCAAACCATTGTACTCATCGCTTGAAACACATGTTTTCACTGTTCCAGATACGCAAATAAAAAAAGTTCAAAAATTGCAAATTTGTAAAGTTTGAACTTTGATTCTTTTTTATGATATTATGATTCGAAAACAGCAAAGCATGAATCTTTTCAAACTCTTCTTAGCGTTGTACTCATCGCTTGAAACACATATTTTCACCGTTCCAGATACGCAATTAAAAAAAGTTCAAAAACTGCAAATTTGTAAAATTTGAACGTAGCTTCTTTTTGATGATATAATGATACGAAAACAGCAAACATGAATCTTTTCAAACTGTTCTTACCGTTGTACTCATCGCTTGAAACACATGTTTTTACCGTTCCAGATACGCAAATTAACAAAGTTCAAAAATTGCAAATTTGTAAAATTTGAACGTAGCTTCTTTTTGATGATATAATGATACGAAAACAGCAAACATGAATCTTTTCAAACTGTTGTTACCGTTGTACTCATCGCTTGAAACACATGTTTTCACTGTTCCAGATACGCAAATAAACAAAGTCACAAATATGCAAAGTTCAAATTTAACAAATTTGCAATTTTCGTTTTACGATGCTTTTAGAGCTTTCCGAGCTGTCATTGAGTTGAATTCATTGCTACACACAATTTTCATATTTCTATAGGTCCAGAAATGCAAATTAAGAAAAGTTCAAAAAATGCAAATTTGTAAAATTTTAAGTTTAAATCTTTTTGATGTTTAACTTTATTCAGATGCGAAATCTCTCAAAATAAACGATTTTCCCCCCGCCAAAGCCATAGCAAGTTCAAGTTTTACAAATTTGCAATTTTCTAATTATGATGCGATATTTAAACAGCAAAACATGAATCTTTTCGAACTGTTCTTACCATTGTATTCATCACTTGAAACACATGTTTTCACCGTTTCAGTGATGTAAATAAAATAAAGCTCAAAAATTGCAAATTTGTAAAATATCAACTTTCCTTACGTAAAAAATAAACGTCACAAATATGCAAAGTTCAAATTGTATAAATTTGCAATTTTCGTTTTACGATGCTATAAGAGCGATGTATCGAGCATTCGAGCTGTCATTGAGTTGTATTCATTGCTACAGACAAAAAACTCACATTTGTACAGTCAAATGCAAATTTAAAAAAGTTAAAAAATTACAAATTTGTAAAATTTGAACGTTCCTTCTTATATTTGTTAAACTTTATTAAGATGCGAAATATCTCAAAATAAATAATTTTTCCTTGCAAAGACTTAGTAAGTTTAAATTTTACAAAATTGCAATTTTCAAATTATGCTGCCAAAACAGCAAAACATGAATCTTTTCGAACCATTCTTACAGTTTTATTCATCACTTGAAACACATGTTTTCACCGTTCCAAATACGCAAAAAAACAATGTTTAAAAATTGCAAATTTGTCATATTTGAACTTAGCTTCTCTTTGATGATATTGTAATATAAGTAATCCTAAGCAAAACTAATAATAAGGTTTCATAACATGTTTCATTATCTAGGATATGGGCAAAGACCTACTCACCGAATGTTGACAGATTCTGACAGTTCGTTGAATTACATGACATATGCATGTTGAACAGTATTTATCGACGGCACGAAACCGTTACATTGGTGTCAGAATTGGGGATGCTAATATACTTTTAGCATCTCAGAACTTTTGTTTTTCGTCACCACGGGGAAAACAGCAAGGGACAGAAACGGGAACGGCCTGACGAAAACGGGAACGGCCTGACGAGAACGGGAACGGCCTGACGAAAACGGGAACGGCCTGACGAAAACGGGAACGGCCTGACGAAAACGGAAACGGCCTGAAGAAAACGGGAACGACCTGACGAAAACGGAAACGGCCTGACGAAACAGGAACGGCCTGACGAAACCATTACCTTCACATTAGTCGTACAATGGCGGACAGCAATGACCAGTCCGACTCCGAGGTTGACTTCAATGTGAACGAGAACGGAAGAGGGGAAGGTCAAGAGTACCAAGAGGGCCAATTTGACGAGGCATATGGTGGCTTTAACAGTCGTGGACCGCGTCCAAACATTAAACCAGACCCTTATTCCGGAGATGAAGATTGGGACCAGTACATCGCATACTTCGAAGATTGTTTAGAGTTTGCACAATGGAACGAAAAGGAGAAGTTACTATACCTTGCTACATCTCTTAAACAGCAGGCTCGCATGCATTACAGTTCGTTACCTGTTGCAGAGAGTCTTACAAACTCCTGACAAACAGATTAGAACAGAGGTTTGGACAACAGAACAACAGAACAGATGGCTTTCAAAGATGCAAAGCAGAATGAGGGGAAAAACAGAAACAAATGCTGCTTTGGGGGATGAAATACGACTACTGTCTCAGAAAGCCTATTCAACACTAGATCAAGAGGCCCAAGAAATGCTTGCATTAATTACTATAAGAATGTTTCAGCCGAGATGAGATGCCGTTTAATGGATAAAAATTGCCAGACAATTAGTGAAGCTGTGGAGGTGGTTGAGCGTTATGAAGAGGTGTTGGGACGTCCGGGGCAAGGTGTAGGAGCGCAGATTAGGGATGTTACAAATACAAGCAGCAGAGAGAGATCTTTTGAAACCAACCCGGTACATGAGGGAACTTATGATCAGTTTACCAGTGCCATTAAGCGTATTGAGCAACGATTGGACAAACTTGAATGGGAGGCAGAATCTCTGGAAGATCGTGCTACAGATGTGGTTCTACAAACCATTTCATCAGAGAATGTCCGATAAAAGACAACAGACGAGGACTGCAGCAGGAAAACTTCAGACCGTCACGTCAATAGGTCGTGATGCGACGGTTCAAGTGAAAAATCGACCTAAACAAATAGATGTGCCATGCAGACCAGATGAAATTTGAAATTTGTTCGTTTTTTAATGTAAAAAAAACGAAAAAAATAAACGTCGGAAATATGTGAAAAAAAGTTCAAATTTTACATATTTGTAATTTTCGTTTTTCGATGCTCTAAGAGCGATGTATTAATTGCTGCACAAAAATAATCATATTTGTACAGTCCCAGAAATGGAAATTAAAAACGTTCAAAAATTGCAAATTTTTAAAATTTGAACTTTCCTTCTTATTTTTGTTAAACAGATGCGAAATATCTCAAAATAAATGATTTTTCCCTTCCAAAGACTTGGTATGTTCAAATTTTACAAAATGGCAATTTTCAAATTATGCTTCCAAAACATGAATCTTCTCGAACTTTTCTTACAGTTGTATTTATCGCTTGAAACACATGTTTTCACCGTTCCAGATACGCAACTTAACAATGTTTAAAAATTGCAAATTTGTAATATTTGACTTTAGCTTCTCTTTGATGATATTATGATGCGAAAACAGCAAACCATAAATCTTTTCAAACTGTTCTTACCGTTGAACTCATCGCTTGAAAAACGTGTTTTCACTGTTCCAAATACGCAAATAAACAAAGTTCAAAAATTGCAAATTTGTAAAATTTGAACTTAGCTTCTTTTTGATGATATTATGATGCGAAAAACAGCAAAGCATGAATGTTTTCAAACCGTTCTTACCGTTGTACTCTTCGCTTGAAACACATGTTTTCACTGTTCCAAATACGCAAATAAACAAAGTTCAAAAACTGCAAATTTGAACATTAGATTCTTTTTGATGATATTATGATGCGAAATCAGCAAAGCATTAATCCTTTCAAACTGTTCTTACCGTTGTACTTATCGCTTGAAACACTTGCTTTCACCGTTCCAGATGCGCAAATAAACAAAGTTCAAAAATTGCAAATTTGTAAAATTTAAACTTAGCTTCTTTTTGAAGATATTATGATGCGAAAACAGCAAAGCATGAATGTTTTCAAACTGTTCTTACCGTTGTATTTATCGCTTGAAACACATGTTTTCACCGTCCCAGATACGCAAATAAACAAAGTTAAAAAATTGCAAATTTGTAAAATTTGAACCTAGCTTCTTTTTGATGATATTATGAATACGAAAACAGCAAGCGTGAATCTTTTCAAACCATTGTACTCATCGCTTGAAACACATGTTTTCACTGTTCCAGATACGCAAATAAAAAAAGTTCAAAAATTGCAAATTTGTAAAGTATGAACTTTGATTCTTTTTTATGATATTATGATTCGAAAACAGCAAAGCATGAATCTTTTCAAACTCTTCTTAGCGTTGTACTCATCGCTTGAAACACATATTTTCACCGTTCCAGATACGCAATTAAAAAAAGTTCAAAAATTGCAAATTTGTAAAATTTGAACGTAGCTTCTTTTTGATGATATAATGATACGAAAACAGCAAACATGAATCTTTTCAAACTGTTCTTACCGTTGTTCTCATCGCTTGAAACACATGTTTTTACCGTTCCAGATACGCAAATTAACAAAGTTCAAAAATTGCAAATTTGTAAAATTTGAACGTAGCTTCTTTTTGATGATATAATGATACGAAAACAGCAAACATGAATCTTTTCAAACTGTTGTTACCGTTGTACTCATCGCTTGAAACACATGTTTTCACTGTTCCAGATACGCAAATAAACAAAGTCACAAATATGCAAAGTTCAAATTTAACAAATTTGCAATTTTCGTTTTACGATGCTTTTAGAGCGATGTTTCGAGCTTTCCGAGCTGTCATTGAGTTGAATTCATTGCTACACACAATTTTCATATTTCTATAGGTCCAGAAATGCAAATTAAGAAAAGTTCAAAAAATGCAAATTTGTAAAATTTTAAGTTTAAATCTTTTTGATGTTTAACTTTATTCAGATGCGAAATCTCTCAAAATAAACGATTTTCCCCCCGCCAAAGCCATAGCAAGTTCAAGTTTTACAAATTTGCAATTTTCTAATTATGATGCGATATTTAAACAGCAAAACATGAATCTTTTCGAACTGTTCTTACCATTGTATTCATCACTTGAAACACATGTTTTCACCGTTTCAGTGATGTAAATAAAATAAAGCTCAAAAATTGCAAATTTGTAAAATATCAACTTTCCTTACGTAAAAAATAAACGTCACAAATATGCAAAGTTCAAATTGTATAAATTTGCAATTTTCGTTTTACGATGCTATAAGAGCGATGTATCGAGCATTCGAGCTGTCATTGAGTTGTATTCATTGCTACAGACAAAAAACTCACATTTGTACAGTCAAATGCAAATTTAAAAAAGTTAAAAAATTACAAATTTGTAAAATTTGAACGTTCCTTCTTATATTTGTTAAACTTTATTAAGATGCGAAATATCTCAAAATAAATAATTTTTCCTTGCAAAGACTTAGTAAGTTTAAATTTTACAAAATTGCAATTTTCAAATTATGCTGCCAAAACAGCAAAACATGAATCTTTTCGAACCATTCTTACAGTTTTATTCATCACTTGAAACACATGTTTTCACCGTTCCAAATACGCAAATAAACAATGTTTAAAAATTGCAAATTTGTCATATTTGAACTTAGCTTCTCTTTGATGATATTGTAATATAAGTAATCCTAAGCAAAACTAATAATAAGGTTTCATAACATGTTTCATTATCTAGGATATGGGCAAAGACCTACTCACCGAATGTTGACAGATTCTGACAGTTCGTTGAATTACATGACATATGCATGTTGAACAGTATTTATCGACGGCACGAAACCGTTACATTGGTGTCAGAATTGGGGATGCTAATATACTTTTAGCATCTCAGAACTTTTGTTTTTCGTCACCACGGGGAAAACAGCAAGGGACAGAAACGGGAACGGCCTGACGAAAACGGGAACGGCCTGACGAGAACGGGAACGGCCTGACGAAAACGGGAACGGCCTGACGAAAACGGGAACGGCCTGACGAAAACGGAAACGGCCTGAAGAAAACGGGAACGACCTGACGAAAACGGAAACGGCCTGACGAAACAGGAACGGCCTGACGAAACCATTACCTTCACATTAGTCGTACAATGGCGGACAGCAATGACCAGTCCGACTCCGAGGTTGACTTCAATGTGAACGAGAACGGAAGAGGAGAGGTCAAGAGTACCAAGAGGGCCAATTTGACGAGGCATATGGTGGCTTTAACAGTCGTGGACCGCGTCCAAACATTAAACCAGACCCTTATTCCGGAGATGAAGATTGGGACCAGTACATCGCATACTTCGAAGATTGTTTAGAGTTTGCACAATGGAACGAAAAGGAGAAGTTACTATACCTTGCTACATCTCTTAAACAGCAGGCTCGCATGCATTACAGTTCGTTACCTGTTGCAGAGAGTCTTACAAACTCCTGACAAACAGATTAGAACAGAGGTTTGGACAACAGAACAACAGAACAGATGGCTTTCAAAGATGCAAAGCAGAATGAGGGGAAAAACAGAAACAAATGCTGCTTTGGGGGATGAAATACGACTACTGTCTCAGAAAGCCTATTCAACACTAGATCAAGAGGCCCAAGAAATGCTTGCATTAATTACTATAAGAATGTTTCAGCCGAGATGAGATGCCGTTTAATGGATAAAAATTGCCAGACAATTAGTGAAGCTGTGGAGGTGGTTGAGCGTTATGAAGAGGTGTTGGGACGTCCGGGGCAAGGTGTAGGAGCGCAGATTAGGGATGTTACAAATACAAGCAGCAGAGAGAGATCTTTTGAAACCAACCCGGTACATGAGGGAACTTATGATCAGTTTACCAGTGCCATTAAGCGTATTGAGCAACGATTGGACAAACTTGAATGGGAGGCAGAATCTCTGGAAGATCGTGCTACAGATGTGGTTCTACAAACCATTTCATCAGAGAATGTCCGATAAAAGACAACAGACGAGGACTGCAGCAGGAAAACTTCAGACCGTCACGTCAATAGGTCGTGATGCGACGGTTCAAGGGAAAAATCGACCTAAACAAATAGATGTGCCATGCAGACCAGATGAAATTTGAAATTTGTTCTTTTTTTAATGTAAAAAAAACGAAAAAAATAAACGTCGGAAATATGTGAAAAAAAGTTCAAATTTTACATATTTGTAATTTTCGTTTTTCGATGCTCTAAGAGCGATGTATTAATTGCTGCACAAAAAATAATCATATTTGTACAGTCCCAGAAATGGAAATTAAAAAAGTTCAAAAATTGCAAATTTTTAAAATTTGAACTTTCCTTCTTATTTTTGTTAAACTTTATTCAGATGCGAAATATCTCAAAATAAATGATTTTTCCCTTCCAAAGACTTGGTATGTTCAAATTTTACAAAATGGCAATTTTCAAATTATGCTTCCAAAACAGCAAAACATGAATCTTCTCGAACTTTTCTTACAGTTGTATTTATCGCTTGAAACACATGTTTTCACCGTTCCAGATACGCAACTTAACAATGTTTAAAAATTGCAAATTTGTAATATTTGACTTTAGCTTCTCTTTGATGATATTATGATGCGAAAACAGCAAACCATAAATCTTTTCAAACTGTTCTTACCGTTGAACTCATCGCTTGAAAAACGTGTTTTCACTGTTCCAAATACGCAAATAAACAAAGTTCAAAAATTGCAAATTTGTAAAATTTGAACCTAGCTTCTTTTTGATGATATTATGAATACGAAAACAGCAAGCGTGAATCTTTTCAAACCATTGTACTCATCGCTTGAAACACATGTTTTCACTGTTCCAGATACGCAAATAAAAAAAGTTCAAAAATTGCAAATTTGTAAAGTTTGAACTTTGATTCTTTTTTATGATATTATGATTCGAAAACAGCAAAGCATGAATCTTTTCAAACTCTTCTTAGCGTTGAACTCATCGCTTGAAACACATATTTTCACCGTTCCAGATACGCAATTAAAAAAAGTTCAAAAATTGCAAATTTGTAAAATTTGAACGTAGCTTCTTTTTGATGATATAATGATACGAAAACAGCAAACATGAATCTTTTCAAACTGTTCTTACCGTTGTACTCATCGCTTGAAACACATGTTTTTACCGTTCCAGATACGCAAATACCCCGGTAAACAAAGTTCAAAAATTGCAAATTTGTAAAATTTCAACGTAGCTTCTTTTTAATGATATTATGATACGAAAACAGCAAGCATGAATCTTTTCAAACTGTTCTTACCGTTGTACTCATCGCTTGAAACACATGTCTTCACTGTTCCAGATACGCAAATAAACTAAGTTCAAAAATTGCAAATGTGTAAAATTTGAACGTAGCTTCTTTTTGATGATATTATGATGCGAAAACAGCAAAGCATGACTCTTTTCAAACTGTTCTTACCGCTGTACTCATCGCTTGAAACACATGTTTTTACCGTTCCAGATACGCAAATTAACAAAGTTCAAAAATTGCAAATTTGTAAAATTTGAACGTAGCTTCTTTTTGATGATATAATGATACGAAAACAGCAAACATGAATCTTTTCAAACTGTTGTTACCGTTGTACTCATCGCTTGAAACACATGTTTTCACTGTTCCAGATACGCAAATAAACAAAGTCACAAATATGCAAAGTTCAAATTTAACAAATTTGCAATTTTCGTTTTACGATGCTTTTAGAGCGATGTTTCGAGCTTTCCGAGCTGTCATTGAGTTGAATTCATTGCTACACACAATTTTCATATTTCTATAGGTCCAGAAATGCAAATTAAGAAAAGTTCAAAAAATGCAAATTTGTAAAATTTTAAGTTTAAATCTTTTTGATGTTTAAGTTTATTCAGATGCGAAATCTCTCAAAATAAACGATTTTCCCCCCGCCAAAGCCATAGCAAGTTCAAGTTTTACAAATTTGCAATTTTCTAATTATGATGCGATATTTAAACAGCAAAACATGAATCTTTTCGAACTGTTCTTACCATTGTATTCATCACTTGAAACACATGTTTTCACCGTTTCAGTGATGTAAATAAAATAAAGCTCAAAAATTGCAAATTTGTAAAATATCAACTTTCCTTACGTAAAAAATAAACGTCACAAATATGCAAAGTTCAAATTGTATAAATTTGCAATTTTCGTTTTACGATGCTATAAGAGCGATGTATCGAGCATTCGAGCTGTCATTGAGTTGTATTCATTGCTACAGACAAAAAACTCACATTTGTACAGTCAAATGCAAATTTAAAAAAGTTAAAAAATTACAAATTTGTAAAATTTGAACGTTCCTTCTTATATTTGTTAAACTTTATTAAGATGCGAAATATCTCAAAATAAATAATTTTTCCTTGCAAAGACTTAGTAAGTTTAAATTTTACAAAATTGCAATTTTCAAATTATGCTGCCAAAACAGCAAAACATGAATCTTTTCGAACCATTCTTACAGTTTTATTTGAAACACATGTTTTCACCGTTCCAAATACGCAAATAAACAATGTTTAAAAATTGCAAATTTGTCATATTTGAACTTAGCTTCTCTTTGATGATATTGTAATATAAGTAATCCTAAGCAAAACTAATAATAAGGTTTCATAACATGTTTCATTATCTAGGATATGGGCAAAGACCTACTCACCGAATGTTGACAGATTCTGACAGTTCGTTGAGTTACATGACATATGCATGTTGAACAGTATTTATCGACGGCACGAAACCGTTACATTGGTGTCAGAATTGGGGATGCTAATATACTTTTAGCATCTCAGAACTTTTGTTTTTCGTCACCACGGGGAAAACAGCAAGGGACAGAAACGGGAACGGCCTGACGAAAACGGGAACGGCCTGACGAGAACGGGAACGGCCTGACGAAAACGGGAACGGCCTGACGAAAACGGGAACGGCCTGACGAAAACGGAAACGGCCTGAAGAAAACGGGAACGACCTGACGAAAACGGAAACGGCCTGACGAAACAGGAACGGCCTGACGAAACCATTACCTTCACATTAGTCGTACAATGGCGGACAGCAATGACCAGTCCGACTCCGAGGTTGACTTCAATGTGAACGAGAACGGAAGAGGGGAAGGTCAAGAGTACCAAGAGGGCCAATTTGACGAGGCATATGGTGGCTTTAACAGTCGTGGACCGCGTCCAAACATTAAACCAGACCCTTATTCCGGAGATGAAGATTGGGACCAGTACATCGCATACTTCGAAGATTGTTTAGAGTTTGCACAATGGAACGAAAAGGAGAAGTTACTATACCTTGCTACATCTCTTAAACAGCAGGCTCGCATGCATTACAGTTCGTTACCTGTTGCAGAGAGTCTTACAAACTCCTGACAAACAGATTAGAACAGAGGTTTGGACAACAGAACAACAGAACAGATGGCTTTCAAAGATGCAAAGCAGAATGAGGGGAAAAACAGAAACAAATGCTGCTTTGGGGGATGAAATACGACTACTGTCTCAGAAAGCCTATTCAACACTAGATCAAGAGGCCCAAGAAATGCTTGCATTAATTACTATAAGAATGTTTCAGCCGAGATGAGATGCCGTTTAATGGATAAAAATTGCCAGACAATTAGTGAAGCTGTGGAGGTGGTTGAGCGTTATGAAGAGGTGTTGGGACGTCCGGGGCAAGGTGTAGGAGCGCAGATTAGGGGTGTTACAAATACAAGCAGCAGAGAGAGATCTTTTGAAACCAACCCGGTACATGAGGGAACTTATGATCAGTTTACCAGTGCCATTAAGCGTATTGAGCAACGATTGGACAAACTTGAATGGGAGGCAGAATCTCTGGAAGATCGTGCTACAGATGTGGTTCTACAAACCATTTCATCAGAGAATGTCCGATAAAAGACAACAGACGAGGACTGCAGCAGGAAAACTTCAGACCGTCACGTCAATAGGTCGTGATGCGACGGTTCAAGTGAAAAATCGACCTAACCAAATAGATGTGCCATGCAGACCAGATGAAAAGGCATTGCGGGTTGGTCACTGCAGCGATCTGATAAAAACGAAAGACAATGGTGTCTATATTGAAGGATTAATAGACGGAACTGCGGTAACCTTGCTATTAGATAGTGGAGCAACAACCACTTTAATATCTAAAGACACCCTTGAGGCTATAGGAAAGAAGACGGATGATTTGCGTGATCGTACAGTTTGTGCCGTAGACGGCACACCTTTAAACGTTCAAGGTTCTGTAGAGTTGAAGTTGAAGGTCGGAGTTTCACGATTGCAATTGACGCCACCGTTTGCGATATACCAAATATTCAAGGAATTCTGGGACAAGATTTTATGGCAAACCACATTAAATCCTGGGACATTAAACATCATAAACTTCACACACTGGATGGTAATACAATAGATTGTGTTACAGAAGGGACTGGGCGGAGTGCATGCAGGGTGCTCGTGAAAGAGAAGGTTGAAATACCACCTAGGAGCTTTCAGATGTTACCTGTAGAAATAAAAGGCTTTGTGCCAGAGGTAGTGTTTGTTATGGGATCCAAGGCTTGCAGGACATAAGTTGTCGAGTTGTTGCATGCATTGTTGAAACTCAGGGAGAAGATGTGTCCGTGTGTGTTGTGAACGATTTTGATGAAACAGTTAGTTTGGAAGCAGGATATCTTGTTGGCGAGTGTTTCCCAGTTGAGGACCCCATAATTTCTAAAGAATTTCAAACAGATACGTGCGCGACAGTCAAAAGTGACACGGGTGTGCAGTCTGAAGAGGTCACTTTGCCAGAACAGGTAAAAAAGATGTTTGACGACGGTGTTGAATATTTGGATCCCGAACAGAAAAACAAGTTTGCAAAATTGTTGTATAAGTACCAAGATGTGTTTGCAAAGTCGTCCGACGATCTCGGGTGCACAAACGTCGTGAAACACAAGATAAACACTGAAAGTGCTAACTCCATAGTGCTAGACGACAGCCATATGGAAATAGAGAAGTGGAACGGGCTGAAGTTGAGAAGATGCTTCAAAAGGGTATTATTGAACCGTCAAACAGTCCATGGTCTTCGCCAATAGTACTGGTGTCCAAAAAGGTTTTGCATGGATTATCGAAAACTTAACGATGTGGCAGTCAAGGACGCCTACCCTATTCCCAGGGTAGATGACTGCTTAGATGCACTCTCTGGATCAAAATGGTTTTGCTCAATGGATCTTTGTTCAGGGTTTTGGCAAGTGGAGATGGATGAGAAGGACAAACTTAAGACAGCTTTTTCAACGAGTCATGGCTTGTACCACTTCAAAGTTATGCCGTTTGGATCAAAGTTATGCACTCTCTGGATCAAAATGGTTTTGCTCAATGGATCTTTGTTCAGGGTTTTGGCAAGTGGAGATGGATGAGAAGGACAAACTTAAGACAGCTTTTTCAACGAGTCATGGCTTGTACCACTTCAAAGTTATGCCGTTTGGACTTGTAAATGCTCCCTCTACTTTCGAACGTGTTATGGAGGATGTTTTGCGGGGTCTACAGTGGGTAGAGTCATTGCTGTATATGGATGACATCACAACCCCTGGTAAAACAGTCGATGAAAGCTTGACACGGCTTGAAAACGTTTTCGAACGGTTAAGAAAGGCTCATCTCAAACTGCATCCTTCCAAATGCAAATTCTTTCGAAAATCAGTGTCTTTTCTGGGTCATATTGTATCCGCAGAAGGTGTTGAAACAGACCCTGAAAACGTCAAAACAATTAAAGAATGGCCAGTCCCAGAGTCAAGTAAGGAGGTTCGGAGCTTTCTTGGCCTAGCATCTTATTACAGAAGATTCGTAAAGGGATTTGCTGACATTGCCAAACCACTTCACAAATTGTGTGTGAAAAATTCGAAATTTATTTGGAATCAGATGTGCCAAGAAGCTTTTGATTTCCTCAAAGAGATGCTTACATCAGCACCGGTGCTAGCGTACCCTCAACTGGGTTCTCAGTATATTTTAGACAAAGATGCTTCAGATGTAGGTATTGGAGCCGTTTTGCCTCAAGTTCAAGACGAGCATGAAAGAGTTATTGCTTACATGAGCAAAACAATGAAGTGCATGAGCGGTCTTGTTGCGTAACAAGGAAGGAACTTCTGGCAGTTGTAACCGCTCTAAAACATTTCCACTTATATGGACAGAAAATACTTGTCAGGACTGACAACGCTGCCGTGAGCTGGTTAAGATCGTTAAAAGCACCAACTGGACAAGTCACACGATGGCTTCAAGAACTCAATACATATGACTTAACAGTAGAGCCGGAACAAGCCACAAGAATGCCGATGCTTTGTCCAGAAGACCATGCAAGTCATGCGAGCACCAACAATATAATCAAGAAGCGATGATAGATAAAGCTGAATCGACTGATAAAATAATTAGGTCCGTTACAAGAAGTAACGTGGCTGCACAGTCAACAGAACTCAAGAGAGCAGCATATCTCATTGATGGTTGGACACATGCAGACATCGCTTACAGACAACTGAGTGACAGTGCAATAGGTGTAATTAAGCTTGCAAAAGATGTAAATGAAACCAGACCTTCTAGAAAGACATTTCAGATTCAAAAGCTGAAATAAAAACTTTGTGGAGACAGTGGGATCGCCTAGTAATTGTTGGAGGGTTGCTGTTTCGGAAGTACGAGGAAAACAAAGGTGACATTTTACACCAGCTGGTAACGCCGGCTGATCGACGTGATGTTGTTTTGAAATTGCATCATGATGTTGCCAGTGGCAGTCATCTTGGGGTGGAAAAGACTCTGTGCAAAATCAGAAAAGCATTCTATTGGCCTGGTATGGCAGATAATGTGAAAGATTATTGTTCAACATGTGATGTGTGTGCAGTTAACAAGCTTTCACGAAAGTCAAACAAAGCACCACTTGTTGTTATTTAGTTGGCGAACCAATGGAGCGTGTGCAAATGGACATACTCGGACCACTTCCAGTTACAGATAATGGCAATCGCTACATACTTGTTATCATCGATTGGTTCACCAAATGGACAGAATGTATCGCTATATCTGATTTCGAGTCGAGAACTGTTGCAAAAGCGTTTTTGGATAATTTTGTATGTCGGTTTGGAACTGCCCTACAGGTGTACACAGATCAAGGCCGTAGTTTTTAATCTAAACTTCTCGAAGACCTTTGTGATTTCCTTGGGATTCAAAAGACGCAGTCCACGACCTCAGGGAAATGGACTGGTTGAAAGATTTAACAGAACACAATATGCTGCGGTCATATTGTCAAGACGAACCAGCCTGTTGGGACGTCTATCTGCAACAAGTATGTATGGCATATCGCTCTTCACCTCAAAGTAGCACATCCGTCACCCCTAACAAGATGGTATTTGGCAAGGATAATCGTCTTTCGTTGCAAGCAGTAGTAGGTGTACCAGAAGAGGACACACCGGAAACAAGTGTAGATGGCTATGTTGTCTGCTGAAAAAGAAAATTAAAGGTTGTCATGATATTGCAAGAAGTCACCTGAAGGTTGCAGCTCTATATCAAAAGAAGCACTATGACAGCAATGTAAAGAAGAAGAAGTTTTTCCCAGATCAGGTTGTGTGGTTGCATGATCCATCAAGAAAAGTTGGTATAAGCACCAAACAAGCTGTGAAATGGAAAGGACCATTTCTTGTTACAAGGATGATAGACGATCTCGTTTGCAAAGTAAAGCAGTCGTCAAGAAAGGCTCCAAAAGCATATCATGTTGACAGATTATTTCCTGCATTCCAAGTTGGATAAAGAAGGTCCAGCTGCAAAATTTAATGGAAAATAACACAACTGACCTGAACTGTTTATACTGTAAATGTATGAATAAACTTTTTTACAAATGTGTTAAACTTTTAACTATGGTGGAGACCCTGTGCGTCTGGTATCGATATGTGTCTGTCTATCAAACTATTTACAAAATAATATGTTGTATACAAAAAAGTCTGTGCATGGATTGTCAAAGACAAATTTAACATTTTAAATATTGTTACATTGGATTGTTGGTTACCATGTGTCTATTGTTCAAGTCGGTATTTCAGGGAAAAATTCTGGTTGTGTGAAGCCTACTTCCCCGACAGGAAGTCACTTAATGTCCACCTGATCTCTTCAGCCCATCGACGACTTTCTGTGATGTGCGCTTGGTGTGAGGGGAAAGAGAACGTTTACACCCGTATTGCGGATCTGGAATCCCATGTGAAGAAAGTCCACCGAGAGGATCTCGTTGCATAAATGTTAAAAGTGCTCATTTGTTATTTTATTGGACATAATCCAGGAGGATTATTTGAATAAAGTGGGGAAAAGTGTAATATAATGGACTACAAGTAGTCCTAAGCAAAACTAATAATAAGGTTTCATAACATGTTTCATTATCTAGGATATGGGCAAAGACCTACTCACCGAATGTTGACAGATTCTGACAGTTCGTTGAATTACATGACATATGCATGTTGAACAGTTTACTGAGGTTTCATGCATATCATCATTTTATCTACATCTTAATCCTTATAATCCTTAAAAGTTACTCCCAACTTTAGTTATTAATCCTCGTTCCTATGTTGTAATTCCATAAAGAATAACACTTCATTGTCACTCATAAACAGTGTCGACCATGCTTGTGACGTCATAAAAATATATTTGTGATTTTAGCAAAAGACTGTGCCATATAGTTAAAGGTTACAGTAAACTATGTTTTATTGTATTAATGCTAAAAATTTGCTACTGTTTTATATCAAGTTATTGTCATTTGATTGATAAGCATAGATATAACATTTGGAACTATTTCCTGATGTGCGGAAGAGTTCATTTGGCGCGCATATTTGATTGGATGACAGTGGTTCAAATCGGCGATTCAATCATTCTGATTGGTCGGAGCTGTCGCATAACCGTTTACGGAGTCTGAGGAATTGTATCAAGGGGCATTCATTTAAAAGACGCGCCGCAGACGACTTAGGACACATTCAACTTTTCGGCTACACAACATCCAAAATTATTTAAACTTTTTAAACCTTTAATAATGATAATAACAAGAAAGAACTGGGATGTCGGACAAAATGTAACTATATTATATTCTTATACATTTGTTGTTTCATGTTGGTATATTTTGAGAAGTTTAAATAAATTAAGACTCACTGTTTTCATCTCTTTATTATTAAAGACATCTATTCACAGACTAATAACATTTTAATAAACTAATAACTACCTGGTTGATAGAAAGGAAACAGTATTTATCGTCGGCACGAAACCGTTACAATATTATGATGCGAAAATCAGCAAAGCATGAATTGTTACCGTTGAGCTTCTTTTTGATGATATGAAAGCATGAATGTTTTCAAACTGTTCTTACCGTTGTACTCTTCGCTTGAAACACATGTTTTAACCGTTCCAGATACGCAAATAAACAAAGTTCAAAAAATACAAATTTGTAAAATTTTAACGTAGCTTCTTTTTGATGATATAATGATGCGAAAACAGCAAAGCATGAATCTTTTTCAAATTGTTCTTACCGTTGTAATTATCGCTTGAAACACATGTTTTCACCGTTCCAGATACGCAAATAAACAAAGTTCAAAAATTGCAAATTTGTAAAATTTGAACTTAGCTTCTTTTTGATGATATGATATACGATACGGAAACAGCAAGCATGAATCTTTTCAAACTGTTCTTACCGTTGTACTCATCGCTTGAAACACAAGTTTTCATTGTTCCAGGTACGCAAATAAACAAAGATCAAAAATTGCAAATTTGTAAAATTTGAACTTAGCTTCTTTTTGATGATATTATGATGCGAAAACAGCAAAGCACGACTCTTTTCAAACTGTTCTTACCGTTGTACTCATCGCTTGAAACACATGTTTTTACCGTTCCAGATACGCAAATAACCCGGTAAACAAAGTTCAAAAATTGCAAATTTTGTAAAATTTGAACGTAGCTTCTTTTTTATGATATAATGATACGAAAACAGCAAGTATGAATCTTTTCAAACTGTTCTTACCGTTGTACTCATCGCTTGAAACACATGTTTTCACTGTTCCAGATACGCAAATAAACAAAGTTCAAAAATTGCAAATTTGTAAAATTTGAACGTAGCTTCTTTTTGATGATATTATGATGCGAAAACAGCAAAGCATGATTCTTTTCATACTTTTCTTACCGTTGTACTCATCGCTTGAAACACATGTTTTCACTGTTCCAGATACGCAAATAAACTAAGTTCAAAAATGCAAATTTGTAAAATTTGAACTTAGCTTCTTTTAAATGATATTATGATGCGAAAACAGCAAAGCGTGAATTTTTTCAAACTGTTCTTACCGTTGTAATCTTCGCTTGAAACACATTTTTCACCGTTCCAGATACGCAAATAAACAAAGTTCAAAAATTGCAAATTTGTAAAATTTCAACTTAGCTTCTTTTTGATGATATTACGATACGGAAACAGCAAGCATGAATCTTTTCAAACTGTTCTTACCGTTGTACTCATCGCTTGAAACACATGTTTTCATTGTTCCAGGTACGCAAATAAACAAAGTTCAACAATTGCAAATTTGTAAAGTTTGAACTTAGATTCTTATTATGATATTATGATTCGAAAACAGCAAGCATGAATGTTTTCAAACTGTTCTTACCGTTGTATTTATCGCTTGAAACACATGTTTTCACTGTTCCAGAAACGCATATAAACAAAGTTCAAAAATTGCAAATTTATAAAATTTGAACTTAGCTTCTTTTTGATGATATTATGGTGCGAAAACAGCAAGCATGAATCTTTTTAAACTGTTCTTACCGTTGTACTCTTCGCTTCAAACACATGTTTTAACCGTTCCAGATACGCAAATAAACAAAGTTCATAAAGTGCAAATTTGTAAAATTTGAACGTAGATTCTTTTTGATGATATTATGATGCGAAAACAGCAAAGCATTAATCCTTTCAAACTGTTCTTACCGTTGTACTCATCGCTTGAAACACATGTTTTTACCGTTCCAGATACGCAAATAAACAAAGTTCAAAAATTGCAAATTTGTAAAATTTGAACGTAGCTTCTTTTTGATGATATTATGATACGAAAACAGCAAGCATGAATCTTTTCAAACTGTTCTTAGCGTTGTACTCATCGCTTGAAACACGTGTTTTCACCGTTCCAGATACGCAAATAAACAAAGTTGAAAGATTGCAAATTTGTAAATTTTGAACGTAGATTCTTTTTGATGATATTATGATACGAAAACAGCAGGCATGGATCTTTTCAAACTGTTCTTACCGTTGTACTAATCGCTTGAAAGACATGTTTTCACTGTTCCAGATACGCAAATAAACAAAGTTCAAAAATTGCAAATTTGTAAAGTTTGAACTTAGATTCTTTTGTGATATTATGATGCGAAAACAGCAAAGCATTAATCCTTTCAAACTGTTCTTACCGTTGTACTCATCGCTTGAAACACATGTTTTTACCGTTCCAGATACGCAAATAAACAAAGTTCAAAAATTGCAAATTTGTAAAATTTGAACGTAGCTTCTTTTTGATGATATTATGATACGAAAACAGCAAGCATGAATCTTTTCAAACTGTTCTTAGTGTTGTACTCATCGCTTGAAACACGTGTTTTCACCGTTCCAGATACGCAAATAAACAAAGTTGAAAAATTGCAAATTTGTAAAATTTGAACGTAGATTCTTTTTGATGATATTATGATACGAAAACAGCAGGCATGGATCTTTTCAAACTGTTCTTACCGTTGTACTAATCGCTTGAAACACATGTTTTCACTGTTCCAGATACGAAAATAAACAAAGTTCAAAAATTGCAAATTTGTAAAGTTTGAACTTAGATTCTTTTGTGATATTATGATTCGAAAACAGCAAAGCATGAATCTTTTCAAACTGTTCTTAACGTTGTACTCATCGCTTGAAACACATGTTTTCACCGTTCCAGATACGCAAATAAACAAAGTTCAAAAATGCAAATTTGTAAAATTTGAACTTAGCTTCTTTTAAATGATATTATGATGCGAAAAGCGTCAAACTTTTCAAACTGTTCTTACCGTTGTACTCTTCGCTTGAAACACGTGTTTTCACCGTTCCAGTTACGCAAATAAACAAAGTTGAAAAATTGCAAATTTGTAAATTTTGAACGTAGATTCTTTTTGATGATATTATGATACGAAAACAGCAGGCATGGATCTTTTCAAACTGTTCTTACCGTTGTACTAATCGCTTGAAAGACATGTTTTCACTGTTCCAGATACGCAAATAAACAAAGTTCAAAAATTGCAAATTTGTAAAGTTTGAACTTAGATTCTTTTGTGATATTATGATGCGAAAACAGCAAAGCATTAATCCTTTCAAACTGTTCTTACCGTTGTACTCATCGCTTGAAACACATGTTTTTACCGTTCCAGATACGCAAATAAACAAAGTTCAAAAATTGCAAATTTGTAAAATTTGAACGTAGCTTCTTTTTGATGATATTATGATACGAAAACAGCAAGCATGAATCTTTTCAAACTGTTCTTAGCGTTGTACTCATCGCTTGAAACACGTGTTTTCACCGTTCCAGATACGCAAATAAACAAAGTTGAAAAATTGCAAATTTGTAAAATTTGAACGTAGATTCTTTTTGATGATATTATGATACGAAAACAGCAGGCATGGATCTTTTCAAACTGTTCTTACCGTTGTACTAATCGCTTGAAACACATGTTTTCACTGTTCCAGATACGAAAATAAACAAAGTTCAAAAATTGCAAATTTGTAAAGTTTGAACTTAGATTCTTTTGTGATATTATGATTCGAAAACAGCAAAGCATGAATCTTTTCAAACTGTTCTTAACGTTGTACTCATCGCTTGAAACACATGTTTTCACCGTTCCAGATACGCAAATAAACAAAGTTCAAAAATGCAAATTTGTAAAATTTGAACTTAGCTTCTTTTAAATGATATTATGATGCGAAAAGCGTCAAACTTTTCAAACTGTTCTTACCGTTGTACTCTTCGCTTGAAACACGTGTTTTCACCGTTCCAGTTACGCAAATAAACAAAGTTGAAAAATTGCAAATTTGTAAATTTTGAACGTAGATTCTTTTTGATGATATTATGATACGAAAACAGCAGGCATGGATCTTTTCAAACTGTTCTTACCTTTGTACTAATCGCTTGAAACACATGTTTTCACTGTTCCAGATACGCAAATAAACAAAGTTCAAAAATGCAAATTTGTAAAATTTGAACTTAGCTTCTTTTAAATGATATTATGATGCGAAAACAGCAAAGCGTGAAACTTTTCAAACTGTTCTTACCGTTGTACTCTTCGCTTGAAACACATGTTTTCACCGTTCCAGATACGCAAATGATCATAGTTCAAAAATTGCAAATTTGTAAAATTTGAACGTAGCTTCTTTTTGATGATATTATGATACGAAAACAGCAAGCATGAATCTTTTCAAACTGTTCTTACCGTTGTACTCATCGCTTGAAACACATACGTTCACTGTTCTAGATACGCAAATAAACAAAGTTCAAAAATTGCAAATTTGTAAAGTTTGAAGTTTGATTCTTTTTATGATATTATGATTCGAAAACAGCAATGCATGAATCTTTTCAAACTGTTCTTAGCGTTGTACTCATCGCTTGAAACACATGTTTTCACCGTTCCAGATACAAAGCTCAAAAATGCAAATTTGTAAAATTTGAACTTATCTTCTTTTAAATGATATTATGATGCGAAAACAGCAAAGCGTGAAACTTTTCAAACTGTTCTTACCGTTGTACTCATCTCTTGAAACACATGTTTTTACGCTTCCAGATACGCAAATAAACAAAGTTCAAAAATTGCTAATTTGTAAAATTTGAACTAAGCTACTTTTTGATGATATTATGATGCGAAAACAGCAAAGTATGAATGTTTTTAAACTGTTCTTACCGTTGTATTTATCGCTTGAAACACATGTTTTCACCGTTCCAGATACGCAAATAAACAAAGTTCATAAAGTGCAAATTTAAAAAAATTGAACTTAGCTTCTTTTTGATGATATTATGGTGCGAAAACAGCATTGCATGAATCTTTTTCAAATTGTTCTTAGCGTTGTACTCATCGCTTGAAACACATGTTTTTACCGTTCCAGATACGCAAATAAACAAAGTTCAAAAATTGCAAATTTGTAAAATTTGAACGTAGCTTCTTTTTGATGATATTATGATACGAAAACAGGAAGCATGAATCTTTTCAAACTGTTCTTAGCGTTGTACACATCGCTTGAAACACGTGTTTTCACCGTTCCAGATACGCAAATAAACAAAGTTGAAAAATTGCAAATTTGTAAAATTTGAACGTAGATTCTTTTTGATGATATTATGATACGAAAACAGCAGGCATGGATCTTTTCAAACTGTTCTTACCGTTGTACTAATCGCTTGAAACACATGTTTTCACCGTTCCAGATACGCAAATAAACAATGTTTAAAAATTGCAAATTTGTAAAATTTGAACTTAGTTTCTTTTTGATGATATTATGATGCGAAAACAGCAAAGCATGAATCTTTTCAAACTGTTCTTACCGTTGTACTCTTCGCTTGAAACACATGTTTTCACCGTTCCAGATACGCAACTAAACAATGTTTAAAAATTGCAAATTTGTAAAATTTGAACTTAGCTTCTTTTTGATGATATTATGATGCGAAAACAGCAAACCATGAATTAGTCCAGTCAGGGAAAGGTTTGACCTAAACAAAATTGCAAAATAATTTCATTTTGCGTCATGCGACAGAGGATTACATGGTGTATATCCAAAAAAAAGTCCCGCTGTTTTGCATTTTCCGTTTTCAAGATAACCAACTTCGAAAATGGCCAAAATGAAGACATTGGATGTGCCACTTATATACTTCCATACATACAAGATCAGCAGGAAAATGAAGTTTAAACAAGATGACGTCACAAATAATACGGGCAAAAGCCCACGTAGCGGGCGTTGACCGTTCATACATATGGAAATTTAGACAAAACAACAATAACAAAAATTTACACATTTGATGCGACTGGATTTTTTTTTGCCACGCGTCACCTATTTTCGCGATTCTATTTATCTCCCCTAAATACTTATTCATAGGACACTTATCTTGCCTCCGTTTGTTAAACTGGTAAACCAATATGATTATAGGCGCTACCTAATTTTCGGGCAAAAGCTTAAAAGATATCTTTTTTAGTTTGCATATTAGAAATAAAAGCCTGCACATTTTAATTGAACAATCCAGCTCCTAAGAGGTAATTCGTTTTTAGAGAAATTAACATTTTGTAAGATTTAGGAAATAGACATAGCAACTACTAGCCTTGTTTACAAACGTTTTAATATCAAGTTTAATGGTTGTTCACTTTTTTAAATAAACAATATTTAAATTTTCTATCTTAAAAACCTCTTGAATAGATAAAAGTAACTGCGTTTAAAGTAAAATAAATGTTTAAGTATCAGGATAAATTTTATTATAAATTGTTGGGCATCTTTAAATCACTTGCATAACAACATATATTTTATCTATCTTTACATGTGTCTATTTACAGCAGTGTGACATCCATGATTTCATCTAGACCCTGCTAGAAACGAATCACTGAATGACATTTTTTGACAAACATGCATATGCGAAGTTGTTATCCACCAAAAAAGAAAATCATTTCAAAATATAAATAATGTATTTTATTATTAAAATTGTGTTTTATGTTTCTTGAACATATGCAGGGATTTCAAAGTGTTGAAGACGGAAGATGAAGTAGAAGGGGGAAATTATCATTTGTTTACTTAAAGGGAGTATATTATATGATTTGAATGTCAACATTGTATTCTTCCTTCCTTACCCAACATATTAATATGTGACCGTATAATGTTAAATGTAATTAATTCACAATCCTCATATGGTTCCATAAATCAAATAGTGTTTACTACAGTGAAACAAGGAAGTAAACACGCATACAGAAGGAATTGTTTCTGTACA
Source organism: Dreissena polymorpha (assembly GCF_020536995.1). NCBI lineage: Eukaryota > Metazoa > Mollusca > Bivalvia > Myida > Dreissenidae > Dreissena > Dreissena polymorpha. The sequence continues at coordinate 82,009,582 of NC_068363.1, read as the reverse complement.
GCAAAAATTTATTTACTATTAAATACACATTTATTTTCTGGTACTACTTCTTCTGATATTTTTTTGTGGAATTCAATTAAAGCCAAAAAAGTATACACAACAATGATTCATGGGTTATTGAGCTTGAAAGTGGTCTTTTTCTTCACCCTAAGGTGTATGCTCCATGCACTTTGTGGGAAGAAGTAGAAGAAGGAATTTAAAGCGATTGCTCATGACATAAACTGATGAAACATAAAAAACATTAACATAAAAAAACAGCATAATGTGTCAATTTATTATTTATGCAAGAATAAAAAAGATATATATGTCGAAGATCCACAGGCATTTTTGCAATTAAACTATTCACAATTTTGCCACTATATCATGGGACAGAAAAAATTAACATTCAATTACACAATATATATCAAATTCTATAGTAAAACATGCTAGTTAATATTGTTTAAAAGTTTAATGTCTTGCAAGAAGTCTTCAAAACACAATAATCCCAAAACTAAATTCGCTTCCTTGCTTGTGGCATGCTTTTAATTAACTACTAGACTTTCCTTAAAAAATTATATAAATGCATGGACGCTATTAGTATGAACATAACTTTAACATGTTTGCTATCTGCTAGTTGTTTATTTCACTTCTCTTTTACTATTGTTTGTACATCTTATATGTTATGCTGAAACTGCTTTTTGATGACATACAGACACTCTTCATAATAACTGCAGTTTCTTTACAGTCTACTTACGTTACATAACAATAACCCAACAGAACTTATTGAATATTTCAAGACCACAATTGCATAATTTCCATCACTGGCAAGTTTGATAGATCCAGAATGGCATCGTTGTTGAGTATTTAGCTTCCAGTCAGTTTAGCTGCGCAAAATAATGTGTGGAGTGTGTGACGCCCAGTGCTTGACAGACCATCTTCTAAAATATTAAACAAAAGAAAAATCAATAAAATACACATTCATAAGGCAATATCCTATGATTATGTAACCACAGCTTTTTTACGGTATGAACCCGCTTACTGTAGTACAAAATGATCCAGAACAAGTTTAAATATTGTTTACAAACATTCACAGTTTGGTACGAAAACAATTGAGTACGAGTTGAAATATTGTAAACAATCACAGCGTATCTTTACATACCAAAGAGAAGGGATCTTTGAATAATCATGTAGAATATTCTTAAGAAATATAACCAAAACGATAAATACATGGATACTGTTTATGTATAAATAATTTTAATGAATAGCCATAGATAGAACTAATCTCAAAATCGGCGAAAATTTGATGTGTGACAAAAGCAGTTTCCGTTTTATAAAAGGTAATCTTTAACAATACATTGATATTTTATGTAACCAAATACAATATAATTACCAACCGATTTTTTTTATAAAATAAGTGGTTTGCGGCCTAATCTTTATATAGTGATTTGTAACCTTTTATATGAAAAATATTGTTTTCGTCGTTTGAGCACTTGCGAATTAGACGAAAACTACTTTCCCTTGTCAATGTAGATCCGATAGGTGGCTCTGTAATAGAGCGTTTTCCTCGTGGCCGAGTTAATCCGTTCAGTCATTCAGCGTTGGGATTGACTGATCGATACACACGTTATTTTTTCACTACGTTAACTTGGTTTTTGAACATAACCACGCGGTCTAGCGATGATTGTTCTTTTCTTGAAAAATTGGACTTGAATAGTTTAATTATGGAACTTTTAAGTAGAAGTGCGTGAGCAGAATATAGGATCATCAGCCGAGTCGAAACAGTCGTGAATAAGAAAGCACTTCAAAAGCCGTCAGCTGCCGTTACTTCCGGAAGCTTGCAACGTGGCGGAAACACTACATGAAGGGAAATGCAAAAGACGGAAATGGTCCCTGTTTCGCTTGTGCAAAAATCACACACTTCGAATACAACCGTCTGTACACCCGGCGGTTCCCGCAGCCGGACGTCCCTACCAAACAGTAGCCACAGCTCGCAGAATCCCGTTACAACAGATATAGATTTAAAAGATGAGTATTCATTGTTTACTGGTATCTTTGCTTACAGTCAGGACATATTTCATGACAGCTATATTGAGTACGAACAAAGCCATAAAGAAATACTGATTACACGCAAGTTGAAAAATCAATTTAAGTTTTGGAAAGATATTGGATCTAACTGATTCATTTTAGACGTTATTTAAAATATATAAAAATCCGTTCAAAAAGATTGTTGGATGATTAATTTTGATATTACGCCTGCATATCATTTTGTGGATATTGTTCAGCCATACACATACCTACACATAATTTAGGTATTGGTTGAGAAGATTGATCAGATGATGACATTGGCATCGTAAAGACATACAATAATTATGTCATGAGAAATTAAGTCAGATTTGTTGTTATCCCGCTTGATGCCCAAATTTGACAAATCATGCTTAGAGCTCCATGTTTATAATGGGGTGTAAAGCCGATTAAATTTACAGACGCTAAGATTATTTAAATTTTTTGAACTATGTCTATGTGCTAAACAATTGCTAGGTTTGTGCGTCAAATTATATCTATGGATATTAATCTCGGGACGGTATCTCAAATTATCACTACGTGTTTAAACATAGACATACATAAAGCCAAACTTTGGAACTTTTACATTAATACGTTTGAAGAAAGTAAGGTTCAACTTTCGATTTGGAAAGAACATTTACAAAGTTTAAATGTACGATCATTCGCAGTAAGCCATGGCTGTAATAGAATTGACGCTAGCAGCACTGGTTTAGCAGGATATGAGCTTGAAATGCCCAGCGGTGTAGTGCATGACACGTGGTCGCCGTCGGAAGCGGCAAAATCCTCCGCATGGAGAGAATTTTGTGCTGTTTACAGAGTTCTGTTATCGCTTGAGCACGTGCTTGGTTTTTTGAATGCGTGTTCTTAAGTTGAACTTTTTATCAACACGAAGTGTGTGTTAATAATTGAATATCTGTTCTTTCAGAGTCATGAAGATGATAAAACGCGCTTCCTGACGTCTTGGTGGGAGAGGTTTTATTGCTGCCGGAGTTACTAAAAGAATCATGATCTATTAAATCGTCATGTGTTATTTACCGAGGGAGGTTATTTCGGTTATCATAATAACTATATCATGATAAAGGCGCTTGACTAAATGACTTATGCTGTTTGTTAAACTTAACCCTCTATTCAAAGGAGGGAGATTACTCGTTAATGAGTATGCGCTGAGTCGTACAGCGGTTATCGTGCATGTCTTATAGAAGCCGCTGTGGCTTGTTAAACACGAGATGTGGAAACGTGCGTGTAAGCGCTGTACGATGTGTCGGTATAGGCTGTCGTGTTAGTTATATTTATTTATCGACGTATAGTGTGAAATGTTGTGTTACGCGTTATAACAAGTTTATAGTGAAATATAAGCGATTTCTATTGGTCAGGTTTTGCACGAGGAAATCGTGATAAAGTTTTAGGTTGTGTGTAGTAATTCTCCCATAGGCTCTCACTTCGTTAACATCTATTTTATATTACATAATTATTTTGTTTGTATGTTTTTTCACGAAAGAACAATTTTGTGATATTGATAAAACATGTCAACAATGTATGTTAAAGACGAGATACATGATTTACATGTACTGAATGAGGCCCAACATTGTTTGTGATCTGAGAGGGGTATTGGTTCCGGACATTTTACAATGGGATTTACATGGTTTTCTATAAAGAATACTAAACATTTACGATATAGAAACAGCTGATTATTTGTAGATTTTTCTAAAATTAGAGGTTTCAGGAGGTGATGAAGGCACCTAGACACCTATCTTGAGCCATGGGTCCTCATACGTCCCCCTGCCATTAAAAGAAAACTGAGAAAAATCGTTACCACCGATTATTGTTTGGGGTGTACATGAAGTCATGTGCACTTCTCTTAATTTGTGATAATGGATAAATCTTGTAATTATCGCAGCTGCTGTTACTAAAACTAATGTTTCACTTTATGTACTTGTCGCAAATTGGCGTGGTGGATGGGCATAGGGGGGCGTCCCCTGTAAGCTTTTGGCATCGGCGGCGGACGGGCGGTTGTGGGGGCCGTGGCATCCTTGGGCTTGTGCTTTTGAATTGTGTAGTTAAAAGTGTGCAATTGTATGATTTTAAGTTTAGGCTTGACGTCTGATGGGTATTTATAATATATAATTATTCGCATGCAACGCATGTGCATGTTTAATGATACGTATAACGACGTGTTTTTACAGAATGGTCATTCTTGATCTGATATGGGTTAACAAACACGCATGTTAAAAACGAGGTTTTGATTTTAATTTTGATGTTTTTTAAAGATTGTGAATCACCTTTTGATTTACGACTTGGTAGATATGTGTAAGAAGCTGCACATAAAAACAGCAAATTATTGACCACTGTTGTGTAATGAAAATGGTCTGGTTATATCATTTGTTCAAGATTTTGTAGTTTTGCCTTCCAACACAGAATTCTATACACCATGTAGAAATGGTGTGGGCATCTTTGGAAATGTGGATCTTAAATTTGGCATGTTAGCTTTATCAAAAGAGTTTGTGTTAATGGGAATGCAGTTTGAACGTATGTTCACATGAATGACGTATTCACAAGCCGGTATCGGCGATGGTTTATTATCAGTGTGATATGAGGTTTCTTATTATTGTATATCAAGTTAATAATGTAGAGTAGCTCAGACAGAAAACAAGTATTTGTCCTATAACACACTTAGAGAATTGCTGTAAATTGGAATTTAAACCGCATGTTCAAGACATTAGCAAATATTGCGTTCACTCTTTTATAGCTGGTTGCGCAATTTCTGCGGCTAATAATGGCATTCGTGACATGCTGTTTAAACTTAACGGTAGATGGCCGAGTGCGTTGTAGTAGACTATGTTGATAGCTAAAGACGGCTATGTTAAAAGCTCTGTTAATGAGAGGTTTAGGGTTCCAATGTCACTTGGATTATAACCATCGATGTATTCTATAATAAGCCAATTATTATTTGTAATATACTTACAAGCCCGTTCTTTTAGTTCAGTCGGTCATACCAACGACTTAACCAAAAAATATGTTGTTGTATTTTGTTGTTTTTCCCTATCGGGAGCGTAGTTGTGAAGGGAAATATTGTTTTCGTCGTTTGAGCACGTGCGAATTAGACGAAAACTACTTTCCCTTGTCAATGTAGATCCGATAGGTGGCTCTGTAAGAGAGCGTTTTCCTCGTGGCCGAGTTAATCCGTTCAGTCATTCAGCGTTGGGATTGACTGATCGATACACACGTTATTTTTAATTTGTTTTGAATAATAGTTAAAGTAACATAACAAGTGTTGTTGTTTAAAAGTTAAATCTACATGCTTCTTATCCTGGTACGAGCTTATTTTGAAATTTAGGATTGTGTTTTTTACAACAGGTCATGCTCACATGGAGGATGCATTCAATGTTTTCAATATATACATGTAAACCAGTATCATATTATTTATCCCAAAGTGGGATTCGGTCTCCGGAAGAATATGTTTGGCTGCCTTTATAGTTGCTTATGAGGAGGGACTCGTGTAGGCATACAGTATGCCTGGTGATGTAGCAGTCTAGGTTGGTAGGCGCGGCTGCCTTTATAGTTGCCTACGAGGAGGGACTCGTGCCGGCATACAGTAGGACTGGCGTTGTAGTAGACTATGTTGATAGGCGTGGCTGCCTTTATGTTGCCTACGAGGAGGGACTCGTGCCGGCATACAGTATGCCTGGCGTTGTAGTAGACTTTGTTGATAGGCGTGGCTGCCTTTATGTTGCCTACGAGGAGGGACTCGTGCCGGTATACAGTATGCCTTGCGTCGTAGTAGACTACGTTGATAGGCGTGGCTGCCTTTATGTTGCCTACGAGGAGGGACTCGTGCCAATATACAGTATGCCTGGCGTTGTAGTAGACTACGTTGATAGGCGTGGCTGCCATTATGTTGCCTACGAGGAGGGACTCGTGCCGGTATACAGTATGCCTGGCGTTGTAGTAGACTACGTTGATAGGCGTGGCTGCCTTTATGTTGTCACGAGGAGGGACTCGTGCCGGCATACAGTATGCCTGGCGTTGTAGTAGACTACGTTTTATGATAGTTGTAAATGAGAAAGCGTGTGTTTGTATTCATGCTGTTATGTTTGTTTGATGACTATGTGTGGATTATGAAAATGTATGGATTTGTATGAAATATATTGTATGTGTAATGCATATGTGGAATGTATATAAAATGCGTATATAAAATGCGTGAGAAGAGAGGAGTAATACACGGTATCAGTCAGTCGGTCATACCAACGACTTAACCAAAAATACGTTGTTGTATTTTGTTGTTTTTCCCTATCGGGAGCGTAGTTGTGAAGGGAATAAATTAGAATTGAAAAAGTGAGTGCAGACGAAGCTAAAACCAGTAACAATTAGCTAAAATGCTGAAAAGTTAAATCGCAACAACGTTAAATTTGTCAAATAAACGTGTTCCTCGTGGATGACAACCGCAACTTACCCAACTATTGCTCATGATCTCGGGTAAAACTCACAGGTGTAGGGCGCGTGGCCAAGTCACTTTTACACTATAAATTTGTCATAAAACAACATTTTTTATCATATTGACAAAAAATATATATATTCTAAAAAAAAAATATTCTGATATGATATATATGAACAAGGTAGGTATCTCTTGACACAGAAAAATCACCGTCATCAACATTTTAAGCGATTAATTGCCTAAATGGCGGTCGATTTTCGTAAACTATGTACCATTTTGTTGGGAAAGTTTGCCTCGTGTTGAAAAATGACCACAAACAGCTACTTGCCAACATAAACTACAAGAAAATATATGTACACCTGGGGTAAAACTGCTTTCTGAGAGCGAATGGTAAATGCATCACGAATTCTGACAAATAAACCGTACTGTACGTTGCCGTTATTCACCGCACGTTGTATGCGCAGTGGTAAGCTTCCCATTTAAAATTTGAGAGCTCAAATAACGCCGATGTTCATGAATTCAGCGAATCATTTTTTTAAACAGTTTTATTTATTGATTTGTGAGGATAATAAGAACATTAAAATATTGAATTTATCGGATCAAATAAATTCGCAACTAAACAAACGGCGGCAGAACATGGACAAGATAAGTATTCAAGGGAAATAATTTTATCGCGAAAATGTATGTCGCGTGACGAAAATTTATGAGATACATCCGTCTATTTTTTTGTTGTCTAAATGTCCATATGTTTGAACGGTCAACGACCGCTACGCGGGCTTTTGCCCGTTAAAGTGGTGACATTAGTTTTTACACACAATCGAAAGAAAGATAACCCGTCTTAATTGTATGACGTACATCCGGTTTCAACAAATCGAATAAGATATAAAAAAAAACTCGCATTTATTTGTTTCAATCAATATCACTGTCTCGTTGTTATTTTTAACCTTTCAAATTATTTTACAATTGTTTAAAAAGATTTATTTGTTCAAAACATGAACGACCGCGTTTGTTTCATCTTCTAATATACATGACTCAGTGACGCCACTGTTTTTGTGAAACAATGACGTATCAGTTCGATATCTGAAAAGGGAGTGAAAAGTGGAACTGACTTCTGATTTTTGTTAACATTTTAAATGAAAAACAGATATGGAATAAAAATCAATTGGTAAGTAAATATATAACTGATTTATTGCATTTGGTTACAAGAAATATAAAGCTAGATCTATATTGCAAAATAGTGCCTTTTATATAACAGAAACGGGTGGACATAAACCGTTTTCGTCACAAAGCATTTTTTGCCGATTTTAAGTTTACTGTTATTCATTTAATCTAAATAAACAAAAAGTGTAGCCTTTTATGAACAGTGTTGGTGTAATTTTTCAAGTTTATTCTACATGATTATTCCAAGATCCTCTATTGTTGTTATGTTAAGAACTTCTTAAGATAAGGTTATGATTGAAAAACAATAGTTCAACTCGTACTCGATCATGTTTGCACCAAATTGTTCAAAACTGCTATTTAGTGCTAATAAAACTGTGTTGACATAAACATCGGATATTGGCTTCGAGCTATAATGTATTTAAATTTTGTTAAATATCTTAGAAGCTGTTCTGTCAAGCGCTTGGCTGCACACATTTCATGAATTATTCTGACTAGATGCTATTAAAAAGTACTAAACGCCTCGATTCTGGATCTATCAAAATGGGTGGGATTGAAATATAAGCAACTGTGAACTCAACTGTAGTGTTCAATTTTTGTGTTGAATTATTGTGATGGAACATAAGTGAACTGTAAAGAAAATGCAGTTATAATGAAGAGTATGCGTCTGTCATCAAAAAGCAGCTTCATTATAAAACAAATCAGATATGCAAACACTGTGAACGAGAAAAGAAATTAACAACTAGCACAAAGCAAACATGTTGCATTTATGTAAATTCTGATATTGCCAATGCATGTATAGAATGTTTCAGTAAGTTTAGAAGTTAATAAAAAGCATGCCACAAGAAAGAAAGCACACTGAGTTTTGGGACCATTGTGTTGTGAAGACTCCAACATAACATTGAACTTTTACACATTATTTAGAAGCTTGATTTAATATAGAACTTCTTGTTTATTGTGTATTGAATGTTCCTTTTTTGTGCAACTACATATTTGCTTAATGCAGTGACATAAATATAGGATCTTGCATGAGTGGTCATTTTGTATTGTCTTTATTAAACAAGTCATCTAAATAAACGAGGTTTATCTTTATTTAGATGACGAGTTTAATAAATTCAATACAAAATGACCACAAACCTAAGATTCTATTTATAACATGACCAACAAATTTTCTTTTTATTTTATGCTCTTTTCACCGTTTATTCACATCGTAAAAGAGTTTAACTGAAGAAATTCGCTGGAATAATGACGTCATTTCATCAAAAATGACGTCATTTCACATTTATATAACACCCGTGTAATAAAATAAATTGAGCATTACGTTATTTCACCCCTGGAGCGTATCAATCGCACATTCTCGGCTCTTTCCGTCAAACATCGGATAAGTACCTCGAAGGAGATAGTATGAATACACATTTCGGAAGCGGTATTGTGGTCTACCTACGCGGGCCTACGCGAATCAAAATTACATAGTAAAAACAATCATGGCCGGTTTTGCGAGTTGTTTACATTTTGCAAAGATGAAAATGGGGATTTTCTATGCTCTGAAGCCAGAGCAAGTACAAACTCTACAGGAATTTTGGACGCCATCGTTGTTATTGTTTTTGTTGTTGTAACATTCTTAGAATGGTATCACGTGGGCGGACTACTTTCAACCCGTATTTTTCCCGAGTCCGATTATGATAATCTGCGAGGGGTACCGAATGGGAGCGTATGTCATGTTATAATTGTGAATGTTTCAATTAAAAATACCTGTTGTACTTCTATGTATGTTTTTTTTAATTCCTGAATAAATAGTAATTTTACATATTTATGTTTATGTTTTTATGTTTACGCCATGACCAATACTTTAAGGCAGCTTTAGGCTAACGCCTTAGGCTTAAGCAAAATATCACTTCCATGATAGATGCAAACACTTCGGGAATCACTGTTTACTTTTGTATAGTTTATTGACTTTGATTTATACAAATAGTTTTCAATTCATTTATGCAGGCTTTTCAATGAGACCTGCGATGAAAAAAATGAGGTTCAACATCGTATTAATTTACTTTTTTTCCGGCATAGCTGTTATATCCAGCTTTTCACCTTTATATGACCTATATTGATACCTATAAAGTGCTGAGAACATTTCCAGGAGACGCGAATGAATACATCCGAATATTTTTTTGGCTGATTTGAGAGAAATCCTCCAGAACATCGGCCACATCACTACGTCTTTTAGTCCATCAAATAGTATTTAACACTGTTCAGTATATAGATATCCAAACTGTTCTCGGAAACTTCTAAAAGACTCATAGACACAGAATTAGGCTCAGTTACTATTACACATTAAATTTCACCTTGCAGAATTTCAGGGTCAGTAATCTGTCAGTTAATGGTTAGAGAAATACATAATGGACTACCGTTAAGGGCTATGATGATAACACAGTATTGCTTTCAATATATACAATAACATGAATTATTGAGAAAAAAATGAATGAAACCCAATTGGTAAATGCCATTTATTTGCATTGTGAGAAAAAAACTACCAAAATACTAAAGGTGTCGTGATAAGGGGAAAATCGTTTAATTATCCAACCGCACATGTATGACGTTCATTTTTAATTACACGGCTGCGTTACAAATATGTTTTATGTGATAAACATCGCGAGATGTACCATGTTTAATGGTAGAAACTTTACAAACTGTTCATGCAATAAACTTTTAAAGTTGATAAAATAATTGATTTACGACGGATAAGGGATTAACAAGTGATGCACGTTTAGCAATATTAAGTTTTTTAATTAATCTATATGCAATACCGGCGTATATAGAATTGTTTATTTTCAACTATCATTTTTTTAATTAACGCTGTATATCGTGTTTAATATATTTATTGTTTAAGCTGAAACTGAGTATATACGTACTTATTACTTTTAAAAAGAAATAAAACGTGGATTAATGCAAACTATAATACAAGTTCAGGAGAAGTAGCACCAGAAAATAAAGGAAAGAAAAGTTGTATTTAATAGTAAATATTTTGCTGATGAACAGCCAAAAACTCCTTCATGTACAAAAGATATGTACTCCGTTTATAAATCCCAATCAGTCTTTGCAGATTCGTTCATTCCACACAAAAACACAATTACGAGTCTATGTGTCTGTATCGATTTTATCTTGGTTATTATAAATTTCACTATAGTAAACAATTATTGATTTTATGAACCATGTAAACATTGTTGATTATTTTTTTAACATTCCACAGTCATATTCATGTGTTGGATTTACAATGATATAATATAATGTTGACATTGAAATCATAAATACTAGCTTTAAGTAAAATTAAGTCTGTATTTTATTTCCCTCTTCTACTGAATCTTCCATCTTATAAACATACTGACATCCCTGCATATTTTGACTTGTTTGGAAATTATTTCCTCTTTTCGTGGACCACCACTTAGCAGGAGTTTGTTTGTCAAAAAATGTTGTTCACATGATTCAGTTATTTAATTCTCGCATGTCTAGACGAAAGCATTGGTGTCGCACCTCTGTAAATAGAAATGGTGAAGGTAGATAAAAGATATGATGTGAGGGCAGTGATTTAATGATAAACAATAGTGTACTTAACATGTTCCCCTAAACAATTTGTTAATTATATATTCTTCAAATAACACCACTTTCTTCTATTAAATAGATTTTTAAATTTAAAATGTCTAATAATGTTCAATTAATCAAAGCACTGAAGGCACTGTAGGTGTTCGCTGTTGTATAAGTTTAGACGCAACTCAGTTTCACAAATGTTATAGCTTTTTATTTTGCAAGTTTTAAATGAACACAACCCATTCAAATTTATAAAGAGTGTGTCTTAAAGCACAGGTCCAGATGTGTTTTTTTTAATCATTAATAAAAAAATATAATTTAAGCTTCATTTTGGGAAAACAGGGCTTAATGCATATGCATTAATTGTTATCCCAGTACCAGAGACTCTCATTAAACGAAAAACATTATAATATCAGAAACGTTGTCCTTGATTAGGTTGTGCGCATTGCACAGGCTAATGAGTGTGCACAGGCTAATATTATTTGACATGCATTAAGTCCCGTTTTCCCTGATGGCAGTCAATATGCACAGATTTCAATGATAAACACTTGACTGGCCGATGTCGTCTTAAAAGCTGTTAAACACTATTAGTCATATACACCAGAGACACTGTTATACACCCACTGTTGTCATCTGCAACAGGCAGTGGTTGTCTTTCATTAGCGTAGTTAAGCAGTTAAGCGCATACTGATTTGCAAAATGTGCTCTGTAACATTAGCGTGAGCTAACGCTCACACTAAAAAGAGAACAACAATCAAACTGAGTATTAAAGAGTTTGAAAACAAGATTAATGGTTGTTTCATCTAAAGCCTAACTCTTATTTTTGTTTGTTTATTTGTCTAACAACAAATAACATTTTATTGGTTTGTTCAGTTTACATATTATTATGTCAAACATTTAAAGGTTTTGTTTCACAATAATGATTATGTGAAGACATTTACAACTTATGTTATCTAAAACAGACATCTTATTAGCTTTTGCCCGTTATTTAGGTAGCGCCTATAAACATATTACATGACTGCGTGTGTAGATTGGTTACCTCCTCTTATCTATCGCATACTCTATATAGGAAATTGATCGCATACTCTATATAGGAAATTTGACCGGTTATTTTTAGTCTGGATTACCTGACACTTTGTACTAAAGTATTATTAAGACGGGAACCAGAATACGGTTATTTTAAGAAACATTTGGCGAGATCATTCATAGATGGTGACGTCACTACGTTATTGTCAGTAAGACCGGTGTGACACAATGATGGCGAGATTATTTGAGGTTCAGGGGAAGTAATCCGTGTACCATTTCCGGTTTATTTACCCGAACTGTTTGACAGCTGACAGGTCAGAATAAAAGCTCGTTCTAGTAAAATAAGATTCATAATACATATGCAACTTGAATACCAGATGATATGAATTTGTAACGAATATTTTGATTGGATAATATCAAACAATCAAAAACGGAATCTCCGCGGAAAGCACTGAATCGCGCGTCATCGACTCGCTCTCGATTCAATTATTACTATTTTTGTCGCGCTGTTGACGTCACGTGACTGAACACCCTATAATTTATGTGTAACATAATTATTATAACGGTTTCTCGAATATTTAATCTCGAACCACTCTGCCTTAGATGTGTAAGATTTCTGCGAGGCAATTCTGTTTTCGTCTGTAAAACAATGTTTTTAGATCTCTTTTCAAAAACCAGTTGGGAAAACAGTTTTTAAAGCGGCGAGCAAGGGCTTGACCAAAACAAATAAGAATATGTCAAATATTGCGAGAGTACTTTTTAAAAAAAAGTACGGAAGCCAATGATTGCCGTAAGAAAATTAATTTCCACTATTTTAGGGAAAACATTAAAAGGTCGCATTTAAATGTTTTATGTGTGTGTGTTTTCTTTATAATCTTTTGTTCCGTGTAAAACAGGAATCCAGTCCTATAAAATTCAATGAGATGTAAGGACAGTTAGAAAGTGGATGATGAACAGATTGAAGGAATGATGGACAGACTGATAACTCAGATGGAACTTACTACGTTATAGATTGAGGCCGGCCGCCGCCGCCGGCCCGCCCGCCCGCCCGCCCGGCGGCACAGAGATCGGGATGTTTTTTTCTCTGATGGGATTACTGCCCCATAGATGAAAAACAATGGGCACTTACATATTTGAATGGGCACTTTGCAGAAATGAATGGGCACTTCTAAAGATTTATTTCGGGTTAAAATTACAGACAATAGTAATCAGTATCAGCATCAGTAAAATTGCGACCCCATCAAATTTATTTCTGAGTCTGTGACGCAACTATATTGTTAAACATGTTAATTGTATTAAACAAACCCGATATTATAGTAGATATAAATAATATTACCTTGTTATTTGATAATTAGTATAAATAATCCAATTAAACACTGCCATTATTTACGATAATGAATATATGTGTTTCGGAATTTTGTAAACACGGGCGTCCGCTATAGTTAAGAACTGTACAGACAGTTTGTAAATCGGAACTAATCGGTATATCTCGGAAAATCATTAATAAATGTAATTGTCGTTTCAATGCTTAGGGCTGAGTAATTTCGGCATATCAGTGTGGCCATACCACGTGGTCCGTGACGTCATTTTGGTAAGCACGTCAAGTAGAAAATTGTAAACATTGCCTCCGCTAAGAAACTTCAAATCCATGTAAGTATCTTATTACTTACTCTTTTTTGACGAAATAAAGCGCAGGCTAAGGGCAAAACTAAGCACTATTCTCGGTTATGTAAATATTTGACACCAGATGAGTAGTTTAGTCTATCATTCGTGGCAAATTCCTAGATTTTACGTAACAATGCACGCAAGCACGACAAGCACATTTTAAATCTCCCAAAATATCCGTTTCATATTCCTTTTTGCAGTGCACTAATATATGCGGACATGAATAATTCCATATAAAATGTGTTTTGTCCAAAAAAATTATCTTAAAACACCATCTAATGACATTTTAATGTACACCAACAATTTGTACACGACAAGCAACAAAATTCAAGGCAAGCACGACAAGTCGATATTCGGCTACAACGACTAGTAGTTATAAGTGTAGAATTGGTAACTTCTATGTTGTCAAACTATAAACTTCAATTTATTTTAATGTGTGTGTCCCTTGTATAGTTCGTGTCTAATGTCTATTTACTGTCTTCGTGAGATTCTGTACCCTGTCCTGTGTGTGTGTCTTCAGCCATGTATAATGTATAAAAAGTAACGTGTTTAAGATGTTTAAACAGAACAAATGAACACAATCTGCACTTGTAAATGACTACTGAATAGTCATTAAGACATCATGTTGCCATAAATAAGACTCTTCGTCCAAGTTTATAACAGTTTTACGTGTCAATGAAAATTTGACTGCAATAGAAGACGGTTTAATTTTGACACATACACACTCTAAGTTTTGAAAACATACAATTTAAAAAAAATGCATCAAACCAACTTTTTTGTGGTTAAGCGCAAAACGTTTTGTATAACCCGACCGATATTGACCTTTGTGTCGAGTTCGCCTTGCAAATATAACTCCGTCTACTTTTTTTGCAATCTAGCGTTTCTCAAAATACACCTTTTCCAAGTTTTTTTCATATTCAGAAAACATGCCGACAAACGTATCTTGTTTGTGATGTAAATAAGAAAGATAAAACATTTAAAAAAAGAATATTGTTCATATTTGAACTATAATAATAACTTTATTGTTTTGTTTTCTTACAATGTATATATTTCTTTTGTAGGAGTCAAAACCAACATTCAAACTCGGAAAGCGAAGCAAGCGTATCAAGACGAGACGAGACAGACGTCAGCAACACGAATATCCAACGTGGATGTCATCTTGGATCAAAACCGAAGATGAATTATTTAATAGAGTGAAATATGAACATAAAATGCGTTATGTTTACTCATCACACTGTCCACAATGAAACACATTTTTGCAAACTAAATCTCTACCAAATAGTGCTAGTGCGAGAAGGAACGAGAGCAATTTTATACCTACTTATAGACTTGGACTCGACATGAAAGAAATTTAATCATCAGAAACCCCTTTCTGTAAAATTCCTTGTTTTAGAGAAGCTTGACTTGAGATAACACAGAAAATTAAATATATTAGTATTCATGCGCATTATGTGTGTTTTAAATTAATACCAGGATTAAATTTAATGGAAGTGCTGAATATTTACTTCAGTCAAGTAAATGTTAAAGTTAGGTGTTTTGTCGCCTTTGTAAATCAGATAACAATTGCTTGCAAATAATTAATTAAAGCTTTGACCAGCATTGAGTCAAGCGTTGTTTTTATAACTCTTAAAATTTCTAAACCTGTACTTTGATATAACGCAAATGCTCATTTGCCTTTGCTTTTTTCTTGAGATTTGTTTTTATACCTCTTAAAATTTCTAAACCTGTACTTTGATATAACGCAAATGCTCATTTGCCTTTGCTTTTTTCTTGAGTATTGCTCCATGCTGTTAACAAGTTACGAAGATTTGCACCCTCTTTGTGATTATCAATTACATGGATTTTGCATACATTGAACATATTTGTTTTGTTTTCATTCATTTTGTTTGAGAAACGAACACTACGCATCGAACGTTTTATTATTAATTTTAATAAATGAAACAATATAAAATGGCACCATAACATCACATGTACATCACAATTGCAATAATATAACAGTAGCGTTAACAAAAAATAAAATACTTTTTTTCAAGAAACGCAACAAGTAAATGACTTTTTTGAACAATGTGGTATGAACAGATAAGCATCAAATTGTAATTATGACTGAGATTTGATGATTATCAGCTATTATCACAACTATTAATTAAAGCACGGGTAAATCACAGACAGGTGAATGTCATTTCTAATACAAAACATGGTTCGCGTATTTAGCACATACGTCACAAAATGCATTTTAGCAGACTTGAAAACATTAACAATCGTTTAGACTAACACCCTGTTAACTTTAAATGCGAATTAAATAAAATAAACAAAATGTTAAATTTCTTATAAACATATTAAAATACAAAACTTAAGCTTAAGGTATTTTAACATGTTTTATGTTAATAACTGCATCAAAAAATAGCGACATTTAGTTTACTAGCCAGGAAAAGGTTAAAAGACCTGGCAACCGGGCCCTTAACTGTACATCCTGGCAACCGGGCCCTTAACTGTACATCAGTTTAAATGTAGACGTGAGTTCGAGGTGTACCGGTAATAGTAATACGGAACTACCAAGTATTTCAGAATGTTTCATGTGGTATTTAAAGTCTGAGAAAACAATCTAACAACAGTTACAAAAATGTAAAGCATAAAAACTGCATGAAAATAACGGAAAACCGTTAACTTTCACTCACGAACACATGTGAGTTGAGAACAAAACACGTTATAGCTACACGTTATTTGTGTTTCTGCCCATAGTGCCTACAAAGTGAGCTGATATGTTTGTAGGCGGCTTTGCACACTCTGCAGGCATGTTTTTCTTCACCATGTCTCTTCATATGTTCTCGCATATGAGCCCGAGTACTTGTCTTGTGTTCACATATCTCACACTCGATCTCTCGAGTGCACTCTTCCCTGGTCGAGTGGGCATCTAAATCTGCTTGCGTTGCGAAGTCTTTGCCACAGTAAAGACATACATAATTCTTTGCGTCTCTGAGTGCATTTCACCTGTAATAATTCATAGGCATAATAATCACATGTATCCTACACGTACCAGGCCCGTACCCAGGCCATGGGCCCAGGGGCCCGGGCCCCCCCAGCTGGCTGTCGAACTATGATTTTTTTTTTAATAATCGGCCCACTGCAATTTTTTATCTCGTGCAAGGGCCCACAGTATACTTTCCCTCAAAACAAAAGAGCAGCTATGTTTTATTGTCCCTGATAAACAAGGGGATTAACGCTCGCCAATCGAAATAAGCCTCTAGGCAATGTTTTCTTATCGCCTTGTACACACATCCCCGATCAGTCCCCCATTGTGATCATTAATGCTTCACCTATCGATGGTTGATGTAACATGTATTTTGATACGTGCAGCGAATGGAAGCAACTGCTACAGGAGTTCGTAGACTATGGTCTGATAATTGCCGTCGCAAGTTTTTTTCTTCGTTGAGAAGGCCATAGACGTATTTTTCCCTACTAAAAGTTATTTTTTTAAACCTTTTATTGGGAATTTTTAGGTCCCAATATATAATTTTTGCATTGAGAATAGGGCCCTGAATTTGAACCGGAACAAATAAACTGACAAAGGTATTAAAACTGAGTATTTTTAATTTTTGAAAGGAAATCACTGAACAAGACTTCGATGAGATAGTTAACATGTTTGTTTAAAAGAAAAACAGTTCATAAATTTGCCGAGCAACAGATAAGAATTTGGCAGAATTCAGTATTTAAAATAATTGAGTACCGAGAATTGAGTAATATCAACCTATTAATGGCCCATTGGTAAAAAAATGAAAATTGAAACAACAAATTGATCTCATTATATAAGTTAACCTGATCCAGTGTAGAAAAATATTGTATAATTAAATCATCTCTTTCCTTGAATTTGTTTGAAAACAGTCAAATATGTTAAATTGATTATTTAAGACTTTCATTATTTCCCCCAAATATAAGACGTTTCGCGCATTTTTTTCCTCAAAAATGACAAGGTCTTTCCCAAAAAATCAGATTTAAAAAAAAATCTGTGACGTTATTGATTTGTGAAAAAAAATGATGGAAGCAATACGAGAGTTGATGTGGATAATTGTCAGTTGAAACCTGTAAGTTTCGGAAATCTAAAGCTTTTAATATTGTTGTGAATTCACACCAATGTTTTAAGTTTAAGACTTCCGAAATGTACTGATTTACTTGTTATATTCCATTTATTCATATCACAAAATACGTTTTTTATAAGCATTAAAATTCACCTTGCAAAGTGCCAAATTAAAAAAAAGTATATATATATAGGGAGGGGGGACCCCTCCCAAACCCTCCCCGGTAGGGCCCCCCCCCCCCCCCCCCCCCAGTAAAAAAAATCCTGGGTACGGCCCTGCGTACACTAATTATATTTTTATAAATTTGACAATAACACGGCTTCAAAAACATAATTTATAACAACTGATCGTATTAGCCGAATATCGACTTGCCGTGCTTGCCTTGATTTTCGTTGCTTGTCGTGTTAGCCAAAGTGTTGATGTACATTAGAAATGTCATTAAGTGGTAATTTTTTCGGACAAAACACATTTTATATGGAATTAATCACGTCCGCACATATTGGTTCACTGCAAAAAGGAATATAAAACAGATATTTTGGACGATTTCAAATGTGCTTGTCGTGCTTGCGTGCATTGTAACGTAAAAACTAGGAATTTGCCTCGAATGATAGACTAAACTACTCATCTGGTGACAAATATTTATATAACCGGGAATAGTGCTCAACCTTTCCCTTAGCCTGCGCTTTATTTCGTCAAAAAAAAGTAAATAATAAGATACTTAGTGGATTTGAAATTTCTAAGCGGGGCCAATGTTGACAAATTTCTACTTAGCGTGCTAGCCAAAATGACGTCACGAACCCCGTGGTATGGCCACACTGTACGATACTTGCGAAAACACTTGCTCAAGTAACCGTTTAACTCCAACTCCGTTCTCTGCAAAAGATTCAACAGCGGAGCTATGCACGTGCTACCGGTATTATAAAATTGGACGATTGAACTTGAGGAACAAACACACGATTGGTTCGGCATGTTGATTGCTAGACAAAGAGGGTCAATTTTGTCGGCGAGAAATTTGTCGCTTTATTGCTTCAGACAGGAAGTGGCTTTCCTTTGATGACGTCAAACTGTCAATTCACACAGATTGCACATTTCGAAAGACTAACTGACTCTTTGTATACAATTCCAGTAAAAAAAATCACTTGCTTACATTAAACTTTGGATTAAATTATCAGAATAAAGCAAAATATGATTAAATTAATTCGCGTCAGTTCAAATAAGACGTTTTGCGTTGTAAATCAACGAGTTTTTATGACAACAACAACGTTAACAAACATTACCGCGACGAAGCGGGGATCGATCTACCTCGATTTTTTTTTCATGAACGATCGCATAAGTCCAGTAAGAGCAAACAAATAATTTGTGTAAGAGTAGTTTATCACTTATATAAGATTTATGCAACGGGCATAACATTGAGTAATGGTGCGCATCGAATTACTGAAATGATGCGCACTTTTTCGTTTTAATGGGAAAAGAACGCACTGCGCACCTTTATCCCGATCTCAGCGGACTTCCTTGGATGCAAGGGTCTTCATTTGGAGACATATGTCTGATGTACTAAGAATATCTGTACCGAAATTATAAAGGCGATATCACTGTTGTATTTGATGGGTATAAGAAAGGACCTTCCATCAAGGATATTACCCATCTGCGCCGGACAAAGGGGGAACTCGGAAAAGCTGTTAAGTTTCTATTGGAAACTCCGCTTTGAGTGAAGAAAAAAGATGTTTTGAATAATCCAGAAAACAAACAAAACTTCATTTTCACGCTTGGTGAATGCCTGGTGGGAAATGGTATTGTCGTAAGACACGCAAATGATGATTGTTTATTGTAGATACTGCCATTAAAAATGCAGTATCTTCAAATGTTATTAAGGATACAGATTTATTGGTATACCATCTTCACAATCATTAACACAGTTACTTAACATAACTTTCAAATCAGATGTGCGTAGACTAACTGCTAAAAAGAGAAGATATAGAATATTCGCAAAGCATGTTCGCAATGCGGAAATTCGTTGTGCGAAATCTTCCATTGCTACGGTGTCAAAAACACGTCGATAATCTGACATCGATGTTCACCGATCAACGAGAAAATTATTTTCGCGAAGAATATATTCGGCCCCGCAATAATTAACGAGAGCGCCGATGGCGCTGAAAGCATAGTTGCAAGATACAGGGAAGATGCTGCTGAAGTAAATGTTTAGGTCAAAATATACTAAATAGTTTCCTTATATGTTTCGATGTAAAAGCGACAACTTTGAGCTAAAAAATAAATACAACATTTTGCACATAGAGACCCCCATAACCATACCTTTTCTTGACGGGCATTCTTAGCTGAATCGATTTAAGCAATACAAAAGATTTGTCATGTTCAAACCAAAAACAAATTCGACTCAAATCAAAATCGACTGTTTTTGCGCCTTTTTCGGCCGTTTTCTAGTGGATTGTAACCTTTTGCAGTGCCATTTTTTACTTTAATCTCCAACTTTTTGCTATTTCAGGGATTAAGTAGTGAACACCTATGCTTACCCTATCAATATCTCCAAACGATAAAACCAGAACAAAGTGTACAACATGCCTTCGAGGAAAATATGATGATTTGTTTAGAAAGTACAGCCCTTCATGACTCGATTATTTAGTATATTGTAGCCTTAACGATTGCTGACATCACGAGTCGCCCCCCTTGTTAACAAAATGCTCTATTTTTAGAAACGGGAATTCCAAATAGTGACGAATGTGAATGGTTACAAAATGACATAACTATGAAAATAAATACGTAGAATTACATTATTTCACGCATACCATTATGCAACCATCCGTTTTCTTTTCCGACTTGATACATTTACAGCTTTCCATTTAATATTTTACAGACACAGCACTCGTCCAGAATTCACGCGAATCCATTAAATCCGATGCCACATTTAAACCGTTAACTCTACTCGTAACGTAAATTTCTGGCTCAAAGTAAATCATTTTAACTTCAATTAACACATCTCTTACTTTTAAACTCTACTTCATCAAATCCATAGAAAGGCACGTCAGAATCCATGTCATAAATCAGAAAACATTCATCGTACTCCGCCATTTTTTACACATTTTCAAAGAATAAAAGTGCTTTATGCCCCACTTCCTGCTGAGAATATGTTTTAATTTCTATTTATAATTAACCGATGAAATGTTACATATACTTTAACCAGGGCCTTATTAATTCAGTTATGTAAACATTTGACCTCTCACAGAACAGTAAACGAAGGAAATAGAAATTGGGATCCCATATAAATTAGGTGTGAGGTCACTATCAACAAGAACAGAATTGTTTTACGAACGAAATTTGTTTTAGGTTATAAGAAGATTTTTTGACATAAAACGGTCTTAGAAAAATTCACTAAAAACGGTGTCAGCAATATTCTTGGAAGAAAACGTTAGAAAAACGTTTCCCCCCAAAAAATTGTAAGAATTTAATTACCATATGCTAAATTAAATAGATATTTCGTCTGATTTTTGATCAGGTAAGGCTTCATAAAAGGTAACCGACCGATGTGGATTTTCAAAATGTGGTATATACCTTAAGCATAGGTGCAAGCACCTATGCTAAAAACAGCCGAAGATATTGGTGTTACAATGACAATACCACGGCAATGTGGCCGTCAAGAACACCGAGCAAGTGTTGGTGAAACCAGTGAAGAATACTATCGACGCTAAATTTATATTCCGTACATTCACTCACTGATTCAGTCTCTAGGAAGCCGATTTTCAGAATTTAATATGCCTGAGTTCATATTTTATCAACTCCATCCGAACCACATCAAAATTTTCGATCGATCAGACTATAAAGATACAGTCCGAACCATCGACGAATTTTATCAAATCGATAATTGAACAAGACGCAATGTAATGGTACGACATGAACTAGAAGGAATCCATCGAATAGAATGAGTCAGATTTTGTTGACTTGGTAAAAAAACGGATTTGTTTTCAGCCGTGCGTGAGGCGATGATCAAATTACTTATCCTGCCCGCCACCACTTGTACGGCGGAAGGATCATTTACACACCGTGCAATCGACTAACGCATCGTCTGCGGTTCATCCATCGGCTGCGGAAGTGTATACATGTCGGGTAAAAGCGGAGTGTAAGTATTTCCCTATTCTTTATATTTTACGTATTGAATTGAGCAGATTTGCGTGTGTTCTTTCAGACCTTAAGTAAGAATGACTTTGTTAATGTAATCCTCACCTTCCCAGCTGCTTACTTTTAAAGAAATCCGTAAGAATGTAGTCAAAAAAAACAAAAAAATCACCACTCTTTCTGTCAAACTCTTATTACACAGGATTTAGACCAAATATTAATATGAACAACGTTTTATTGAAATATTTAATCATTTCTCGTCGGTTATTCCAAATTAAAGCATGCAACACGAACACACAACATTTTTATCAACGTTTAAATTCGAGTGGGGTTGGACAAACGGCTCAAGACAACGGCCGTGGCTACTTATTAGATGGTTTAAATCTTACCTATCAGATAGAAGTCAAATTGTTAGTATTGGTAAGTGTTCCTCTAATTCTAACCCTGTTTCGTGTGGTGTGCCACAAGGCAGTATTTTAGGGCCTCTTCTCTTTCTTTGTTACTTGAACGATATGATTATAAGCATAGCCAAAGAGTGCAAATTTATTTTATACGCTGATGATAGTACAATTTTATTAAGTCATAAAGATCCTGATTGTATATCTCAAAAGCTTGGTCTTGTTTTAGAATGTTGTTCTGAATGGCTAGTGGATAACAAGTTGTCACTACATCTCGGCAAAACAGAGTATATTATGTTTGGGCCAAAACGAAAAGTAAGCAAACTGAAAGTGTCTCCAGTAAATTGTAATTGCCATGCGATAAAATAGGTTAAGAAGATTAAGTATTTAGGCCTTCAGATTGTTGATACTCTTTCTGGTGACAATATTGTAAATAACATCGTTTCTAAAGTAAATGCAAAACTTAAATTTTTATAAAGACACAAAACTTTTTAAGATTTTAATTCTAGAAAATTTTAAGTTCAGCTCTTTTACAATGTCATTTTGATTATTGTTGTTCATCTAGGTTCCATAGTTTAAATAAAGCCCAAACGAAAAAATTACAAATTATGCAAACTATAATTATCAGGTTTATTAAAGAGTACGAACCAAGAACCTCTATTACCAATGATGATTTTGTACAATTGAAAATGTTAAATGTGGAAAACAGAGTGAATCAGCTTAAATTAAGTTATATGCATAAAATTTATTATGGAAAATGTCCTTCATATCTCAGCGGGAACTTTGAAAAATCATCAAGTTCTGGAAAAAGTAATTTCATAATACCAACTGTAACAAATACTTATTTCAAAAAAACATTCAAATACTCTGGGTCTACAGACTGGTATTCCCTCCCAGAGGACATCAAAAAGTGAAAATTTTTGACAATTTTAAAAGAATGATTAAAAAACATCTACAAAACAAACGAACTGAGATAAGTGAGGACATATATATGTATTATTAAATTATGAATATGACTGTGATATAGAAACGATTGGAATCTGTGATATACTATTTGAATTGAAATGTTTCCATCTTTGCAATAATATGTATTTAGTTAAACCTCATGTTTAGTAATGTTTTTCATTTTTTGTTAACATTGGTTTAGTTGTCGGATTCAGACAAAACGCCAGGTTATTCACATGTTTTATCTCAATCAAACACCAAAGTATATGTGTGCAAGTTAAATCATATAACAACTTGATCATTTTTTTCTAGTACTTTTAATGGACCCCATTGGAAATAAGCTTTCAGCTTAATGGGTTATCCATAGGTCAAATATTGCATAACAATTGATAACTGATTTTTATAACTGTTATAATATATATAGATTTGACTTTATTTAAATATTTATATATTATTTGCTAACTACAGCTGTCATAATAACAGTGGTGTAACTATGTTTTTATGCTGTTATGTATTGTGATATTTTTATATGTTTTTGACCTAGAATGTTAAATAAAATAAATAAGACATCGGCTGCGAAAATAAAATTATGCTCAAGCCATCGGCTGCGGCAATGAAAATTGGCATGATTAGATGTGGGCGTTACTTATTGACCATATTCGATAGAACTTTCAGATATTTTGATCACAAAAACAGTTTTAAGATTTTCATTCGTATTTTGAAATAAAATGGGATGGGTGAGTGGATTTCGTTTTAAATAATTCATACTTTGACATTATTGAAACAAGTCATTTACACGCAATATGTCTCCACATCATGTAGAGTACACTTCACTCTCGCTATGCCGAAGACGGATATATCGAAGTAATGGAAACTTCGAACATAAATGTTCATTCCCTTCTCAAATTTGAGATACAAGGTTTTCCTTAATTGAAATGAATGAATTTACAAACTTAATGACCGCTACATGAAGGTTGACAGTAATGTTGGAATTTCCTACTGGAGAGCTTTCAGAATCGTTTGTCACCTGTATCTAGTTATAACTAGTCAGAAGTGTACGTGTTATAAATCGGGTTACTCGAATATCTTTTATCTCGAAATAATTTGTATGGTTTATGAACTTCAACATTCCACTGTAATTCGAATGAGATTGTCAAATGTGTTTGGAATGCGCTGCACTATATGATTTCCTTCTATCCTTTTGTTAAAATAGCGATAATTATGGCAAAACTCTTATTACGAGCTAAATTTCGATATATATATATATCGGTTGCGGCTTTCTTTCAAGACTATACTATTTGGAATTTAAGGACCATGGATAATTCATATGTGATTTTTCGCGGTACGACTGAAAATAGTTGAAACTGTATAGAACTCACGATATAATGCGCGATACTCAAAGCGACACAATAAATTTTGCGCGACACACAAAGCGACAAACGATATTTGCGCGATACACGAAGCGACGCGCGAGAATGTACCACGAAATATCGCCCTTGTGTAGGTAGCCCAAAAGGCGACATATCGCGGTGAATATAGCGGTAGATATCGCGTGTCGCTTTGAGTATCGCGCAAAATATCGTGTGTCGCTTCGTGTATGGCGAAAAATATCGTGTGTCGCTTTGAGTATCGCGCAAAACATCGTGTCTCGCGTTCAAAGGGCGACACACGATATGTTGCGCGATACACAAAGCGACACATGTTATTGTGCGCGATACTCAAAGCGACACGCGATATTTTGAATCTGAAAATATAATCGTATAGCTTGTTGTAAACGCAAATATAACCATATCGCTTGTTGTAAACAGTAAATAATCATATAGCTTGTTGTTAACGAAAATGTAGTCATATAGCTTGTTGTGAACGGAAATATAAGCATCATATCGCTTGCGTGGCATGTCAATACCGAAATACACAAGAAAAACCGAGTTTCAAAAGATTTTACAGAAATACATATTAAACAAGACTATTGCCAATCAATATATGTCCCCTACCGGCTCAATCAGTGTCAGAAAATTCAGTTTTTTTTACATATTTGTTGCCATAGCTACCAGAATTTTTGACGTAGGAACAAATTGAAATGCATGCTTAATGCCCATATTGACATCTATCCATGTTTCAAGTTTCATGAAAAAGTATGAAGAACTTTTAAAGTTATCGCAGGATCCAGAAAGTGTGACAGACTGACACATGTCCGACGACAGGCTCTCAGGATTATGCATGATGAGCATTCACAGGGATCAGATCAACACCGACAATAATATGTTCATTACAAAAATCCTCGAGCAGTTCGACAGAGATCCACGTCGCCTTCACTTCCTACCGCATCCACGATTTGTTTACATGTAAATGGGAGTTGATGTGGGAGTTGATGTTCGTGTGAAACTAACCAGGGGTCATTCTGACCCAGTTGTTCAATACAGGAATCATAATTGTACACGTTTAGATTTTTCCATATTAAACTATCTTTTTCGCTCATCGATTTTTCGGGGGGGGGGGGGGTAGGGGGTCAGCTGACCCCATTTGCCCCCATGTTCGGACGCCCATGGACTGAGCTATTGATCTGATTGATATGAGCCAATGTTTCTAGTGTTTGCCATGTATGCAATGCATAAGTATGTAATTAAGAAATAAGTACATACACATTTAAAGAATTAATTTCAGACACATATTCTATCCTACATATAAATGGCGTACAGGATACATATATTGGCCCGTATCTATATTGTTGATCAGTATACTTTCCATGGAAATTTTGATTATAAATGGCCATTATGTAACATTGTGCTAAAAGAAACCACCTCTTATGAGAAGAATAATTACTTTTTCCCTTCTTTATATTCATTTCACATATTATATTTATACCATCCAATGTTATGAAATGCATTTTTCGGTGGTGAAGTGATTGTTTTACTTAATTTAATGTAATTTTGAGTGGGTTGGGTAAGTTTACCCCCTTGGTAATGTATATAATAATATATTTAAAAGCTTTCTTTCCGTGTTTTTTTCTTTTCATCAATAAGCTTTAGAAACTCATAATATCAAATAAAATACATATACACTAATTTAAACCGTTTGCATAGCCTTATTTTACATGTTGAACAATTTTGAATAAATTTGCAGTTCTAAAGTTTCTACCTAAATAGGGTGGTTATGTTCCAACCAAGTTTTCTGAAGTTGGGCGCATTCCCCATGCTGGGACTTTTAGTATGTTATAGAAGAGGTACCTAGGAAGAAAAAAAACTATACAAGAAAAACTTTTGCAATTTTGTCTAAGTTGACCCTTTTTTTCGGCTACGCTGACTGGACTACTTCACATTTGTACTTGCTTAAATTAGATATCCATAAGTAAACAGGTAAAAGGCTCTTCGATCTTTGAATAAAATCGCGGAAAATCAGTTCAGTGGCGCTACCTTAAAGATTAATTAGATCAGTCCATAATTCCGTGAAATATGCGTTTCATTAAAAGTCATTAGGCCATAATAATGCCTAAGTTGTTAGTCGAGCGTTTTCAATTCGGAATCAAAACTCAGTCTCTCTGGAATTTAATTCTTAACCTGTGAACTCTTCGACCGTTAGGAACTCGTTTATTCTCACCACGGACTCTAGATGAGATATACGCTCCGTGTTCCCACGAACAGCCAAGACACTCTCTCAGCGGTCAAGAAATCTGCTCGCCCCCATGAGATACGGACATAAACAGGGTGTTATGATAAACGCAGACAAATAAACATTAATGATTTCCTTCTTAAGCGTCATGGGAGGATGTATACCTGTATGTATAACTAAAACCAGGAACGCCCGACATGTATGCCATGGAGAACTGTTTTATTGGAACAATATGCGTTATTGTAACTTTGTTAGTTAAACATCGGAAGTTCTCACGAGTACAACATGAACAGTTTAAACCTGATAATCATGAAATGGATTCATGGCACTCTAGATAGAAGAATATTGTTTATATGCCGTACCTATAATCATGATCATATTTTGAATATAAAACAGTCACATATATAGATGATTTTAATATATCAGAAACTGATGAGTTAACATTTGAAGTGTTTCGATTCATATATTATTTTATATGGTTATGTAAGTTAAATACGAATTGGTTACTACTTGCGTTTTCATTATTCGGTGTAAATGTTTCATTCTAAATGAATGGAGGGATGTTATGATCAGCGGTCTAAGCTCCGCCTACAGCCAGACTCGGCCAAGAAGATTGCTTGCTGTATTTCATATGCTTGTTTCGTAAGTAGTTCCTCTTAGATAGTCATAGCGAATAAACGTGCTTAAAACCTATCCCGCTTGGGTCTTGGATATACTTATCCCTTTACGGGTCTAGGCAACAAATAAATACGGTACAAAAAATGGACTGTCAACCACGACGACGAAGAAAAGAAACGTTGTAAAATACCGTATTTTTTACAATTATTAGTTTATATTGATTAAGATAGCACCACTGGTATATTACATTACTTGAACAAATTTGTTAAGTTTTCATATTTTCAGTATATTTGGTAATACATTTTACTGGGTATGTCTACCAGGTAACTTCCAGTTAACTATAAATAACGCCAGTAGATTGCTCTTCGTCGTCACGTGGTCAACCCAGGAATGCAAGTTGTGCATGCGTTGTGAATTGTATATATTTTATACATAAAATGATCAATCTACTTGCGTTATTTATAGTGTGTATATCGTTATGTCACCTATTTTCGCGATGTACCTCGATTTCACATCGCGAAAGTTTATTACCGAATATACTGAAAATATGAACTTTTCTCAAGTAATGTAAAATACCAGTCGTGATATTTTAATCAATATAAACTAATAATTGTAAAAGATTACGGTATTAAGAACTTTTCTTTTTTCGTTATTCGTGGTTGACATGTCCCTTTAAAAACAATAGAACATTACAGCCCTCATGGGATTCTATCCTGGCAAATTGATCAGCGTGTTCGTTTCCCGGAATGCCTACGTGACTCGGTACCCATACTAATTTGAGAGTGATGTTTTTATTTGCCAATTTCGTGAATCCCTTTAAAACTGCACATACCAAGCCGGGGCGAGTTTTCGATGAGCATGCGTTTACTGCTTGCAATGCGCTGAGTGAATCAGATCAAATCGCGTGGTTTGTGCGTTCGTGCGTTTCAAGTGCATTAATTTGGTACCTGTATAAAAGCTGCGTTTTATATACACTTGAGACTTTTCTAACGCATCACTTAATCATATCAATACAGCTCCCTTATTTTTGAACGACTTGTGTTGAAATTTGGACCAATAGTAATTCAACACATATCTGATAATTCCTGAAATTTTAATTGAAATTGAAAAACAATGAAATATAAAACTTAACAAATTAAAAACGTCATTTCAAAAGTCAATTTCGCAAACTCGTACAAAGTTAAATAATAACAATGTGAAAAGTAAAACGCCTAAACTTACGTGTCTTAATAACTCAACGGCTTGCAACATGTCGATTGAGCCGTTTCGCTCCTGAATATTCATACGAGCCATAGTGTTTTTCTTTAATTAATGTTATGTTTTTCTTGTGTAAAAACTTACCTAGAATTATGAAATTGAAATAAAATCGGAATAACACGTATATCGCCTTTTACTACACTTGGTGATTTTTCTAACACAACACTTTTAAAACTGATCAGTAATGAGAAAATATTATTTTTGTAATTGCTCATGTGATCAGTTGACTACAATATGTGCAAGCTAACGATAAAATCATTCATCCATGACGATCGGACGCTTTAGCAAGTGGGGAACGAAGCCTGTAAAATTCTAAGTGCGTGATTGCGCTCCTGAATATTCATACGAGCTATATTGTTTTGTAAATTAATTTTATGTTTTCCTTGTGTAAGAACCCACTTAAAATAGTTAAATTGAAATAAAACTAGAATTAAATCGCGTTTCAACATTTCCACTGTGGGCTGACGAGGTCAAAGCGTAGTCCGTTTCGCTACGACGTCGGGTATATGTTTTACTACGAAAACATTGTTTAAATACACGTGACATCGAGAACGGATTAGTCGAAAAGTGTGTTTAAAACTCTGATTTTGAGAACAGTGAAATTTCATAGGTCTGTTACATCAAATTATAATCCAAGATGTGTCTGGTTTATGCGGTTAAACATAAAATATACCGCTGATTTATCAAACCGAAGACAAGCAAGTTTCACTTAAAAAAATGCAATTAAGGTTTACAACTGTGTTGAATTGACACAATTTTACAATTTCCATATTGATCTATGTATCGTTAAGCCAATGGTGTGTTTAGAAATGTGTAGTGTGACTCATTTATCATAAATAAAGGCAAAATATTATTATTAGGCATGATCATGCCTCTGCCAGTATACGTAAATGTCTCGCTACGACAACGCTTTAGCGTGTATGCGTTTCTCATAGAAGACGTATTGGTTATCTCTCGAAGGCAAAATAAAGAAAAGTTTTTTTTAATACAGAGTCATGGAGTGGCTGGATGTTTCCTTTGAGGAAGAGGTAGTAACAACGGCACAACATGATCCGAAGCGCACAGTCGACATGGCAATGCACATTATTATGATATAATTAAATTCACGACTAGGCCAAAGGAAACGATTAAAATCGAAAACCCATATATAAGATGACAGTTGAGAGTCGAGAACCTAATGTCGTCGGTCTCAATAAAAATGACGCATCTTCACCTCGTGACAATCCCTTACACGTATTTTGATAGAGACCGACGGTATACGGTACTCTTTATCAAATAACATTCGATTCTCGTTATCCCCAACTCGCTTATCTCGAAACTCTGCTTATGTCAAAGTAAACCCCATGTCCCAACTTCGATCATTATTTATCTCATACGGAATTTGATTTTTACATTGTATATAACAAAGCGATTTTCTTGAAAATCGGTTATCGTCAACTAATTTTGTGATGAATTTTATGTTTGTATACATGATTTTACCTGTAAATTCCACACCTGTAACAGCCGTAAGGTGTGGAAAGTAGGACCCCAATGGCACAAATCCGCAATTGCATAACCAATATATTGTTGTAAAGGTTTGGCAGTGTGTTTCTGTCACAGGTTATTGTTGACTGCGTACATGACGGCCGGTAAATTTACCTCGTGTTACAATGCGGTTAAGGCCCAGTCTCACTATGATGCCGGTGGAGCCCCAGTGCGTGATCAGGCATCTACCGGGATGAACCGGGGCCCTACCGGGATGAACCGGTGCTCCACCGGGATGAACCGTGGACGACCGGGGACAACCGGGTCCCCACCGGGAAAGTATTAAAATGTTTAATACCTCCGGGATGAACCGGGAGTCACCGGGTAGGACTGGCGTGCCACCGGGAACAACCGGGACTGTACCGGGAACAACCTGGACGGCACCTTAGCTCCACCAGTGCCCAAATACACCCCGGCAGAGTTACGGCAACGCCCCGGTGGAGCCTCGGTGAATGCCGGCAGAGTTCCTTAATAGCTACGTTAAATAAGTAAACCGGTGCTCTGACGGTGCCGTCCCGGTTGTTCCCGGTGCAATCCCGGTTGTTTCCAGTGCCAGGCCAGTCATTGCCGGTCATTCCCGGTAACTCCTGGTTCATCCCGGAGGTATCTAACATTTGAATACTTTCCCGGTGAAGCCCGGTTGTACCCGGTTAAACCGGGGCGTGGCCGCAGCTCCGTCGGGGTCTGATGCCGGTATTGCCCCAGTGAGTGCCGGCGAACTGACGGTATACCAAGGCTCTGCCGGGACTCTGCCGGCTTTCACCGGGTTCAACCTTGTCGTTTGGATGTTCATGCGCACAGTAAAGCACGGCATCTTTTGCACTGGGAAATGGCAGTCTGCAGTAACTGCAAACTGCATGTGATATGTCCTGAAATGGATACAGAAACTTCGTTGAGCAACCTATACATTATATTTGTACTTCGTTGCGCAACCAATACATTCTCTGTGCGAAACCTTTACATGAAGCGACTTATAATTTCCTTCGAAACAAAGCATTTGAATAATTAAAATACATGTTCGTAACCTGTTTTGTGCTTTAAAATGTGTAATGTACACTGAATCAAAGTAAAATGTAGTTTTATTTAATTTAAGTTACCGTAATTGGCTATTTTAACAGAATAACCACCTTATGCATTGCTTCAAATCAAAATATTTCGATTTTAGCTAAAAATAAACTTAAAGGTTGCAACTACGCGCATTTGTTATTAGTTTGTTATTGAAAATAAGTACCTACCATTACTGGATGTTCCGTTCTCTAATCCATAAACACCAGAAAAGATTAAACTAGCCTGATTAAGTAGTGTATTTACACAATGTTTTCGTAGTAAAACATATACCCGACGTCGTAGCGAAACGGACTGCGCTTTGACCTCGTCAGCCCCCAGTGATTTCCACGTGCACAAATATGGAACCACACCTACCCCACGTGCACGGAGCGTATGCAGCGTATATTGACAGGAGTTGAATCGAGTATTTGACCCTTACTGTAGTAAATTCAATTTAATGCAAAAACTAATCATCCGATTATACGTTATCTTGTTGCTTATTAACTCCTCTTTCAAAAAAAAAAAGAAGTTTATTTCCGTTTTTTGACGATGCTTGAACAGCATCGTCTAAGGTTTGATAACCAGTAAAAAAAAAATCTTCACAATGGCAACCTATGTAAAAGACCGAGCCAGTCCGATTGAGATAACTCGATTTTTCAGTTACTTCCCTTGGCATTCGCCACTGCGTAGGATATTAATAGAACAGCATATCCTGGGGAAACAGATTCAATAAGTGTATCAGAACGTTAATTTCAAATTAGTAATTTTACATCCATTTTATTTTTATGGACCAATGAAACAACTATATATTTTCTCTATTTTGTTTGATATTTGTGATATAGTAAATAAATTGCGAATAAAAACATGTACAATTAACTTTTTACGTGATCACAAGCCTAAAGAATGCGAACAATTTCGAACCTGCAAATTGTAAACGCTGCACTGCTATGATATATATAGATAAAACAACATTTATTTGCGTAATTGAAGTCCTCCGCGAGGGACGTTAAACGGGGGTGCAGTGTATCGGTGCTGTACACCGGGCACTTAAAAGAACCAGGGGCGCCTCTGGAATCGGGGCGCCCTCTGTATCCCGCTCGAACCCCCACTAACACCTCTTGGGGCGGAGAGCACAAAAACCACACACAAACTTTAAGGAATTAACATTAATGCCAATAAGGATAATGATAATCTAGAGATAATAGGAATACTGCAAAAACCATTTTGATAAAAGGCAAACCACTACATAATCCATAAAAAAAAACAAAACAAAAAAAAAAACAAAAAAAAAACATCTAGTCACATTAAGGTCTCATTGGCCATCGTGCTATGATGTATAATATGACCTTATTTTCTCCCCTGAAGGGTCACAGGGGCAGGTCGATACATCTGTAGTCGAGAAGACGCTGGACGACCTGTAAATAAATCTCAAATACACACACATTTGCGTAATTGTCCGTCCCGCTAGCGCAGAGGTAAGGACGTTCGCTTTTTCACCTTTACGACACCGGTTCGATTACCGCTCCCGGCGCAATGTTATATTTTGTCTGTTTTGTGGTCACCATTCCGGACAGGTGTTTTTTTCCGGATAATCTCCCCCCCCCCCCCCCCCCCCCCCGCAGCATTTGACCATATAAAAAATTACAAAGTATTTCAGTACAAAACAAATAGCTGGAAATTGCAGCTATCATTCTAAATTCGTCCCAACTGCCGTCAATCTAATCTTATTAGGTAGGAGTGCTGGACACACTCCGGGTCCCAACATTATGCAGCCTCAGCGCGGAGGTAACTCACTACCTTGGAAAAACACAAATACACACACTGGGTGCAGCCTAGGCGCGTATTGACTCAAACAAGGCAACAAACTCAAGTCGGGCACAATCATTTAAAATTTACATATTGAATACGAAATTCTAACAGAAATTACACAACCACCTAAGTGTACATACCATGTTTGATATTTCGTTCGATTGTTAGATTTCAGCATATACATGTATAAGGTCATTTCGCTATTAGTTAATCGATATGTTCGTGGGCGAACTCGGATAGTCAAGTGCTCATACGATTGAGCTCACATGGTCCGGCTATGTGCTCATACCTACTTTCGAGAATCATCATGAAGGTATTGCCATACTTAATGAACAAGAATGTGACCCGCCTCCCAGTTTCGCTCAATGGGTCAAGTTACCCACGGGTACTACTTCCCCGTACCCCTAAACTTTTTTTCGTACCAAAAATGTTTCGTACGCAAATTTTTTTCGTACCAAATTTTTTTTCGTACCCAAAATTTTCGTACCCAAATTTTTTATCGTACCCAAATGTTCGTATCAACATACACAATTGTGGTGATATAGATAAACTTAAATTGATGTTTTATATCCATCCTCTTCAAAAGCATCGTCACACCAGTACTGCCAGTACTTTGATTATTAATGGATTTATAGCGAGTTAAACACGAGAAATAAACATTTTATGTTTTACCCCCGCGCGGTTAACCTTGTCGTAACTTTGTCACGTGACCAGTAGCTATCGATTAGAGTACATCGAAGCGCCGATGTTATACATTTTGATGTACCCACTAACGTCTTTTTTTCTAATTTTACTTTTATTTCTCGGCCGATTTTGACAAATTATATATCATTAGAAAGTACGTTTCGTAGTTTTCAGATATATAAATATATATGAAGTTTTACTTCTAATTTGGGCAGCCCGGCGAGTTATAACTTTAACTTTTGCAAATATCATACCGTTTTAGAATCTATATTTACGGTAAACATGGTTGTACTTTATACAGATTTGTAGCGTTTATATATGTTGTTGAGTTTTTAAAAATACATCTTGCTTAGGAGAATAGAATTCTGTATACGATAGAAAAAAGGGATTAAGAATGAAAGTAAATAAGGAATGTATTTGTACGTAAGTAGCGCGCGGTCATAACGCTCCAAACGTTTGGAGTTTTAGAATCTAGGTTGACCTGTTCGTACTTTATACCGATTTGTAGCGTTTATATTTGGAGTTCAGTTTTAAAAATTACATCTTGCTTAGGAGAATAGAATTCTGTATACGATAGAAAAAAAAGGTTTTAAAAATAAAATTAAGTAAGGAATGAAGGCGTTCGAAAGTATCGCGCGGTCCTAACGCAGAGAACTGATGCTACGGTCTTGGCGATTATGCTTTTGTTTAGATACCGGCAATTTAATTTCCTTTGACATAATTATTATATTTTTTATGGAATAAATTATAATTTTTTGTTCTAGAAACATACCCTCTTGATATTTTTCGGGTTTGCATATTTAAAATAAAATGGGTGTCAAAACATTCATCGTTTGTTGTTTATTTTCAAAGAGGTTATTATGTTTAATTATATGAAAGGTTATTTACCTTAAATTATCAATTATTAATTAAGATTATTTAAAGATTCTTGAAAATCCCGGCCGAAAAATATCAAGAGGGTCCGCTGTATACGCTGTCTCGTAATAAAATTAACACCCTGTCTGTGTTATAAACAAGAGCTGAAATCGTTAATTTATTAAGCTTTATTAATAATTAGCTAAATTGATATGTTTCGTGAACAAAATATTTCAATATATTCCATAAAAAATATAATAATCATGACAAAGGAAATTAAATGACTTAATTAATTAAATAAAATAAATGCTTTAGACTTCAGCAAGGTGCTGATTTACTTTTTATATTCCATAAATTTGAAGCACAAAACAGTGCCTTATAAAAAATCTAGTCGGGAGGGGCATCCCCTTCCGCAGCCTCACCCTTTGGGCCTCCCCAGTCAAAATTTCCTGTGTACGGCCCTGATTTATATATCTGAAAACTACGTAACGTAGGCTTTCTAATGATATAAATGAACTCTAAGATTGCCAACATAAACCTACAGACGCATACGCGGAGATATGATTGAAACATTCAAGATTCTGAATAATAAATATGATTAATTATAACCCGGATGAACTTTTCAGCAAAAGAAGTGATATAACGTCAGACAGAACAAGAGGACATGAACGGGAGCTAGTCAACTCGTACCTAAGTCAACTCGTACCTTCGGTCAACTCGTACCCGATTTGGTCAACTCGTACCCGATTTTTGGTCAACTCGTACCCCCACTAGTCAACTCGTACCCGAATTGGTCAACACGTATCCTCCTAAAAATTATTTATATATATCAAAGACGTGAAATATGTTTTTGTTTATGTTTTTGATATGAATAAAGATAAAGGTTATAAAAAAATGTTTTTTTTCAAAGTAGACAAGTTCATTATTTTTCATACGTGTATAAAGGACGTGTTTGTCGGTGTTGTGTTTGATAAAATGTTGACTAATAACACCTTTATGACAACAGGACCGTCGGCGATTTGTTAAACAATTTGTTTGTCGTGCATCTAAAATGACACGCGCGGTAGTTGTCGGCATTTTCTGTGATAAAATGTTTGATTGTAAACACCGCATGATGACTTAACCAATTATAGGTATGATCCACTTTGAAGTTAAAGGAGTATGTTTTTCTCACTTTTATATGAGTAAATCCCCAAATTACTATATAAAGGCTTTGCAGATTGGCTTTAATCATTAATATCTTGAAACTAAATACGGACTCTGTGTTTCGTGTCTTGTACTTAATTTCAATTATTGTTTATCGTGGATTATAATTTAAAAGTGTTTTGTTTAATTAATCTGCTTCATCATGGATGAGGGAGATAGGGACTGTGTTTGTGTTGTTTGTGGACATATCGTTTCCGATGAGTGTAAGGCCATTATGTGCGATGAATGTGATAGATGGCAACACAGATACTGTAAACCTGGTAAGTAATCCCTTCATATTTTTGTTAATAACTTTCATTCGAGAAACGGACCTCTATAGAAGCGTACACTGAGAAATACAAACCTTTTTTATAACTGATGGTATTTACATCTGTATAATATATAGCGTCAGTACATACGTATATACGGTATCGGGTCCGCGACGTTTGTGAACGTTGGCAGCATCGGCTTTGTGGAACTGGTTAGTTTAATTTAATTTGTCAATTGTTTATAATAAAAACATCTCAATAAAATATAACTATTCTGTTTTTATTATTTTATCATTATTACTAGCTATAATCATTTATAATAAACTATTTGGAACTGGTGAGTATGTAAAGTCTAAATTATAATGTACACAATATAAAGTGCATCATTTATTTTATATATAAGCTGTATATATTAAATTTATAAATTATTTGTACATTAATATGTGTATTATAATCATTAAGATTATAAGATTTTGAGTGTAACTTCTTGCGTTGTTTATGGTTCTTTCATTCAGCAATATATAACCACCGTCTGTCGGATTATCTAATTTATTGTAATCTTGTCGATCCCTGCATAGGCAAATAAATTTAAAATTCATATAAACATCATATAATCTCAATAAAAACATCATTAATATTCAATTTACTAAACTGATCAACTTCCAATAATTCTCGCGTATATTGCGCTGTGTGAAGTAGCAACTGGCCTTTATTGATCAATGTCGATTAATTAAGAGATTAAAGAGATAACGGTCTGTGTTAATTGATTAATTGAGTGTCGTATTAACCTAATATAGTTAACATTGAGAACAATTACTAAATCATATAGAAATTAATTATGTAGAATATGATGA
The DNA here is from genome assembly GCF_020536995.1 of Dreissena polymorpha. Lineage (NCBI taxonomy): Eukaryota > Metazoa > Mollusca > Bivalvia > Myida > Dreissenidae > Dreissena > Dreissena polymorpha. The sequence continues at coordinate 81,972,430 of NC_068363.1, read as the reverse complement.
AGATTAGGTAAATTACGATATTAACGACCCGTGTCACGTAGGTGTTAATAAGTATTTTAGGTGTTGATTAATTGATTAAATCATGGACTCAATTGACATGACGCCTTATCAGTGATCGCTCCGCCCACTTAGTCACGTGGCTCAGCGGGAAGAAACCTAGACAAGCTAACACCAAAATGGCTTCTTTGCCTATAGACTGCATATAGATTTACGCGATATTCCGGATGATTGTATGGACTTGTTTAACACCATATTACACTTGTAAAGAGGTTGATGCCATTTAGTTATTCTGCAAATGCAAAAAATATACGATTAAAGAGAACATCAGCTATTTATAACGTGTAAATCGGTACATTAAACACGCTCTCAAACGCTTGCGCGCTTACCGAAATCGAACCCGTTATTACGTGTAATGGTGGTATTTGCAATAAATTAACGCTTCACCGGTATTTACCCGTGTTATTAACAAATTATAACCGAAACATTCCCCCCTATCCGTGTATTTGACACGAAATAACGCTTTATAACTGGGAATTCGGTGAAGTTTTACGCGCTTTCTGACGCCGGGTGGGTACCTCAATCTCACATATTATTGCGTGTAAAAGTGATATAAATCATATTAAACATTGCTTATGGGACATTTATCAATCACTATAATTGAAAGTGCAAGACAGCACAATAAGTTTGGTCATTGTCATATATAAAGTAGCGCTGTATGAAGGGGAATTCAGTAAAGCTACCTGTACCAGACGCTGGCGCAGGTACCGACTTCTCCCAAGTTCGGCATTTATTGGTTATATCAGTAATAATAAATCTTATTATGTGGCATTTATCGATTCGATTCTATTTAAATAGAAACATATAATCGTTTTCACTTGTTTCTGACACACACAAAACTCGATTTATAGCGATGAATTCGTTAAGTTACGCAAAGTTGGTACCAATCTTCTCTATCATTCTACAAGCACACGTGATATAATTCATACTTAATGATGCGTAGTTATTTCTAACATAATTTAACATAACATTTCCATTTTTTTAAATGCTCAATAAGGGTGATCTTGGTAATTCTGCACATTGAAGCTTCCACTTGCTCTTGTCAAGACCGCATTTCCGCGTTTGAAATGTTATATATTTAATTAATCTAACTTTTGGATACCGAATCTCAGAGTTACATAAAACCTATTCACACCGTTTTTGCCTTATTTCATTTCCGCTTTTTTTTTCGAACAAATCAAACGAAACTCGTTGAAAAAAATGAGAACTAGGCATTCGATCTCAAAGGTGGATTAAAAGCGTTCATTGGTGACATCACATGTCTGCACATGTGTAGATACCGTTATTAATATAATATATCACGTGTCACCTTCTAATAACATGTATAATGGCAATAAAGAGCATTACTATCAGAGTAATAAAACACAGCACAAATTAGGCTTCATGCTGGGTTTTATTTCTCTTTAAGTAATGCAGATGAACCTCGCTTCTGTATATTAATGACCTAGTAACTGATAAAATTATTTAAAAAAAAAACGTGAAATATTAAACGTGAAATATTATGTGATAATCAGATCGATAACATTAACTATTTAAATCTGCTAGTATATCCGATAAAAATATATTATAATTGTCTTTGACAGTGTTGACGTTCAGTTGTTCGTGGTGACGACCGCATGCATTTATACATCTCTTACACTTCTTAAGATCTTTTTTTCGGCTTTGGAAACGATATAAATTAAATGTCAGCAACTAATCTTTCAGGATATCGATTGTCCGAGTTGCATAGTCCCCATTGACACCGTTAAACCATTTTTAATCGTTTTTTAAAGAGGAAAACAAAAGAAACTCGTTGGAATAAAAGTGAACCTAAACATGTAGCTTGTCTAGAAAATGGCGGACAGGTCGTTGCTAACGAGTGCGCCCGATTAATCGATCGCTGATTGGTGGATCAATTCTAGTGGGCGGAGCGATCATAGATAAGGCGTCATGTCAATTTTCAGACGAACCATAATTCAAGGCATATATATCAACAACAACAACAACAACATTTATTAACTAATACACAAGTGTAACGACATGGATGATAATTATTTTGCAATTTGGTAATATTTATAAAAATCATGCAATGGAAGAAGTTAACAAATATTTTACTGATTCATACCGTAAGATTTTTTCTTTTAACATCGATAATGATAGTTGTTAATAAATATATATTTTGAAAGATAAATGATTTCTATATATTCCTTAGATAATATAATCTTTGTATATTGGACATATTAATAAGAATAATATATATATATATTATTCTTATTAATATATATATATACTTAGATAATTACTTAAATTAGTCATATCGTACCCTGGTAAAAAAACCCATACAATTTATGTTAGTCTATGCCAAAATATAACTTTATTTGGTCAACTTGTACCTGCAATAAACATAAAAAACATCAAATGCATGCAAACACCCATCGCAATTTGTTTCCATAAAGAACAAATATTAAAAAGGTACGAGTTGACCAATCTGAAAAATGACTAAAGTACGATTTGACCAAATCGGGTACGAGTTGACTAGGGTACGAGTTGACTTAGGTACGAGTTGACTGGAAACCACATGAACAAATGTAATTTATGAAAAGGGCGCGATTAAATATCAAAAAGCACGCATTTAGTTTCAGAACAGATGACATTTGAAATAGTTTACCACCTAGTGTAGTTAATGCGCAATCAGTAAGAGCTTTTGAAAGTAGACTCAAAGACCTATAGATAGATGTTATCTATAGGTCTTTGGTAGACTCGACCGATTCTGGAATGATGAAGAGATCAAGTATAATTACAAGCCAACAGTTGTTACGGGGCTGAACATCCATTATATTGACGAAAACGAAGAGCTGGTGTCACAGGAGTAAATCCCTTCTACCAGAATCTACTATGTAACTATGTATGTATATATATTGTCAAAATCGGCCGAGAAATGAAAGTATAATTTAAAAAAAGACGTGAGTACGAACATCAAAATGTATAACCTCGGCGCTTCGATGTACTCTAATCGATAGCTACCGGTCATGTGCCAAAGTATCGACAAGCTATTTGCCGATACGGTCCCCTTTCATATCCGTCTCATCTAGAGTCCGTGCCCACGTGCTAAATCGTCCAATCGTCACGGATGAATGATTTCATCGTGAGCTTGCATAGAATGTAATCAAATGATCGTATGTAAAATTTTAAATCAAAATCTTTACTCATTACTGAGATATTCAAGTTTGAAAAGTGATGCGTTAAAAAGTCCCCAAGTGTAGGCCTATATCCATTTTAAGGTTTCGCGCCGTACTTGATATCAAAGGGCGGTTACTCTACTGATTCATCCTCGTTTTGAACCCGGTTAGATGTCGGCCATTTTGATTATGTCTACCAGCACGTAGAAAACGGCATGAAAATATGGTTTCTATATGAAGTGAGAAATATCGAAAATTTGGTATCGAGAATCATACTTTCCGCACTTTACATTAACCATCTTTCCTGTATTATATGCGTATTACGTAGTACATGGTGAGATTCGAGGCACGCTTTGTCGTGCTTAAACCAGATTTTTCGGGTCTTTAGTATAGGTGTTCATAGTCGTACATAATTAAAAGAAGATTCTGAAAATATTGAAATACCCCGTGCCATTAAAAGTGTGTCAACATTTGACAAGGAAATTGTATCGACGTAGCAATCACCTGCAGCAGTTACAACGCTGCAATTCTAACAGCCCCACCATGCCGACGGCAAGCCGAGCACGAGTGTATGCTGATGTAAACAATCACCGTCCTCGTGAATATTGGGACTATGAGTCTCACGTTGTGGAATGGGGGTAAGACATTTTTCACAGGCTACAGTGGTCATTGCACATAAAAGAGCCCATTCATTAAATTTTCAAAAAAAAACGCAACCATTGAACATTTTGTTCCTTCTCTCCAAATGCCTGGCTCCTCTAGAAAATCTGCACACTTGACAAAAGGAGTCCTGGGTAACACCAGCCAAATTTTAGAAATTGCAGCAAAAGTTTTAACCAAGCATTTAGGATAGTCCAACTTGTTGATGCTCACAAATATTAAGCTACTTTTTGTCCCCTACGGGTTTCACCGGAGCGAACTAATGGTTTGCGCTCTGTGATTCTGTCACACTTTTCTGGATCCTATCTCTATCTTTAAATACTGCTGGACTCCCCTTGCGGGTATTAGTATCAGGTGCGCATGTCAGTGCAAGATAAAAGTGGTTTAAAAGCATTAAAAGGGAGACTTCAAAGCATGAAAGTGAGATGAAGAAAAAGTGTGATAGTGTTTAACAAGATGAAACGTATTTATAGGTTAAAAGTTGTTAAAAACACTGTTTTGTGCATTCAGGGACGACTGGGGAGTAGAGTAGGGCTAAGGCAACACTTAAACCAGACATTCCCAAAAGTGTCGGACCGTCGGACCTGACTGTCGTTTTAAAGACAGGTCCGATTGAAAATGCCATGTTTGCCGGTCCGAATGTCCGGGAAATAATTCAAGAAAAAAAGTTGATTTATTTTATAGAATTCGTTCCAGTGTGCGATCATTTGAGAACGAATATTCCTGGGCATTCCGGAAATTTGCGCTTGGTAACAATTTCGTCCGGTCTTTTATTGATCGATTTCTAATTGGTTAGCAGCTGGCGAAGAATGAACGGTAACTGACGAAACCTCTTCGCTACTTTCCGAAAAATCTTACGACTGCGAAATGCTGCTAATGTCCGCCATCTTGAAATTTTAAGTGATCGATTTATAGCAATGTTAAGCACTGCAGTAACATATTGTAAAGCTAAATGTTAACCGAATTATATATTGATTACATAATTGCTAGGTTACTGGTTACTCGTTTACATTTTCTACATTCAAACGATATTTATAAAGCTCATTTTAATTTATGTGCAAAACATGTACATGATTTCGGACTGTGGTATTCGGATACAGTATGACTCGTTAATTTTAATTTATTTTCGACGTTCTTTATAACTTTTTTATAGAATGACTATACACATGCGGTGATACGGAGTGTATGGTTTATAATATTTCGCATTGTAGTCACCAGAAATTGCAACTAGAAATACTACAAAAAAGTACAATAAGCTAGGTCACGGGGGTGTCCCTCATAGGGACTCGGCCCTTAATCCCCGTTGGGGTCCTGCGGTCCCAGACCCCTAGTTTAATTTTCAGGATTTCACATTTGGGTCAACTGACACTCCTGGAATTAAGAAAACAAATATGTAACCCAGGGGTTTTTTACCTTATATAACAGACGCCGAATATCGGCGTCTTCCCCCACCAAACTAGGCTGGTTTTTTCCCCTTTCCGGACCAAAAAATTCCCCCTTAAAAAATTTTTGTTTTTGTTTATAGAAAGATGTGTCTCATGATTATAATATCTCAATTCTTTTTCAATTTAATATTGTCAAACGTACTGAATTATGAAAAAAAGCATTAAAACAGTTGTTATTTTTTCCCCAAATATGTCTTTTTCGCCCTCTATTTTCCCCTTTCACCCAGCGTCCAGCGTCTTCCCCTTTGTCTAAAAAAAACCCCTGTAACCATACAACTTATCGACTTAGGAAAACAACCGACACTTAGTATTAATGGAGCATCTGATTTGTTGCTGAACGACAATACACTTAACTTCGCAAATATATAAATACAATATATATGTTTGTACATTGATGTTTCGGTATTATGAATCCCAGTCCGGTCCTGCAAGTTATCTAAGACTACCGGACCGGATGTCCTGTGGACTAAAAATACTTTTGGGAATGTCTGTTAAACCCCTCTAGGTCTGACTGCTGTACAATTGAGGCAGGTAGGCTGTTCCAAAGCACTACAGTGTAAGGAAAAAAGGAATATTTAAAGTATTTGGCTGCGATAACTTTAAAAGTTCTTCATTTTTTTTTCATCAAACTTGAAACCTGGACAGATGGCAATATGGATATTATGCACGTCATTTCATTTTGTTCCTACATCAAGAATTCTGGTTGCTATGGCAACAAATAGACTAGAAATACTGCTGAAAATGGTGGATCCTGCAAACTTTTCTGGATCCTGCGATAACTTTAAAAGTTCTTTATATTTTTTCATGAAATTTGAAACATGGATAGATGGCAATATGGACATTATGCACGTCATTTCATTTTCTTCCTACGTCAGAAATTCTGGTCGCTATGGCAACAAATACATATAATAAAAAAAATCTGACAATGGTAGGGGACATATATTGCTTGGCAATAGTCTTGTTATGTAATATTTGGAGCGTACAACCGGGGAAGGACCAAAACAATGGTGGAACCCAACTTACATCAATTTTTTTTAAATCATTAATTATTAAGACACATAAAATGCACTCAATTGTAATACTAATTGATAAAGTTATTTTGTTCACATATCCAGGCATTATTACAAATAGCTACTTCTAATATACATTTTCACATTATGTAGAGATTTCACCCCAAAAATGGGGGTGAAATGTCTAGGGAGGAAACGTCTTGGGGGGGGGGGATGTCTGCCACCCGAAGGTTTTCCTTCTTTGTCTATTTTGTTGCGCAAGGATTTTGTGCGCAACATTCAAGCCCCGATATCAAACACTTAATATCAACGGATTGCAATAATAATTGCATACCTTTGTAGATAATTCATTTCTCAATATTGTTCCATAAAAATTATGTAATGACACTTTAAATTTTGCACGCCTGAGCACCACTGTTCAAATTTTAAATATCTTTATTCACTAGCTATGTAGATATAAATCAATAACACAGCCTCGATGTAAAGCATGTCGAAGAATAAACGGCGTAAAATACAGTTTGCGTTCGTCTGTTGTGGTGCAGAGTGTTATACAGTAAACCGATGTTATTATACTTTTCTGGATTAATTATCCCCACGCTTTTTGAAAAAAAGGTGGGGATATTGTGGTGATCTCCGCCGTCCGTCCGTCCGTCTGTCCGTCCGTCCGTCTGTCCGTCCGTCCTGGCCACTATCTCCTCCTACACTAAAAGCACTAGAACCTTGAAATTTACACACATGGTAGCTATGAGCATATGTGCGACGGTGCACTATTTGGAATTTTGATCTGACCCCTGGGTCAAAAGTTATAGGGGTTGGGGTGGGGGCCGCGTCAGAAATTATCACTCATTTTTTTAGGTTATTTTACATTTACTTCTTTATTTCTACAACCGATTCACTTCAAATTGATACTGGACCTCACCTATGACAATACGGTCAATCTCAACCATGCATGGCCCCATTCCCAACCCTGGGGCGCCCCGCCCACATAGGCCACACCCACCAAAAATTTCCATTTACTATAATTTTTTCATTTCTACACGGATTCACTTCAAATTGATACTGAACTTTTGTTATGACATTAGGGTCAATCTCAACTATGCATGGCCCCAATCCCAACCCTGGGGCGCCCGCCCACATAGGCCACACCCACCAAAAAAATCCATTTACTATAAAAAAAATTTAGGTTATTTTACATTAACTTCTTCATTTCTACACTGATTCACTTCAAATTGATACTGAACCTCTCTTATGACAAAACGGTCAAACTCAACTATGCATGGCCCCGTTGCCAACCCTGGGGCGCCACGCCCACATAGACCACACCCGCCCAAAATTGCCTTTTACTATAATTTCTTCATTAATACACTGATTCACTTCAAATTGATACTGAACCTCTCTTATGACAATACGGTCAATCTCAACTATGCATGGCCCCATTACCAACCCTGGGGCACCCCGCCCACATAGGCCACACCCTCCCAAAATTGCCTTTTACTATAACTTCTTTATTTTTACACCCATTCACTTCTAATTGATACTGAACTTCTCTTATGACAATACAGTCAATCTCAACTATGCATGGCCCCATGATCAACCCTGGGGCGCCCTTGGGTCAAACATGCGGCGTGGGGATACGCGTCGGCCTCTGCCGCGCCATTTCTAGTTAAGCATTGTTTTTTTCTAAAGTGACAATAAAAAAGTTCTGAAATAAATAACATCTTTTATTTTTATACGGTACATAAATAAAAAATAGTGATACAGATTGTACAGAATACCGTCCTATGTAACGTAGAATGCAAGTACATAAACAACACAGACATATGTGCGAAAAAGACATGCATAAAAAGTTGCTGAAACTTAGAAGAGTGAATAGAAACTGCACAGCATCTGTTTTGAACATATGTTTATTAAATCGACAAAGATGAGCATACTAGATCTACTTAAGTAAATAAAGTTGTTTAAAGCTCATGTTAAATAAAATTACACGTACATGCTCAGTGATTTTTTTGCTTAAAATTACCGCCAATTTATGGCTGCTTCCGAATCGCAAAAATCAACGTAATTTCCCAAACAGCTGACCAAAATTTTCCAAAAAAGCCCAATTTAATTTTTTTTTTATGACATATGATTTCTTAACTCTAGATCTCAACTTTATTTTTTAAACATCCTACAAAATATATAACTTTAATTTAGTCCTGTTTGTCGATAAATAATTCCCAAATTATATCGATTAAAAAAATCCCAATTTGACCAGACTCCTTTTCCCAAAATGGCTAGAAAATACCCAGAACATGCACTTAAAAACAATTTCAATTCTGTTACTTATAATCATATTTGTTATGCTTAATTGTTCACAATTTCATGGTTCAGTGCGCTATTTTTTCCAATTTCATGGTTTATCACGCTAATTTTCCCAATTCAAATGGCACAGGCTGTAACAAATAAAAGCAAAAAAAATCACTGACTTTTCACCGTAATGCCTTCTTCTGATTGGTTCATATTTAAATCAGTTTCATGACATGGCGACAGGTCAGTGATTGTTTTTCGATTTAAGCAGAAGTTTAACTGAAGAATTTATGCCTTTCTAACGTCAATTCGAAGATATTTGAGATAAAAATGAACTAAACCATTATGATTTAATAATTGACTTTCTCGATAAGACGTTCCAAAGAATTTAGCCCACATAAAAAGTATCTCTAAATTCTTTGCGCGTCTTATAAATAAGACTAGCATATGGGACTGCTTGTTGCAAGTCTAGAATTAGACAGAGACATATATTTGTTTTTATACATTGCTGTATTAGAGCACTTGCCTTGGTATTTATACAATGTACTGCACATTATGTCATTCAGAAATTTACTTTAAAAGCAATGTAATTTCAACAACTCCAAGACAAAATCAGTCTTTTCATTTATTTACTATGCGATTTGACTTTATGATTTTCGTGAAACATAGCCCTGAGGCACATCAGATGAGAATAGTGGTTGATATGTCACTCATGCTTGACTAAAATCATGTCATTATCAGTCACGAAATTCTGGGGTTTTGTGATAGTTGGTTGGCTTCGTTATACTTAACATACTAATTGGTTCCTACGGTATACTCCTCCACAATAAAATGGTTTCCAGATTCCGGATGTACCCTACGCGACCCGTGATTGTTGCATAATTCGCGGAGTCAAGGGGGGCATTTTGCTTTTTGAGTGGAAAATCACCGCGATTTCACGTGATTCGTCACTCCGACGTCGCGCGAGAGGAAGATAATCTTCGCGCTGAATCCCCTCAATGTTGTGGTGATTCGCTGCGATTTGCCGCAATTCGCTGTGATCGCAGTGGATATCGGTGACAACAATGACTCGCCAATTCATGCATAGAAACCGAATCGTATCGATAACTGTATACATGTACATAACGCTTCTAATGATCACAATAAACCGATAATCCAACATAAAAAAATAATCTTAAACATTTATGTCGGTAAATATGTTTGAAAATATCATTAACACAACCATATGACTATGCCATTTTTCAGAAGTCTAAAGAGTACAGCGCATAATGTTGGACACAGCTTTCATTGGACGAGCGAATTTAAATTTAAATTGAATGCAATACGAACTTACAAAAACGTTTTATAGCGTCCTACGCCTTCATGTAAAAAAACGTTTTCCTCCTGGAAATTGTGCTATTAATGCATAATATTATCAAAACATGTTTTCGACACGTAAAGCGTTGTAACAAATTAATATACAATTCAAAATACATATACCATAAGTATAAATATTCCGTTAAATTCCCAAATGAGAATAATAATTTTAAATCCGAAACACACTTCCGATGCGTAGCGCAGAGAACATTGAATTCTGTTGATTTCGGTTAAATGTTTCTTTGGTATTTTTTAAAACAGTTATATCGCCAACAATTTGATATTTTTCTTTTAGTCATTTTAAATCAAACACGCCGTATCCGTATCCGTACTGATAGAAGTAAAACATAATACCTTGACTTGTATAGTTTTGTTGTTGTGAGAGACCATCTGAGTAAACGCCGAAAAATATATACAAACTGTTTTTTTTTGTCAATGCCCTTTGATCCATTATGGCACTTAATTGGCAGCGCCATCCTGTTGTTTCTGTGATTGTCACATCTTTTCACAGTTTGAACACGTACAAAGAGTGCCAATTAGACACTAGAACAAACACTATCACTCGCTGGACAATACACAATAAATAATCAAATGTTGAGGGTTTTTTTTGTTTTGGGCGTGAAAACCCAGATAAATGCATGTACATTATACATCATCATCAAATTTATTGAACTCTGCGAACGCTAAGTGCCACGTTATTATACTTGTTTTTTTTTCAGCAAAACAAACACAATGTTTAATGGCTTTAATATATAGGCAATGATGTAATAACAACATATTTATATAACACGATGTCATAATAACATGTACTTAAAAATAGAACAGTAATATATTTCCGATTTCCGGCTTATCAAGCATTGTGAATGTATGTACAACGCTCGGAAAGTAACGCGAGTAACACGAGTTATTGGCATTGGAGCCTGAAACAGAAAATAAATAAGTATAGCATAATTTAGTCCAAATAATTTGACGTAATCTACCGATTACATTTAACCTTTAAATGAAAGTGTTACTTAAACAATTGTCCGTGTCTTAAGGCGCGAATATTTTGCTAAATACTGTTAACAAAAGGGCTACACGTTAAAATTCTTAATGAAATGCAAAAATAAATATTAACATAATTAATAATGTCAATAAACACACACGGTAAGATCAAAGTTTAAATGGAAAACTTATATCATATTTATCGTAAATTACCAAATTATTAGTTTCGTCTAAATCTAATACCATGTATAGAGAAACAATGTATTTATAACCGACCAATGACGAACCACTATGCAACTTTCAATTTACACAGTGCTACGCTACATGTACCTGTATATGGCAACAATATGGAATTTGAACAGTAGTAGTGTATTCGGGCCTGGAATATAATTGATGTAAGTTTTAATAAACATTCTGCTAATGCAATAAGTTATTATTGCAATGTATAATGTAAGTGTATACATATCTATGTTTGATGTAATGTAGGGTAACTCTTAACGTAAATCGCTTAAAAAGGTGAACAACGGCGGTTTGCGGTGATTTGCGCTGATTGCGTAACAGCGAGATACAACGCGCGATGGTCACCGTGGAGTCGCTGAGACATCACCCAAGTTTTCATGTCGCTCGGAAACAACGCGATTTGTCACGTTGCATCAATTGCGGTGATGCGAGAATCGCTGCAAAAATCACGGGTCGCGTAGTGTAATCCATATGCAGTGTTCTGCAGAGAAAGAATTAAGAAGGGGACATTTGTGCCCTTAGGTAAAAAAAATAGGGGACATTCTTAAAATCAGTGAGACGCCAAAGGCATAAGTGTTTTAAACAACTAGTATACCTTTTATTCATTAATCACTGAAAGTTTGTTTTAGTTACTGTTTGTAATTGAATTATTTTTAGCTCATCTATTTTTTGAAAAAAAATTATGAGCTATTGTCATCACCTTGGCGTCGGCGTCGGCGTCGGCGTCGGCGTCGGCGTTGGCGTTGGCGTTGGCGTTGGCGTCGGCGTCCGGTTAAGTTTTGCGTTTAGGTCCACTTTTCTCAGAAAGTATCAATGCTATTGCATTCAAACTTGGTACACTTACTTACTATCATGAGGGGACTGGGCAGGCAAAGTTAGATAACTCTGGCGTGCATTTTGACAGAATTATGTGCCCTTTTTATACTTAAAAAATTGAAAATTTTGGTTAAGTTTTGCGTTTAGTTCCACTTTTCTCAGTAAGTATCAATGCTATTGCATTCAAACTTGGTACACTTACTTACTATCATGAGGGGACTGGGCAGGCAAAGTTAGATAACTCTGGCATGCATTTTGACAGAATTATGTGCCCTTTTTATACTTAGAAAATTGACAATTTTGGTTAAGTTTTGTGTTTAGGGTCCATTTTATTCCTTAAGCATCAAAGCTATTCCTTTCATACTTGCAACACTTACTAACTATCATAAGGGGACTGTGCAGGCAAAGTAATGTAACTCTGACTGGCATTTTGACAGAATTATGTGCCCTTTTTATACTTAGAAAATTGAAAATTTGATTAAGTTTTGTGTTTAGGTCCACTTTATTCCTACAGTATCAAAGCTATTGCTTTCATACTTGCAAGATTTATGAACTATCATAAGGGGACGGTGCAGGCAAAGTTATGTAACTCTGACTGGCATTTGGACGGAATTATGGGCCCTTTATACTTAGAAAATTGAAAATTTGGTTAAGATTTATGTTTTGGTCCACTTTACCCCTAAAGTATCATAGATATTGCTTTCATACTTGGAACACTCACAAACTATCATAAGGGTACAGTAAAAGGACAAGTTGCATAACTCTGGTTGTCATTGTTACGGAATTATGGCCCTTTTTTGACTTAGTAACTTTTAATATATGGTTAAATTTTGTGTTTCGATCCACTCGAAGTATCAAGGCTATTGCTTTCAAACTTCAAATACTTACATGCTATCATGAGGTTACTGTACCTGGCAACTTGAATTTTACTTTGACCTTTGAATGACCTTGACTCTCAAGGTCAAATTATTAAATTTTGCTAAAATTGCCATAACTTCTTTATTTATGATTAGATTTGATTGATACTTTGATGAAACTACTCTTACCTGACATACCACAATAGACTTCACCCAAACCATCCCCGTGCCCTCCCCCCCCCTCCCCCCTCCCCCCCCCCCTAATTTTTTTATTATATATTTTTTTTAAGATCATCTCACAAATGACCACCACAACCCTCACACTATACCCCCACCCCACTCCCCCACCCCCCCCCCCCCCAATTTTTTTTTTTTTTTTTTTTTTTTTTTTTTTTTTTTAAGATCATCTCACAAATTATCACCACACACCCTCACACTATACCCCCCCCCCATTTTTTTTTAAACGGTTATGTTTGAAATACCGTCCAACCATCGCACCCAAACCCCCCCCCCCCCCCCCCCCCCCCCCCCCCCCCCGATTTTTTTTTTTTTTTTTTTTTTTTTTTTGTTCGCTTTTTTGGAAGATAATGTAATAAATGTCCACAACCCCACACTATACACCCCTCTTCACTCCACTCCTCCCTCCTTTGTGATTGAAAATGAGAGTCCCTTCACCTTTAAAAAGAAAATAGATGAGCGGTCTGCACCCGCAAGGCGGTGCTCTTGTTTTTTTTACTGTTAACTATCAACTATGGTAACTATTAAATATCATAACTGTTATAAATGACACACACCCGCTTCCTTTGCAAAAATCTTTCTTTTCTTCACCCTCCGTTCCTGGAGCACTGCAACAAAGTCAAACTCTTTCAATGGTCCCCCCTCAATCTTTATGCTCAAAATATCATCCATTTTCAAAGACGAGAGTCTATTCCTTGCTAGGGGGGGCTTACTTGCTCCTTATCTGTAGTAGTTTCTTTCGAACTACTCAACAATTTACTAAAAAAACTTAAAATTGTTCGAGGCTTTGTGTTCTTTGGTGACAACATTTTTGGAACTCTTCATATGTATAATTAAGATTTTAAGAATGTCCCCTATTTTTTTTACCTAAGGGCACAAATGTCCCCTTCTTAATTCTTTCTCCGCAGAACACTGCATATTGATTACATCCGGAATCTGGAAACCATAGGTATGCCGTTATGAAACAAGCGTTTTCATTCGCCACCAAATGAGTGAAAATCGTATCATCCAATCAACACTGGACTAACAAAGCGGTCGCTGAGCAACGAGCACCTGCCAGAGCAGGAAATCCGCTATTCTAAGAAATTTTTAATGTGTAAGAATCGGTTTCCGGTTCGCACTCAAGTCAAATCGGCCGCGACAAAATTCTCACCAGTTATTATTTTTACCCGACAAATGCATTTTTTGCGCGACAAAATTGCGGAATCGCGGCCTCGGCAGAACACTGCATATGAAAATTTTGCAATTTGCTGCAGTATAACATAAAGCATTTTAACAATTTATGACTGAGTCAATTACACACATGTCAACTGTAAATGTTTTAACAGGGTTGTCATTTTTAACCGATTGCTGATCGAATTCATCTGTTAAAATCGCCAGAAAATCGGTTGTTTTTCCCGAATCTTTATAATTGCGATCGGAAGTTTTGATCACTCAAACCGACAATAATTGATGAGGAATAAGCGTAGTATAGTAGAGCGACGCCCAGTCATTCAGTCAGTCCATTAACTCTGCCTAAGAACTACTGTTTTCAATGAATTTTTCAGCGAGTGGCCAATATTGATTTTTCCAGCTGTCAATCAAATTCTTCTTGGTAAGCAGGTCAACCAATCAGCGCTCAGGCAGCAGCCGAATACACGCCGACCCCATGTGAAACTGTATCAAATAGCTGTACATTTCGCAGATTATTACTGACCACAGCTCAACGAATGTAGCACTGTAGAGCGTAATTAACTAGTTTTTTTAGTGAGAGAAAAGGTTTCCACATATTAAAAAATGCTCTTCGATTTTCTACCAAAATAAAAGATATTAGCGACCTCTGCCCTACAAAGTTGTTATTCAGCATCTAAAAGTCCACGCTTTCCCCGAGGAAGAATGACGTGACGTTATACATGAAGTCTAATTATGGCATGATTTTATCTGTACATGAAAAACATGAGAAATGTGTCTCTGTTGCTAGAATTGTCTAAATTTTCCGTGAATAATGAAATCTGATAACGATTTTGGATAACACATTTAAGTATACGCATTTGAAAATACATCAATTAAATAATGCATTTTGATATACAAATGGTCATAACGCATAATGCAATAAGTAGGTAAATAACGTGTTTTGAGATTGCCAAACTATGCATACATATAGGTCTACATGCATGAATGACCTGACAAGTTATATCACGATCCGGAATGAAAAGTACTCCGTAAAATTTAAAGAAAGACGCGTTTTTATTCTCAGAAATTCACTTTCACTTTCTCAAACTTTTCTGAAAGGAGGTACATGTAACAGTTTAGATTGAGTCGTTGATTTGTCGTAATTACTAAATATAAACGGTTCTCAATGCTCTCAAATCGCGTCAAGTGATTCACGCATGTTCAATTGGAATTCCCCAATCCCACAATTCAATTTGTATATGCACTTGCATTCAATGGCGGACGACATTCATCGTCAATATTGGCCATAATTTAGTTTTGAAAAAAAGAAATCGTAATAATACTGGATTATCGGGTAATGGATAGAATTGGAACATGCAATGATCTAATCAATATAACATGTTTTTAAATTGTACAGTATACTAAAAATGTGAAAATCTTAAAATTGTCTTTTCTTTGTAGACCTCATTTTATCTTTTTATGCTCTGAGAATAGCAGTATTTTGTCCCTAAAATGTCAAGTATTCGTTTGCTTCGCCCCCTGACCCCCCTACCAGGGCCTTGCCCTGGACCTTGACCCCCGGCCGAATTGGTTACTATTCCAAAATAATCCTTTGTTTACAATCGTAATGACAACCCTGTTTTAAGGAATTCTTAAATGAGTTGAAATTAGCTTACTGCATTTACTAAAATAGTTTGAAATCAAACATTCTTTAATTAGATTTAATTGTTTATTTAAAGGGGCCTTTTCACGTTTGGGTAAATTGACAAAATTGAAAAAAGTTGTTTCAGATTCGCAAATTTTCGTTTATGTTATGATATTTGTGAGGAAACAGTAATACTGAACATTAATCATGCTGTACAATAATCATTATATGCATCTTTTGATGATTTAAAAACCTGAAAATTATAAAGCGTTGCAACGCGAAACAAATTAATAATTTGGAGAGTTCGGTTTTTGACGTTATATTTTGTGAAACTACGAGGATTGCTTTTATTAAGTATAAATTACACCTGGCTTTGTATCAGGAAGGATGGCCGAGTGGTCTAAGTGGTAGACTTTTGACTCCAGGACTATAGGGGTCAGTGGTTCAAGTCCTGCTGAGGGTTACCTTTTTTATGCTCCCCCAAAATTTTTTGGGGGAGCATATAGTCGCCGCTTCGTCTGTCCGTACGTGTGTCCGTCTGTCCGTGCACAATTTTTGTCCGGGCTATTTCTCAGCAATTAATGACCAGAATTCAATGAAACTTTATGGAAAGCTTTACTACCTAGAGGAGATGTGCATATTATCAGCCGGTTTTGGTCGGATGATTTTTCACAGAGTTAAGGCCCTTTAAAATTTTCCATTAAATGTACATATAGTGCAATTCTTGTCCAGTCTATTTCTCGGCAACTAATGACTGGAATTCAATGAAACTTTATGGGAATCTTCACTACCAAGAGGACATGTGCATATTATCAGCGGGTTCTAGTCAGATGATTTTTAGCTCATCTATTTTAAAAAAAAAAATTATGAGCTATTGTCATCACCTTGGCGTCGGCGTCCGGTTAAGTTTTGCGTTTAGGTCCACTTTTCTCATAAAGTATCAATGCTATTGCATTCAAACTTGGTACACTTTCTTACTATCATGAGGGGACTGGGCAGTCAAAGTTAGATAACTCTGGCGTGCATTTTGACAGAATTATGTGCCCTTTTTATACTTAGAAAATTGAAAATTTGGGTTAAGTTTTGTGTTTAGGTCCATTTTATTCCTTAAGTATCAAAGCTATTGCTTTCATACTTGCAACACTTACTAACTACCATAAGGGGACTGTGCAGGCAAAGTTATGTAACTCTGACTTGCATTTTGACAGAATAATGTGCCCTTTTTATACTTAGAAAATTGAAAATTTGGTAAAGTTTTGTGTTTTGGTCCACTTTACCCCTAAAGTATCAAAGATATTGCTTTCATACTTGAAACACTCGCAAACTATCATAAGGGGACAAGTTGCATAACTCTGATGGTCATTTTTACGGTATTATGGCCCTTTTTTGACTTAGTAACATTGAATATATGGTTAAATTTTGTGCTTAGATCCACTTTACTTCTAAAGTATCAAGGCTATTGATTTCAAACTTCAAATACTTTTATGCTATCATGAGGGTTCTGTACCTGGCAAGTTGAATTTTACCTTGACCTTTGAATGACCTTGACTCTCAAGGTCAAATTATTAAATTTTGCTAAAATTGCCATAACTTCTTTATTTATGATTAGATTTGATTGATACTTTGACAAAACAAATCTTACCTGACAAACCACAATATACTATTATATATATATATATATATATTTTTTTTTGTATTATTTTATTTTTGAAATACCGTCCAACCATCCCACCCAAGAATCCCCCCCCCCCCCCCCCCCAAAAAAAAAAAAAATTTTTTTTTTGCATTTTTTTTTTCATTCATTTTTGGAGGATAAAGTAATGAATGACGACACTCCCACACTATACACCCCCTCCACTCCACCCCTCCCTACTTTGTGATTGAAATTGAGATAGGTCCCTTCACCTTTAAAAAGAATAATAGATGAGCGGTCTGCACCCGCAAGGCGGTGCTCTTGTTTCACAGAGTTATGACCCTTTGAAATTTTCCATTAACTGTACATATAGTGCAATTCTTGTCCGGGTTATTTCTCAGCAACTAATGACCGGAATTCCATGAAACTTTATGGGAAGCTTCACTACCAAAAGGAGATGTGCATATTATCAGCCAGTTATGGTCCGATGATTTTTCACAGACTTATGGCCCTTTGAAATGAACATTTAGTGCAATTCTTGTCCGGGCTATTTCTCCCCAACTACTGACTGGAATTCAATGAAGCTTTATGGGAAGCTTAACTACCTTGAGGAGATGCGCATGTTATTTGTGGCCTCTGGTTAGATGATTTATTTAGAGAGTTATGGCCCTTTGAATAACATTGATATATTTTTTAATTAAGTTGCATTCATTACGTTAATACACCAGTATTAAAATCAGTTTTGGGGCGTTAACCGGAATGATGGTGGTTGTTCTGTTGGTTTTTATCATAGGTTGAATCTCACCTGGCTTGAAAAAAGAGTTGCTAAAATGATAAAAATACAAAGATCACTACACAATAATGGGAACATTTTTCTATGGTGTACATGGAGGTTTTATGTGAAAACCATCAGCAAAGAATGACTTTTAAAACAGGCACCTTGTCTGGAGAAAAAAAAAAAAACAATAAAAAAAATAAAAAATCGACCTACCCTACCTAGAAATTTTTTCAATGTTACCCAAACCACAACATTTTTGTTTAGGCCTTATCAATTTTAAAGTATTTGCCAGCATAAAATCAAATACACCAAAATCCCAATATTGAAAATAAATATTTACGACACAAATTTTCCTTATTTCAGGTTTTTTGGCGCATATTCAGGGCTTCCCCTGGCTCAAAAATTTCTTTAGCCAAATTCATCTGGCTATTGCAAAATTTGTCTGTTTTTGGCTATATTTATACCCCCATTACCAATGGTAATTTGTTCACCATAATTGGACGGTGTGTCGCGCCAAAGAATTACGTCAATATCTCAAAGGTCAAGGTCACACTTTGAGTTCAAAGGTCAAAAATGGCCATAAATGAGCTTGTCCGGGCCATAACTTTGTCATTTATTGTGAGATTTTAAAATCATTTGGCACATTGTTCACCATCATTGGACGGTGTCGCGCGAAAGAATTACGTCGATATCTCAAAAGTCAAGGTCACACTTTGAGTTCAAAGGTCAAAAATGGCCATAAATGAGCTTGTCCGGTCAATAACTTTGTAATTCAGACCTGTTTACTTCTACGGATTCGCCGAAGTTACTACGGATTATTTGGCTAAACTACGCACTACGGATTTGTACTGAAAAACTTCGGATCCATCGATCAAAATGGTCAAATTTCAGATTTTAATCGTACTTTCGCTTATTTTCGGTCTTGACGGGTAATTTATCAATCATAATCATTTGGCGCTTGCGTAGTAAAAAACGTTGAAATTCAAGCCTCCCGGGGAACGAGTGCTGATTGAGCTTGTCGAGTCGTCACCGAACTGACATGTGTATTGGTTCGCAAATTTAGCCGAATATATACGATTTTACGTTGCTATCCAGTATACACATCTCTCTTTCTATTGCGGAGAATACCGACGATAGTCGATGTATCGGGATTGAGCACGCCCGTTTTTAAACACGTCCAAGATGGCGACAAGCAGACGAGAAATTGCGATTAACGGCGAAAATAATAAATACCATTCAAATTAAAAACGAATAATAGCATATGATCATAAGGGAATAATGTAATGCGTGTGTCAATTAACGCAACATACTACGTTTGAGATTTAAAAAAACACAAATATTTATCAGAAATCTGCACAGTGAATGTGCGTCACGGAAACGAGTGTTGAAAAATTGAAGTTTAGTCTACTCACAAACTTAGAGCATTTATTGTAATAAGATGAGTATCGTTCGAAAATGGAAAGAGACAAACATGATTTGATTTATATGTTAGTTGATCTGTGTATAATCAGATTCATATGCATATTCTGCTTTATTATGTTTGTTACGCTGTACAGTTTAATGAAATAGCATTGAACTGAGGTTGTCAAGTGCAAGATATTGAAAGGTAAACAAATAAAATATATTATTCTAACTCCATTTAATACATCATTAACACAACAAGAACACTAAAGGATGTTTGTCAATATTCGTTTATGTTTTCCCCTTATGATATTTAATTTAAAAAAATACTGAATTAAATTAATAGCTACTCTTAAAGAGCTTATGATCAAATGGTGTATTTAAGAATCTATAGATTATTGCAAGTTTAATATGCATGTGGATGGATATTATCTAAATATTGTCTTCATTTTAAGACGACATTGAAGCAGCACTTTATAATATAAAATGCTGTCAAACATGCACTTAAAAACAATTTTAATTTTGTTACTTATATTCATATGTATAATGCTTAATGTCTACAAATTTCATGGTTTATCTTGTTTTTTTTCCAATTTCATGGTTTATCACGCTAATTTTCCCAATCCAAATGGCACAGGCTGTAAAACATCAAAGCAAAAAAAAATCAACTAACAGATTTTATTATTAGCAAGTAAATTCATCTAATGTTTTATGTACCGTTAAACTGATATGTGACCCAGTCATGGTGTTTTAATGCTCAAAATGATTAAAAAGTTTAAAACTACTGACAACAGCCCCAAACTACTGACAGATGCCCTCCATACTACTGAGAAGCAATTGGTAGGGTAAACAGGTCTGGTAAGTTATTTTGAGATTTTAAAATCATTTGGCACATTTGTTCACCATAATTGGACAGTGTGTCAAGCGAAAAAAATTATGTTGATATCTCCAAGGTCAAGGTCACACTTTGAGTTCAAAGGTCAAAATGGCCATAAATGAGCTTGTCCAGGCCATAACTATGTCGTTCAGTGTGAGATTTTAAAATCATTTGGCACATTTGTTTACCATCATTGGAGGGTGTGTCGTGCGAAAGAATTACGTTGATATCTCCAAGGTCAAGGTCACACTTTGAGTTCAAAGGCATGCTTTTTCCGCTCCATTTTGGGAATACGCCACACTGGAATTTTGGGAATTTCCCGTCGTGTAAAACCCCATTTTGTGAAAAAAATTATTCGCAAAATTGGCTCAATTGGGAAAAATTATCGCATGTAAATAGTGTTTCTTATATTTCAAAGAAGCCGTTAACTGGTAAATAACGACTATTTTGATAACTTAACTTATTTTTAAAATTTTACAAAGTATTATGAACATGTGAGATAAGTGCAGGTTTTTTAATCTGAATTTGGGGAAAAGGCCTGGCCTTTTTTGAGGTGAAAAAAATTGTGTGAAGCGCCGGATTTTGAGGAAAATAAGGAAAGTCTTAAATAATCATTAACATATTTTACAGATTTTAAAACAAATTCAAGGCAACAGATAATTTAATTATGCAACACTTTCTATTTTTCTACACCGGATCAGGTTAACTTATATATTTAATTTTTTTTTTTTTTTTTGGAATTGGGAATATTTTTTTTCAATTGGGAAAAAAACAACCAGATTTGCATTGGGAATGGGGCCGAATTTGGGACCCGTGGCATAGGGCGGAAAAAGCCTGAAAGGTCAATAATGGCCATAAATGAGCTTTTCCGGGCCATATCTATGTTGTTCATTGTGAGATTTTGAAATCATTTGTTCACCATCATTGGACGGTGTGTCGCACGAAAGAATTTTATGTCGACATCTCCAAGGTCAAGGTCACACTTTGAGTTCAAAGTTCAAAAATAGCTATAAATGATAATGGCATAATAATTCTTTAAAATCGCATAAATTAGCTTCTCTTGTTTTGTAAAGACAGCATGCAAAATAGTCCGCGACAAAGCTCTAGTTAGGTTTTAATGAAGAAAAAGTTGTAGCCAAATAGAATTTTCTTTAGCCAAATAGGTCAATTTGTAGCCATTGGCCAATTTGGTGAATGGCAGAGTAAGCCCTGATATTTTGCCGAATTAAGCTGGTACCGGTACTTTTTCCAATCGGGCAAAATAAATCGCTTATGTTAGCAAAAACTCGACAACACTGATTTCCTAATTTTGGTTCAAACAGCGTGATTTTTTGCAATGCAATCCTATTTTCCGCAAAATGGTGAAAAAAACATTGTGAATACTGATATTTTACTGCAGTTTAAACATCAGGTGAAATATCAGCATCATATTGTAAACATTATCTTGTGCTTTCTAAGTATGTTTTGACTTTTTTGAGAGTTGATTGAACAGCCGCCCACAAAGTTTTGCAAGTACAAATTTCTGTTATGTTGAGCCCTGGATAAAAAACCTTTTATCATCTTTGCATATGAATGTTTGTTATGTTGATGTTCCCCTGATGTTTCTTATGATGACAGGCAGCAGGATGACTATCAGATTGTGAGGAAGCTTGGTCGAGGGAAGTACAGTGAAGTTTTTGAGGCCATCAATGTCACAAATAATGAAAAATGTGTCATCAAAATATTAAAGGTAAGTGGATGTGTATTCGTTCTAACATCTTATAACAAATTCAATCTTCGATAAATCATGCTGACAAAGTATCAGTCTTCGAATTAGCCTATAAGCTTGTAGCCCGAGTCGATTCTTGGGACGGTCGGTCGATCATAAATGCATATTAAATAGCCCGACCGGTCGATTGAATATTTTAGCGTAAAATAATAAACAAAGTGAAAAAAATACATGAACACCAGTCAGCCACTTTGGTTAAAGACAGAATCAATGGAAGTAGTCGGTACAAGTCGTTAGCCAATCAACACGTCTGAGTTCCACTCTTACGGAAACTCGGGAGATGGACTATTTTATTATTGATTTTTGATTGGTTAGCGGATAGAAAAACAACTGACGACAAATCTTCGCTACTTTCCGAAAATCGTACAAGTCAGTAAACGTTGCAAATGAAAAAGTTGCTGACTTGAGTGATCGATGAGCAAAATAAAGCACTGCAATAGCATATATTTAAGCAATATGTTAACAAAATTATATTTTTAACCAGGTTTTCCGAAGGAAAAAACTGGTTATTAGATTGGCGAATGCGGGCGGGCTGGCTGGCTGGCGGGCTGGCTGGCGGGCTGGCGGAATAAGCTTGTCCGGGCCATAACTATGTCGTTCATTGTCAGATTTTAAAATCATTTGGCACATTTGTTCACCATCATTGGACGGTGTGTCGCGCGAAATAATTACGTCGATATCTCCAAGGTCAAGGTCACACTTTGAGTTCAAAGGTCAAAAATGGCCATAAATGAGCTTGTCCTGGCCATAACTATGTCATTCATTGTGAGATTTTAAAATCATTTGGCACATTTGTTCACCATCATGGGACGGTGTGTCCCACGAAAGAATCACGTCAATATCTCCAATGTCAAGGTCGCCACGACTAAAAATAGATTTAAAAAAAAAAAAAAACTTACAAAGGGGGTTAATTTTTTTTGGTCATTTCAAAAGTTCAGTTTGAGTTTTCTCCCTTTATCAGATTTTTTTTTCACAATGAAAACCTGGTTTTGTGACAATTTTGTCCCTTGTTATTACGTATTTGCTAGGTAACTGGTTTTCATTTTTTCTTGAATCATACGATATAACATTTCAACTTGATTCAAAGCACTTTCATATTCTCGGACTGTAATTTTCCGATACAGTTTTTTTTTGGTCGATTTAAATTTATTTTCGACATTCTTTATGAAAATGTCTATAGAATGATGAATACACATGCGGTGATACGGATGGTATGATTTATAATATTTTGCTTTGTTTTCACCAGAAATTGCAACTAGAAAGACTAAAAAAGTACAATAGGTTCAGGGAATAATCTAGAATTTACTATCTATGTGTCCCTGAACTCGCAGATTTTAGACCAATGTAACCCAGGCCAAAATTTATGAGTCCACCTTGATAAAGAATGGGTCCCAAATTTTTAAAGATACCAAGAAGTGAAGAAAATATGTCTAAATCACACTAGCTCAATATCTTTACTTGAATTAAACTTTTAATAATCGCAAAAAGGTGTTGAAACCCAAAAAAAACAAATTCAGAGTTTTCACTATTTTGTTTGCCTTCACATAGGCTATAACATTATCTGTTACATGAATGTAACCTGTTATAACATTTCAACTTGATTCAAATCGATGATAATATTATTGTTAACATACGAATTGCGAGCTTGATTATATTATTGTTTACGTCGAATTGCGAGCCGTTAACCTACCATTATTAAAGTTTAGATTTGTTTGTTTTGGATTATTAAGCTTAAACACCTTATTTCGGAGGCATTCTTTCTGTATTATTTATGACTAAGTTACACAAAGTTAAAGCAGGTTTTCATCCGGGGGCTCGAGAAAATATAACACATTCTATTTTAAAGGTCGATTCTAATTGGTTCGTATTATACATCAGCGGCTCGACTAGAGCCAATCAAAAGACTTGCTGGAGCCTTCAAGCCTCATTTGGTTAAACTTAGCGTTCATTGCTACACTTTTGACTCGTACACAAGATGGTTCGTACCTATCGTGATTCGCGTATGCATTAACGGATACAGTTCAGCAATGCGTCCAAGTGGACGCACATATTTCAAAACGATGCGTCTATTTCGATATTTGTGAGTCATAGACGCGGGACGCACATGGAGATTATTCCCTGTAGGTTTGTGCTCAGGGCGCTAACAAAACTGTATGAAAATTGTTTCACGATTTAGGACAAATGTCCTGAAAAAAATTGACCATTTAGCCATTTGAGGAAACCTGTCCTGAGGAAATTGGGGCCAATCTGAAACACTGAGATATGGAGATGTCCGGAGAGCATGCCCTTGCTGTTGTTATCAAAAATAAATAAAACAGTCTGTTGAAAATGGGACAGGCAAATGTTTTTACTCATTAGAAGTTATTTCTGATTGGAAATGAATATTTTTGTTGCTACGAGCCAAAAAAGTCATAAAATGTATGTTAACCTTTTCGGGCTATTGAAACTGTCTTCGGGCTATTAAAAATTCTATCTGATTAGCCCGAAGGGCTATTGGTCTTAAATATTTAGCGTGAAGACTGCAAAGTATACAATGTTTATGAATTTGTTGTTATTTGTAAGCATAATATTGGTAACCAACAACCAGACTTGTAGAAAGAAAACAATCCAACAAACCCAAGGAGATAGATAGGACCATTGCCCCCATTATTTCTAGCTAACTTGAGCAGTGGTTTCACTGGCCCAAAAAAAGTTGTCGCTACTTTTTCGCGGCATGAAAACTGTCGGTTATTCCAACCTTATTAATAAGAACAATCATTTAAAGAAACCTTACTACATTAATGTCATTGACTATATTATCACTTTAAAAAGTATGTTATTCAGAGCTCCAGATAAGGATTTGTGAAATTAGTAACGGTACTGCCACTGACAGAAAGACTAGGAGTAACGCTTAAAATCAATTAGTACCTGTACTACCATATCCAAAAATACAGGTAGTACTGTACTACCAGTGTTCTTGGATATTGAAGGGTGTATAACTGACTTTACAGAAACATTTGCAGCAATTATAATAAATATATGTAGCTTCTTAAACAGTTATTGTATAAGTTTTTTTTATTCTGAATTATGATGCAAATACAACTACACATTAAAACTCCTGACTAATACTATTTCTTCATTTTTCTTGACAAAAAAACACAATCCAACTAGTAAGCTAAGTAAATAAACACTTATTTCACTGTCTCATCTGTTTTCCATCGTGTTTTCTAACGTTTTAAGCCACCGATGCAATCAAATGGTTTAATATCGGGGCGATAATGTCTTTCTGAGTTTACCGATTTAATGTCAGGATGGTTAGATGACACTGTATGTAGTCATTATATGACAACAAAGTGTTGTTTTGAACCGCTTTCGGTTAAGCCGGCATTCCATTGCGCGCAGACATATTGTTTTTGACGGATTTACAAGTTACAGGAAATCACGCGACAGATTAGACAATACGATATGAACCCAGTCTACAACTTTTCGGTAATTTAAATTAACAAAAAGCGCCGTAACGTAAGAGACCAACAAATCACGCCGCGCTGACGCAGACGTATCGGTACGTCCCAGATTTTTTTCGTAAATGCGTAAAATGGATATTAAAGTCGTTATTGTACGTCCAGTTAATAAAAATAAATGCGTAAATCTTCAGGAAAAAGGCGTATTTACGGCTGTATGGCCCTTATCTGGAGCTCTGGTTATTACATAAAAAACAATAAGTACCTTCATAAAGGGCCAACTTATTGTTTAAAATAAGAATTCAATACTGCTACAGCAGCTGGAGTTTCACTTTTTTATGTTAATAAGCTTTATTTGTATATAAATAACATTTTTATGCCCCCCTTTGAAGAAGAGGGGGCATAATGTTTTGCACATGTCGGTACGTCCGATGTCCGTCCATCAGATGGTTTCCGGATGATAACTCAAGAACGCTTAGGCCTAGGATCATGGAACTTTATAGGTACATTGATCATGACTCGCAGATGACCCCTTTTGATTTTAAGGTTACTAGGTCAAAGGTCAAGGTCACGTTGACCGGATATAGTAAAATGGTTTCCGGATGATAACTCAAGAACGCTTATGCCTAGGATCATTGAACTTCATAGTTACATTGATCATGATTGGCAGATGACCCCTTTTGATTTTCAGGTCACTAGGTCAAAGGTCAATGTCACGGTGACCTGAAATAGTAAAATGATTTCTGGATGATAACTCAAGAACATTTATGCCTAGGATCATGAAACTTCATAGGTACATTGATCATGACTCGCAGATGAATCCTATTGATTTTCAGGTCACTAGGTCAAAGGTCAAGGTCACAGTGACTCAACTTAGAAAAATGGTTTCCGGATGATAACTCAAGAACGCTTACGCCTAGGATCATGAAACTTCATAGGTACATTGATCATGACTCGCAGATGACCCCTATTGACTTTCAGGTCACTAGGTCAAAGGTCAAGGTCACAGTGACATGACACAGTAAAATGGTTTTCGGATGATAACTCAAGAAAGCTTACGCCTAGGATCATGAAACTTCATAGATACATTAATCATGACTCACAGATGACCCCTGTTGATTTTCAGGTCACTTGGTCAAAGGTCAAGGTCACAGAGCCAAAAAATGTATTCACACAATGGCTGCCACTACAACTTACAGCCCATATGGGGGGCATTATGTTTTACAAACATGCCTTGTTTCAACTTGATAAACAACACATATAGCCAAAATAATACAATTATGTTAACATCAGTGTATTAAACAGTATGCTGCATAAATGTTTCAAACGAATTATTTAAACATAGAATCACACCAGTGTACATCATTTGAAAGGGAAAAAGAAACATAAAACATCAGAAAATAAAGCATCTCACTTCTAATTGTTAAACAGTTATATTTGGTCATTTGGACATGATATACATCAGCTTCTGTTAGTAAAACGTTTTCTGTTAGTGGTGGATGATTTCCATGTTCAATTAAATGAATGTTTTTCACGCCTATTTCCTGACAGAAAGGGCCCAGATAATGGCCACCATCCATTCTAGTTGCCTGAAATAGACAGAATTACGCAGCAAAATAAAGGAAATATTACAGCGCCCTCACACTACTTTGGGGAAAGGGGTCCGCAGCCCTTAGGAGGGGGAATTTTTTGTAAATGGGGGAATTTTTATAAAAAAACTACAACTGTGTTTAACTGTTATAAACATATATTTCTATATATGTGACTGTCTATAGGACAGAAAGGTGGACTTTTACTCAATCTTATGACTATATAACAGTAATTTAATTTATATGTGGGTTGGTTGGTAGGCTTTTTTTTCTTACCACAACACTTAATTGAATATTTAACTTAATGAGAATGTCATTATTTTCAGGTATCAGCAGTGTGAAATGCATGACGACATAATATCTAACTTTCAGATATAGTTCTTAATAAGAAAATGTTTGATCCAGATTGTCTTTCTCTGTAAATTTTTGTACAAAAAAAATATTCTATGAAAACTAAAGACTGCATCTTGAATAAAGCATTTATTGACTAGAAAAAATGTGAATGAAACAAAACATTAACAAAAATAACAGTTCTGAACGATTCAGACGCTTTCCGCAGTTGCGTAAATTTCGGACATAAAATTAGGACGCGGATTTTGTAACAGAAAAAGCTTTTGTCTATATCTGTAAATTACTGTACTTATAGGTTATTAGACGTTTCACTGTACAATACGGAGATATATTTGGGCGAGCACACAGTATGAAGTCATATTGGACGAGCCGTTAGGCGAGTCCAATATGACTTCAAAATGTGTGCGAGTCCAAATATATCACGTATTGCACAGTTTAAACGTCTAATAAGCTTTTTATTATATATCCCTTTCTTAAGCTCTTTGTTTAATGTTAATTTTAATTTTGAGTTTAAAATGCTTTAATTGCATCTATGCTATTGTCAAGACTAGCGCCCGTTTGAATCAATTATTGTACATTTGGATACTTTTTACGGTAACGGCTTTTATCGTTATAAAACAATTGCTTAGTGCACTTGTACTCAACTATCCAATATGGAAAAAATACAGACTTTTTGGATCCAATAACGGAATATATTGGACGGTCACGTGGTACATGTTAAGAATGCTCATTGGATGAATTTATTGGATATATAATAAAAATAAATATTCTTTGAAAACTGAAGACTGCATTTTGAATAAAGCATTTATTAATTAGAATAAATGTCAATGAAACAAAACATTAACAAAAATAACAGTTCTGAATGATTCAGACGCTTTCCGCAGTTGCGTAAATTTGGGACATAAAATTCGGACACGGATTTTATAACAGAAAAACCTTTTAAATCGGCGGTTAAAAAACTGGGTCAGTCGGGTAACCGGAAACAATACTTCTTTTTCGTTAGGACTATATTGGAGTCAATTTTCAACTATAAATCAGCGATTTTTTTAATATTTTTTGTTACATTTTCTGGGGGGGGGAAAATTCAGTTTTTTTTGGGGAAAAAAATATACTTTTCAGGTGGGGGATTGCAGCCGAAATTCGGCGGCAGATTTGATAGAATTAGGGTCCTGTATTATGTTAAAATCATGTGTGTCTTGGTATACAACAATGTCATGGTAGAATATTTGAGAAAAACATAAGAATATGAACAACAATATGTCTGCTGAAATTTTCTGAGAAGTTATGGAAATAACTGATCACCGATTTCTGAAAAACAATATGTTGGGTTTCCGAAAAACACGATGGTTGTGCCCAAAGATTTTGGTGTTACTGAATATTACAGGTTGATTAATGTATGATTTTGATTATCATTAGCTCATCTATTTTTTGAAAAAAAATTATGAGCTATTGTCATCACCTTGGCGTCGACCTCGGGGTCGGCGTTGGCGTCCGGTTAAGTTTTGCGTTTAGGTCCACTTTTCTCAGAAAGTATCAATGCTATTGCATTCAAACTTGGTACACTTACTTACTATCACGAGGGGACTGGGCAGGCAAAGTAAGATAACTCTGGCGTGCATTTTGACAGAATTATGTGCCCTTTTTATACTTAGAAAATTGAAAATTTGGGTTAAGTTTTGTGTTTAGGTCCATTTTATTCCTTAAGTATCAAAGCTATTGCTTTCATACTTGCAACACTTACTAACTATCATAAGGGGACTGTGCAGGCAAAGTTATGTAACTCTGACTGGCATTTTGACAGAATTATGTGCCCTTTTTATACTTAGAAATTTGAAAATTTGGTTAAGTTTTGTGTTTAGGTCCACGTTATTCCTACAGTATCAAAGCTATTGCTTTCATACTTGCAACACTTATTAAATATCATAAGGGGACTGTGCAGGCAAAGTTATGTAACTCTCACTGGCATTTGGACGGAATTATGGGCCCTGTATACTTAGAAAATTGAAAATTTTGTTAAGTTTTGTGTTTTGGTCCACCTTACACCTAAAGTATCATAGATATTGCTTTCATACTTGGAACACTCGCAAACTATCATAAGGGTACAGTAAAAGGACAAGTTGCATAACTCTGGTTGTCATTTTTACGGAATTATGGCCCTTTTTTGACTTAGTAACTTTGAATATATGGTTAAATTTTGTGTTTCGATCCACTTTACTTCTAATGTATCAAGGCTATTGCTTTCAAACTTCAAATACATTCATGCTATCATGAGGTTACTGTACCTGGCAAGTTGAATTTTACATTGACCTTTGAATGACCTTGACTCTCAAGGTCAAATTATTAAATTTTGCTAAATTTGCCATAACTTCTTTATTTATGATTAGATTTGATTGATACTTTGACAAAACTACTCTTACCTGACATACCACAATAGACTCCACCCAAACCATCCCCCGTGCCCTCCCCCCCCCCTAATTTTTTTTTTTTTTTTTAAGATCATCTCACAAATGACCACCACACCCTCACACTTTACCCACCCCCACCCCACCCCCCAATTTTTTTTTTAAACGGTTAAAAAACACAAATAGTAATTTTTATTATTTTATTTTTGAAATACCGTCCAACCATCGCACCCAAGAATCCCCTCCCCCCCCCACCCCCCCCCCACCCCTGAATGTTTTTTTTTTTCATTTTTTTTCCGCATTTTTGGAAGATAATGTAATAAATGTCCACACCCCCACACTATACACCTCTCTTCACTCCACCCCTCCCTCCTTTGTGATTGAAATTGAGAGTCCCTTCACCTTCCTTTAAAAGAAAATAGATGAGCGGTCTGCACCCGCAAGGCGGTGCTCTTGTTTGAGATTGTTATAACACTACGCGACCCGCGATTTTTGCCTAAATCACCAACATGCTGTGGTCATTATTTATTTTGTGTGAAAAATCACCGCGATCTCGCGCTTGTTATCACGCTTGGTTGAGCATGATCACCGCATATGCTATAAATAGAATCTCTGCGGTGATTCACTGCGTTCACGATCAAACACGGTGAAGTACGATTTTCCTACGTTACATGTATAATCTTCACAGCTATTATAGCAATATGGGATTATTATCATTGTATGCAGATATTAGAGAGTATCCGTTTTACAATTTCAACATATATTTCACACCCATGTCCCTCACAGGTTTTTTCTGTCTTTTTAAATGCCGTGTATAAAACAAAACCTAGCTGTAGAATACCGCATCTGCAGGAGTGATAATTGCGTTGATTATGCAATTAACAGTTTGAAGCCATGGAGAACTCAGAACTGATTTTAATGTAATAGTCGTATTTTCCCCCCGAGTCCCTCGATTCCCCGATACATACGTTTCAACTGCCTCAATCGCATACATGCAACTTCTTCCGTCTTCTACAGCTGATCTCATCGCAAGATGGTCAGAGTGAAATCACGGCGGAATCAACGTGAATCACCCATTATTGCGGCGAATCACCGCAATTTGTCACGTTGGCCCTAACGCGGTCATGTAATATAAAGGCAAAAATCATGGTTGCGTAGTGTATTTCAAGGCTGATCAAACAACATTGTAAAATATGAAAACTATTATGTATTTAAGCAGTTTGCTGTAACCACTCGTAAAATTGTAGCTGATACAAGTTTTAATCTAAATTCTTATGTTTTCCACAAATATTCTACAACTCTCTTGTTGAATTCTAATACATTTATGTTTTAAAAGTTATATTTCATTGATTTCAGCCAGGTACACTGTCTATAACCTCGACAAAAAACATTCCGAACTTTTTGGTTTACGACTTTTATTTTCTAAATAAGTTGCATGCAGCATTGCATTGAATGTTATGCAAGATAAATGTTTCAACTTTCATGATTAGATGATTTCAGACTGTTAAATTCATTCAGAAAAGAGGTTTTGAATATTATTTAGTAACGTGTAAAGCGAGAATATAAAGAACCCCTTTGCAGTCTGCAAAACTAACTTTTTTGTCTTCATAGCCAATGTGGCTATGTAACTTTGAAAATGTAATAGCCAGAGGAAATTTTTCATAGCCAGAAAAAATTGAACTAATTAACAGTGACATTATCATGAAAGGATATCATTTGAATGATAAACACTGTAACGGTTATTTCGTTATTTCAAAGCTATTAATGACACACATTCAACCGTTTACTTAATTTATAAAAACCCTCGCACTATTATTTCATTTATTGGCGTAGAATGCAAGTTCAGTTTACAAAAAGTATTACAACATTTTAAATATGGGAGCCGGACTTTACACTCTCTATAACATCTAAGGGAGATCACTTATGATAGGAAATGAAGGGAAGTAACCAAGCGGTGTCACTGTAAATTTACACCTAAAAAGTGTAAATTGATGATGTATTAGTTTATTTTCTTGGATTTTTTTTTCATTGCAATTCAGGCGATCTATATATTTAATATTTCTATTGCCAGAGCCAAGATTTCATCGCATTTGCGATCAGGCGATGGGTTAATTTTGCAGACTGCCTTTGTTTACTGCTGATTTGAGACATTTGTGAGTTGCCTCTCTCGTTGGTTCATGCTAATGTGATGCAAATTATGTGCAAAGTAGTCAGCTTTGTAAAAAATTTGATTGCAAAAAGTGTCTTGTTTGTGTAATAATAAAAATGCTTAGACAATAATTTAATGTTTGTTTGCTTTTCAGCCAGTGAAAAAGAAGAAAATCAAAAGGGAAATTAAAATATTAGAGAATTTGCGAGGTGGCACTAATGTTATAGCATTATTGGCCATTGTAAAGGACCCTGTGGTAAGCGTTTCAGTTTCCCATTAGGTTTTTATGTCCCCGGTAGGGTGGTGGCATATAGCAGTTGAACTGTCCGTCAGTCTGTCTGTCCGTCAGTTTGTCCGTCCATCTGAAAACTTTAACATTACCCATAACTTTTTCAATATTGAAGATAGCAACCTGATATTTGGTATGCATGTGTATCTCATGGAGCTGCACATTTTGAGTGGAGAAAGGTTAAGGTCATGCTTCAAGGTCAAAGGTCAAATATATGGTTTCAAAGTGGCACAGTAGGGGGCATTGTGTTTCTGACAAACACATCTCTTGTTATTCCCTCACAGAGTGAGAGGCATGAAATATTGCACTTGTCTGTTTGTTGGTGTATGAAAAATCTTGATCAAAAGATTACTAAAAAACTACTTGAGCTTGGTTGATGAAAATCTGTAAATTGAGGACCAGAAGGTCAATGTTGATTCAGTTTGTTGTTTGCCAGGCCATAATTGTGGCTGCTACAGTGATAATTGAAAACTTAAATCTGCACACATGCCATAACTTAAAAAAACTTAAATGGACCCTTTTAAAGCAGGGGTTTTCCACGCTTCATTGGGAAGAGGCCCTAGTCTATGGATTTTGGGAAGAAATTGCTCATTTTGGGAAGAATTCTCGCTAAAATTACTGCTATGGGAAAAGAAAAAGCTGGTGTAAGTTAGGTTTTTTGGGAAAACTGCATGATTTTAAAGAAATTTTCAATAGGGAAGGGGCCTTTAATAGGTCCCTTTTATATAATGATAAAAAACCCTGTTTGACATTTTGAAAAATTGATAAAATTGAAAAAAATGTTTCAGAAATTTAAAAATTTTCATTGTTATTATGTTTTTTGCAAGGAAATAGTAATACTGAACATTTGCCAGGCTCTAAAATATCAATTATATGCAGAGATCATATTTTCCGGCAACATCAATCGGTCTGGATTTAACTGGGGAAAATGTGTCCGAAAATTTATATCCGAAATCACGACAAATTACGTTAAAGTACAGTACAGCTAACGCAGCACAAACATAATCCGCGGCTACGCCACGGCCAGATTATTAGTACAGCGATTTTCTTTGTCCAATTGGGAAAAGTACCCGTACCGGTCCAATTAGGAAAAATCGAGTTGTTAAAACATCAAAATTGGGAAAAATCGAGTCGTGAAAACCTCAAATTGGGAAATTGGTGTATTTGATTTTTTGCTCGCGAATACTTTAAAATTGATAACCAAGTGTTTTCAAGCTGTCAATATTATATAAACCTAGGTTCAAGCTATAGAGCTGCAAAGGGAAACTAACTAAATGTTGCTTAAAAAAAAAAAAAAAAAAAAATTTTTTTTTTTTTTTTTTTACCTTTAATTGGGAATTTAAGGACAGCAATTGGGAAATTTGTATTTTTTTTCGTTATTGGGAAAGTGCCATTTACCGGTACTTTATAAAGAAGGAGTAAAATCGCTGTAGTAAGCGGAGGAAAAAATTGTGTGTTCATGCGGCGTATCGCCGTGGCAATCGGCATCGATTCGCGCAACGACGCCGAGTCTGTATTAACCTCGCGTACTTTCGTGGAGTAAATCCGCCGCATACGTAAGCGGCGGATCGAGTGAAAAGATATCCACGTACATGTATGTGTAGCGTAGAAACCAAGATTTACGCTGGTTTCATAATTATTATTTTCACGTTTTAATAAGCGATACGACACGCAGTGTTTGACTCTAACTAATCTGAGTAAGGAGTCCTTTGGACTCTCTACTTTAAAAATTTAGGAGTCCTAACAGACTACAGGGAGTCCAACAAACAGATACTATATACATTATTTTTTGGGTTATTACACATGTTAAT
The DNA here is from genome assembly GCF_020536995.1 of Dreissena polymorpha. Classification (NCBI taxonomy): domain Eukaryota; kingdom Metazoa; phylum Mollusca; class Bivalvia; order Myida; family Dreissenidae; genus Dreissena; species Dreissena polymorpha. The sequence continues at coordinate 81,938,039 of NC_068363.1, read as the reverse complement.
CCATGATATGTTTAATTCTCGGTCATCTTTGGTTTCAGATCGAAGTTCAATAATTGTTATCATATGTTATCTATCATTGCAGCATTATTTAACCCATTCCAATACAATTTAAGTTAATTATTGTAAGGTTTAAACAATATATTTTTGTTAATTATGCATGTATATGTATGCTTGCTTGTTAACATTGGGATTAGGATTAAAAACCATAATCGGAAAATTATGTTAATGATTCACATCTTACGGGTGTAACAGTCCTATATGTTTCATTGCTTTATATATTTTTGCTCATTACTTTTTTAAAGAAATTATTAATTTAAACAATAATGCGATTCAGATCAAAGTATTACCGGTCATTACTGACCACATCGGCAGATGTGCATTCCCACATTTTAATCACTTTTGTCAAAACATCAAGGTCTACATGCAGTCTAAGCGTGCTTTCAAAACGCCTAACACTAATGCCAGTTTTGTCCGGATTTTCTGTTTAATATGTATAATTTAAGTAGAATAACTGTTTAAATAATTAGATTTCTACTTACTGGTATCTTAAAGACCGTAACGATAAAGATACAGCGTGTTTGATTTGAAATTAATTTAGATGAAATGTCAATAAAAAATATTCGCCATATAATTTTATTAAATAAACTACGAAACTTTTAACCAAAATTAAAAGATCGTAATGTTCTCTGCGCTTATAACAAGGTGTGTACACATACAAAAATCAATACGTCCTCGCTTTTGATGTGGACCACGTGGCGTTGTACATGCAACATAATGTTTGCGCGCTTTTTATCGGAACAAAGCATCAACATGAAATACATTATCACTGTTGATTTGAAGATAGTATTTGTTAACATTAAAAGTCGGAAGTGTGTTTCGGAAAAATTTGTATTATGCTCATTGGATAATTCAACAAAACAAACATTCATAGTTGTGTAATGATTTCAATGATAATTTGTTAAAACACTGTACGTGTCGAAAAATAATTTTTTAGTATTGTGCATGAAAAACACAATTTCCACGAGGATTACATCCGGTTGCCATCATCAGTCTCTTGAGTAACTTGCAATGATTTTATCGTGGAGGGATACACCATAGGGATAGATAAGTGTGGTCGGTATAACAAAATCAACGAAATGCAATAAACCTCTGAACTAATCGATTGATAGCGACACATAGTTATTCACGCATTTTCTGTCTTCAGTTACTAGGGTCCATGAAACGTGCATTGTGTAAACAAATTCGGGTATTATGATTTTTATAGTGATAACAAGCAAAATCTGGTTTAATTTATCAAAAATGGCAGAGAAAAAAACGGCCACGATCGAGTAGGTTCTAGAGTTCCCTTTTTACTACACGCAAGGACTGCGACAGGGAAGAAAAAATTCGGAATGTTTTCTTTTGTCGATGTGTTCAAGCAAAATAATGAGTGACATATGTTTTCGGATGTGCAAAAGTTCAGGCATGCCGATCTCGAGATACAAAAAAGTAAATTGATTGCTATGTTTATAATTTAAAGATGATTTTCAAGGAGTCCATGGGACTGCCATGACACAAAAACAAGGAGCCCGAGTCTCATTTCTAGGAGTCTCGGACTCCCGTAAGTGTCGAACACTGGACACGTAATGCGTTTTAACAAATTATCGTTGAATAAATTATGCGCAACTGTTAATGTTTCGTTTGATTATCAAATTATCATTATTAAATTTGTAATCCGAACACACTTCCGAATTTTGATGCTAACGCGACCTTTGGCAAATTGGAACGTCAAATAAACAGTGCTAAAATATCCTTTGTTTCATAAAAAGCGCGCGAAAATTATGCAGACATGTAGAACGTAGTTTGGAAAGTGTGGGTGTATTTTGTGTTGTATAAATACATGAACATCACGTCAGGCGTAAATCGTGTGTTCAGTGGAAAAAAAACCCGCCCCCATAAGACGTTATTTCATCATCTCTTTAAATAAAAACAAATGCTAAAACGTATTTGATACTTAAGGAAAGATGGAGAATGTTTGTGTATCGTAAATATTTACCAGCATTTGCTTTAAAACGGGAATATACAGGATTATCGGGTAATTAGTAGCGATATTAACTGTATAATATGAACAAAATAAAACGTGTTTATATATGCATATTCAAACAATAGTTATAGTAAGCTGATAATTAACAAAACAACAAATACGTCTTCACCGTGTTGATAATTGATGTGGCTTCAAACTGCTAATTTTCTCAGCTTAAATATAATAGCAAAATCAACATGCAATTAATTTATAAATCCACCATATGCTGGAGCCTTGACCACTTGTATGTGCGAAAACATCATTACGTGACCTTGTTTATGTGTGAAATACATACACTACGGGCGGGAAACAAACTTAATTGGCCAGACACATTAACTATGCTTACATGTATATGCTAATACAATCCGCGCACAATAAATTTATTATGATTTTAATTATTATTATAATTGTTCTTTCAAAATTTGTTAACTACGTGTCACTAATAATTATGCCCCCCTTCGAAGAAGAGGGGGTATATTGCTTTGCTCATGTCGGTCGGTCTGCCGGTCGGTCTGTCGGTCCGTCCACCAGATGGTTTCCGGATGATAACTCAAGAACGCTTAGGCCTAGGATCATTGATCATGACTTGCAGATGACCCCTATTGATATAAGGTCACTTGGTCAAAGGTCAAGGTCACAGGTGAAGGTCACAATTTCTGCAAATAGGCATTTTAAGGATTTAGCATGGTTCAAACAAGGGAAACAACTACCGTTTATGCATGTTCTTTTTGTAACAGCATTTGCCTCCCTTGTAATTTATTTAAATTTTACCAAATGTAAGGCTAACTGCATTTTTGTAACCACCACCACCACCACCACAAACGTATTCACACAATGGCTGCTACTACAACTTATAGCCCATATAGGGGGCATGCATGTTTTACAAACAGCCCTTGTTTTAAAAAGATTTTTTATTTCATGATGCGCATCGACTCGGCATCATGTCGCGGATCGCGGCATGCCTCGGCGGACAGATGTTAAGCTTCGCGGCAAAATGCGACTTGCCGCGGCTTCAATGACTACCGCGGCATCGACTCCTTTCGCCTTGCCGCCGCCAGGGGTCGACAAATTCTTTTTCAGCAACTTGCCCTGCAGGGCAAGTAGCTAAGAATTTTCACTTGCCCTGCTGAAATATGTACTTGCCCTGCAATTTATTGGGAAAAACATGTAATAAATCAGTAACTAATATGTTTTATTGTGATTTTCTATTGGTTATCATATAGAACTGTTAACTCATGAACTTAAATAAAGTTAATAAACTGTTTTAACACACTTTCAACTTGTTTGTTTTTCATTTCAATCATTATGATTATACTTTAGGAGCATTAGAGTCCGAAAGGCATTTTGTTAAACTCAATTAAGCCTCTGTGTGTACAAAAGGCAGTTTTCTCTTTGTCATTTTTGTCCATTAAAACTTGCCAATAGCCACTCTTTAAATCTAAAGATGTGAAGAATTAAGACGAATTTTATAGCAGTATTAAAAGATTGTATACCGTACTGTACATACCGGTATCTGCGCGTAACGGGAACATGCTAATTTTAGCGCAGTGTGCATAAATCAACATCCGGTTAATTTTTAATCGCTGATTAAACGTTGTTTTGTTTGGCAAAGATGTGTTAAAACTTGAAATTTTAATCTTTTCGGCCAGAAATGCCACTCGCCCTGCAGGACGAGCGCTGCCGGAATATTTACTCGTCCGGAGCCGATTTCTTCTCGTAATTACGAGCGGGCGAGTGGATTTGTCGAGCTCTGCGTTGCGGATCGCAAAATACGTTTGTTCCGCATAGGCTGTACTGTATATACAATTGGTTTTTCCATTCATGAAGGTGGTATAATAGAAGTACAAGTTAAATTCCCTTAGGCATTTTTTTAAACGGTAAATAAGAGTTTTCTCAATTGGTTTTATCATTTGCTATTTCATTGTTGTCTCGTGCACGGACTCTAGATGAGTCAATATACGCTCCGTGTTTCATGTGCTGTTTTATCTAACTTTTTTTCATTGTTGTCAATATTATTTGTCTGTGTGATTTGATACCACGCATCTAAACTTCTTCTTTGTTTATATGAAAGTTTACTGTTTCATGCATGAAATGCACAATTTCCACGAGGATAACATCAAGATTTCCATCTCCGAAGTAAACATTATGGACCGATTAATTAGTGTGCTAGGTATAAGCCATTGAAATTATCGATTGATATTGACACGGGTTATTCATGCATGACTAATACTTAACCGCGCGAATCTTCGCTGCTTGGGGTCATACTAGTTGGCTGACATGCAATAAACTGGTCCTGACCGGTTTAGAGACTGCAGGGAATGGTATATCACACCTAATCGAGATAAGAATGTAAATAGGGGGTGTTAGCATGTTCACTGTGTAATCGATTTCATGACATGCAAACAGAATAGGACCGACTGTTTGGGATTTTCAATCGGTCTTTCATGACCCCAATCGGTCTAGGACCGACAAAACCGAAAAAAATATGATCCCTGATTATATGCATCTTTTGATTTAAAACTCTGAAAATTATAAAGCATTACAAACACAAAACATGGACTAATTTTGAAAGTTCTGTTGATAATCATTGTATTAGCAACATTGCAGGGGTTTGTTTATGTAAATTACAAAATACCTGGGTGATTATATCGGCACAGATGGCTGAGTGGTCTTAGCGCAAACCTTTTACTCCAAGGGTCAGTGGTTTGAGCCCACGTGTCGATTATTTTTTTTTCTTTCTTAACTTTTATTCTTTGTGATCTTTAATTCCATTGTTTACATTTATCAATTTAAAACATTTAATGGCAAATTTTGAAACATGCCAAAATCTGTGAACAAGTCCCTTTATGCTAAGTTAATTAAACTTTAATACTGCAGGTCTGACTTTGTCTGTCCAGTTAGCGCAGTGCTTAATACATGAGCTCCTCACCCAGGGGCATGTGTTCAATCTGTCTTCCCGGAAGCATGCGAGTTTGGTTGTTGGTATACATAGCAGAAAGGTGGGCTTTCCTTAGGATACTCCGGTTTCCCCTCAAACACAAGGCCATTCCAAAATTCAATGCCTATCATAAAACAATTTATAGCTGGAAGTCGCAGCTTTATTAAAAAATCTTCCCATCTCTTGTCAGTCTAGTGAGTTAATTAGATATGAGTGCAGAGACACACTCTTGGTCCTCACATAATCAAGGTGCATGTACCACGTGACTTTTTCGGCATGTGTGGGACAATCGGATGTCAACAAACTATCGCTTCAGGTACCTTTCTGATAATTCCTTCATTAATTCAAAACCATTTTCAAAAAAAACAAAGACGAGAGCCCGGTCATTGTCAAAATACACAACTGTGTTAAGTTTGCGCAAAATTAATGAAGTATTTTTTCCAAAAAGTGCAACCGCGTGTTTGAAAAGACACAAAGTGAAATGCTATGTGTGGTGTATTTGTTATTCAATCAACACAAACGTTCATTATAATATTGTCGAAGGTTTCAAAAATAGGGCAGACATTGTAATTCTTCATAGAGAAGCTACATACATTGTATGTTTGCGCATATACATCTGATTTGAAGTCTGTGTATAAAAATGCAATAATGCTATGCGTGGGACACATTTTTGAAATGCTATGTGTGGTATGCAAGAATTTTCCCGTCAGTTCTGCATTTAATCTGAACGCAGTTTTGTAAGAATCTAAAACATATACTTCAGTCTGTACTGAAAATATATCAAATTAACCAAATGTTACATGATGGAATACTTAAGTAATTGTGTAATGTTTAAACAATTCATGTTTAATTGAACATAATTTTTAATAAAATACACTGCGTATTTGTTATCCAACCAATGGTCTTTTTTAACAAACACGTTATGTTTAACTATATTATTTTCTTTTTTTTTACTTATTGTCTTTAAATAAATATCATGATTGATATTTCTGCCTGATTATTAAATTCGGTCCTTTTTTTCATAAATGAATGACAAAGAAAGTAAAAGCACTTGCTTTAAAATGGGTTTTACTTGGTTTTTTTTTTAGACTTGACAAGAATTAGTCGAAGGATTTGTAACGCTTTAAGGCGCGAAGCTGTGTTAGAATTAGATGAACACCATTAAACCACACAGAAGGTGTTATGCGGCAAGTTAATTATCAAAACCACAGTGACAGAGACGAACCCAGATTCATTCTGTGATGTTTACCGAAAGCTATTTCAACTAACTATGCAAACATACCATTTAATATGTATTTTGGCATAATCAAAACAAAGTGTATGTATTGATATTTGTGTATATTTATGTGTTTTGTATCTATGTTATTAATGAAATTGATTAGATGAATATAAAATCTGAGTAAATATGTTAATAAAACAATTGACTCTTAACAAATAACAATATAAATCCAATGATGATTGTTTGTGGTCTATTAAGTTCATTTAGTTTCCAATATCATCTCCATATGAATATCTTAAGTATATAAAAAATAAACACTTCATTAATAATAACATTGCTTTTTAACCAGCATGCACATGTTACAATAGAAATTAAAGCACCAAGTACATAAAGAAGTACATCCGTATTCGCAAAGTAACAAATCTTGCTATACAAACATATAAATGATCTAATTAACACGTAACAAATGATCATCGCAAAAAAGTCTTGGCTTTGGGGGTTTATTATACCAACAAACATATTTAATTGTATTAATACTTCATGAACTCAATTTCAAATGAAATCTGAATAACTGAAAATAGCGTAAGATGTTTAATGAAAATACTCATTCGACCCGGTCATGATAGGGGCTGCAAGATCTTGTTACCACCGCACCAAGTAATAAACAATACATGTTGTTCAATTTGTTGAATTGTTAAATGTGTATTTAATGTTTACTTTGATTGTTTTCTTTCACTGCAATACTTGCGCCATCTGGTAACAAAACAAACAGTCTTTTAAACTTTTGAACATTAACTATATATGACAACTTTTAATTGATCAAGATATCAGTATGTCTCTTGAAGGTGCTTCCAAAAATACTTTAATCTCCCTGAAAAGAACAAAATACTCATGAAATAAACTTAAAACTTACAAAAATAAATAAATAATTGTCATGCGTGATATATAAGATAGCTCAATAGGATTAAGATACGAATACATGATTTTACAGAAAAATAAGTTATTGATACTTTTGTCTATTTGTTTAAATAATGCTGTATTATCTCTTTATGCTTATTTAATAACTCTCGTTACGGTCTAATATGTTTACACATTCCTGATAAAAAGCACACAACTATAAGTTCAATAACACTTTTTTTAATTTTGTTACAATTATATTCACATGACACCTTGCACAAACAATCCTTACGCTTTTTGTGTATTAAACAAGTGCCTTAGTTGGAAGTAACAATTCGCTGAAAATTTAACATTTTGTAACAATCAATTTTATAGAAACTCACAAGAAAAGGTTTGCCGCAACAGAAATATTTTCCTTCCCGTGCGTGGGTGGCTTTGTGTTTGGAGATTCCTGACTGTGTTTTGACCTCTCTACCACACTGTTCCCAAACAAATGGCATTCTACAAGTAAAAAAATATGAATATAAATTATCTACAATCATGATAATTTTGAGTAACATGAACGTCGTGATTATCATATTTAAAGCACGCAAAACAGTACCAACAATGTTTAATGAACCAACTTTTGTTATTTAGACAGACTTAAAATATTATTGATGTTTATGTCGATCTTTCGATTCTCTAGTTTAGTTTGTATACCACACATAGCATTTCAAAAACGTGTCCCACACATAGCATTATTGCATTTTTAAGCACACACTCCGAATCAGAAGTATTTGTGCAAACATACAATGTATGTAGCTTCTCTATGAAGAATTACAATGTCTGCCCTATTTTTGAAACCTTCGACAATATTATAATGAACGTTTTGTTGATTGAATAACAAAAAATATACCACACATAGCATTTCGATTCGTGTCTTTTCAAATGCGCGGTTGCACTTTTTGGAAAAAATACTAAATTAATTTTGCGCAAACTTAACACAGTTGTGTATTTTGACAATGACCGGGCTCTCGTCTTTGTTTTTTTAATAATGGTTCTGAATTAATGAAGAAATTATCAAAAACGTTACCTGAAGCAATGGTTTGTTGACATCCGATTGTCCCACACATAGCCGAAAAAGTCACGTGGTAAAGGCACCTTGATAATGCAGCTGCAGGCGCAGAAGGACCTCATCAACTTTTAAGTACTCGATTACACACAGACATGCAGATCTGACTTTATTCACCCAGTAGGGTTCTGCTATTTTTTCTCTAACAAAGCTCTTGTTGTTTCTACTCCTTATGCCTTCAAAGATTTCAACCTTTTTATACGCCCGTATAAAATACGGGACGTATTATGTGAAACCCCTTGGCGGCGGGCGGAAGGCATCACTTTGTCCGGACTCTAATTCAAATTGTATTCATCCGATCTTCACCAAACTTGGTCAGCAGTTGCATCTAGTTGATATCTAGGCCAAGTTCGAATATGGGTCATGCCGGGTCAAAAACTAGGTCATAGGGTCAATAAGTGCATTTTCAAAGGGGCCACTTTGTCCGGACTCTATTTCAAATTGTATTCATCCGATCTTCACCAAACTTGGTCAGCAGTTGCATCTAGTTGATATATAGGCCAAGTTCGAATATGGGTCATGCCGGGTCAAAAACTAGGTCATAGGGTCAATTAGTGCATTTTCAACGGCGCCACTTTGTCCGGACTCTAATTCAAATTGTATTCATCCGATCTTCACCAAACTTGGTCAGAAGTTGTATCTAGACAATATCTAGGTCAAGTTCGAATATGGGTCATGCTGGGTCAAAAACTAGGTCACAGGGTCACTTAGTGCATTTCAAGCATTTAGCATGGTGTCCACTCTCTAATTGAAGTAGTTTTCATCCAATCTTCACCAAACTTGGTCAGAAGTTGTATCTAGACAGTATTTAGGTCAAGTTGGAATATGGGTCATTCCAGGTCAAAAACTAGGTCACAGGGTCACTTAAACCATTTCAAGAATTTAGCAAGTGCTCTCTAATTGAAGTAGTTTTCATCCGATCTTCACCAACTTTGGTCAGAAGTTGTGTCTAGACAATATCTACATGTAGGTCAAGTTCAAATATGGGTCTTGCCAGGTTAAAAACTAGGTCACGAGGTCCCGTAGTGCATTTCAAGCATTTAGCATGGTGTCTGCTCTCTAATTGAAGTAGTTTTCATCAGATCTTCACCAACTTTGGTCAGAAGTTGTGTCTAGATGATATGTAGGTCAAGTTCAAATATGGGTCATGGTAAAGTTATCAAGTTGTCCAAAGTCTTAAAACGGGCGTATCTTGTGACAGTTTGGCACTCTTGTTAAAGATTTTTATCTATTTCCAGACAATGTGTTGCATATAAATTCCATGATCCTCAGTTAATGGTCAGGGTCTTTTTAATGCATTTGCAGGACAATATTAATTTGGATTATAATTCATGATGACCTATTGATTTGTTGATTAATACAGTGATCATTTTGATCATAATTCCGGGAGGACCATTTAAAGTTTCACAAACAATGCTCATGCTCCTAGGTAAACAAATTAAAGGTCACAATTCAAGGTCAATGGTTCTTTTCATTAACATTTATTGTCCACAGGCCTTAAAAAAGCCACTCGACAGCTGGAATTTGCAAGTGAAGTTGACTGTCAGGCTAGTAAAGTTTGTTCAATACTTGACCGATTGGGCAAGTGCTGTTTTTCCGGTTGAGAAATATAAATTCAATTCCAGAACTCCTGCCACATCGATCTAAATTCTGCCAAAATATAGGTTTAGTTCACAAAGAAACTGCACATTCATTTTGACAATGTAAATGATGTCATGTGCACAGTAAAAATAATTATCGAAATTGGCTGCGCTCGTTTCATAGATGTCCATGGTCTTAGCTAATAGATTAATAGTGAAAAAGACAGTTAATATATTGGTCATTTGGCAAAGAATAAAATTTCATTTTAATCATTTTCTATCAATATAACAAACAAATACATAACTGGTTTATTAGCTCACCTTTCACAAAGTGACATGGTGAGCTTATATGACTGTGTGATGTCCGGCGTGCGTTTGTGCGTCCGTCAACAATTTGTTTGTGTAGACAGTAGAGGTCACAGTTTTCATCCAATCTTTATGAAATTTGGCCAGAATGTTCAACTTGATGAAATCTGGGTTAGGTTGTATTTGGGTCATCTGGGGTCAAAAACTAGGTCACTAGGTCAAATAAAAGAAAAACCTTGTGTAGACAATAGATGTCACAGTTTTCATCCAATCTATGAAATTTGGTCAGAATGTTTATCTTGATCAAATCTGGGTTGGGATTGTATTTGGGTCATCTGGGGTCAAAAACTAGGTCAAATAATAGAAAAACCTTGTGTAGACAATAGAGGTCACAGTTTTGATCCAATCTTTATGAAATTTGGTCAGAATGTTTATCTTGATGAAATCTTGGTTGGGATTGTATTTGGGTCATCTGGGGTCAAAAACTAGGTCATTAAGTCAAATAAAAGAAAAACCTTGTGTAGACAAGAGAGGTCACAGTTTTCATCCAATCTTTATGAAATTTGGTAAGAATTATTTATCTTGATGAAATCTGGGTTGGGATTGTATTTGGGTCATCTGGGGTCAAAAACTAGGTCACTATGTCAAATAATAGAAAAACCTTGTGTAGACAAGAGAGGTCACAGTTTTCATCCAATCTTTATGAAATTTGGTCAGAATGTGCAATCTTGATGAAATCTGGGTTGGGATTGTATTTGGGTCATCTGGGGTCAAAAACTAGGTCAAATAATAGAAAAACGTTGTGTAGACAATAGAGGTCATAGTTTTCATCTGATCTTAATGAAATATGGTCAGAATGTGTATCTTGATAAAATCTGATTTTGGATCGTATATGGGTCTTCTAGGGTCAAAATTAGGTCACCGGGCCAATTCTAGTAAAACCTTTTGTCGATGAAAAAGGTCACAGTTTTCATCACATCTTAATGAAATTTTGTCAGAATGTATTAATTAATGAAATCTGGCTTGGGATTGTATAAGGGTCTGATAGTATTTTAGTTGATGTAATAAGGTTAGTCTGGTGAGCAATTCAGGGCCATCTTGGCCCTCTTGTTATAGTACTTCTTATATTTATGCCCCCCCCCCCCCCCCCCCCATTCGAAGAAGAAGGGTTATTTTGTTTTGCACATGTCGGTCTGTTGGTCCGTCCACCAGATGGTTTCCGGATGATAACTCAAGAATGCTTAGGCCAAGGATCATGGAACTTTAAGGTACATTGATCATGACTTGCAGATATTGATTTTCAGGTCACTAGGTCAAAGGTCAAGGTCACAGTGACTTGAAATAGTAAAATGGTTTCCGGATTATTACTCAAGAATGCTTACGCCTAGGATCATGAAACTTCATAGGTACGTTGATCATGACTGGCAGATGACCCCTGTTGATTTTCAGGTAACTAGGTCAAAGGTCAAGGTCACAGTGACTCGAAATAGTAAAATGGTTTCCGGATAACTCAAGAACGCTTACGCCTAGGATCATGAAACCTTATAGTTACATTGATCATGACTCTCAGATGACCTCTGTTGATTTTCAGGTCACTAGGTCAAAGGTCAAGGTCATGGTGACTCTACACAGAAAAATGGTTTGTGGATGATAATTAAAGAATGCTTATGCCTAGGATCATGAAACTTCATAGGTACATTGATCATGACTGGCAGACGACCCCTATTGATTTTCAGGTCACAAGCTCAAAGGTCACGGTGACTTGACACAGTAAAATGGTTTCCGGATGATAACTCAAGAACGCTTAAACCTAGGATAATGAAACTTCATAGGTACATTGATCATGACTCGAAGATGACCCCTATTGAGATTTTCAGGTCACTAGATCAAAGGTCAAGGTCACAGAGACAAAAAACGTATTCACACAATGGCTGCCACTACAACTGACAGCCCATATGGGGCAGCTTTCGCACAGACCTTGAAAAGTGCTTGAAAATCAAGGTTTATCTTGAAAAGTGCTTAAAAACGATCTGGAGTGCTTAAAAGTGCTTATTTTCAACCATAGCCTTGAAAAGTGCTTAGAAAGTGCTTGAATTTGGCTGGAAAAGTGCTTGAAAAATGGATACAAATATTTAATTTCCGTGAGTCGGAAGTCATTTTTTTCACGATTTATGACGGTTCTGATCTGTACGGGCAGGTACTGGATCGGTACAAGTTGGTACGGGTTTTAGAACATAAGGGAGGCAACTACTACTAATCTTCCGCCAATTGGTCTACTTCGGTTTTTGTTGTACGCATTATGCCATTACGGTGCAGACAAGTTGAAATATGCCAGCGAATAAGTGCATTTTTCAAAAAAGGGTGGCTTTTGAAGTACCCTTGGGTTGATGACAATGCCGATTCTAAAGTCAAAGCATCTTGTAAAGAACGCAAAACAGGTATAGAGATCGACAGTATGGGGGAATCGGCGTTGAAAAGCCACCTAAAATGCAGTTTGTCTGTGAAGCAAATTCATTCGGTTAACCCAATACATTCAGACGTACTGCACAAGACAAAAAAGTTGCACTTGACTGATTGTCAAATAAATTAAATGATACCGTGAAGAAACTGCAATCTGTCTACATGAGTGCAGCTAGACTCTCAATCTGAACATACACAGTACACTATTGCATGTTTAACAGATTTTACATGTATAGTTGTACATGTGTACCTGCTGTAGAAAATTACTTAATAAGTATAATTTTTACAAGCCTCAATTAATACATGGCATTTTATATTGCCGTTGCGAGATTCTGTACATTTTTAGTTTTCTTTTTTTATGCCCCCCTTCGAAGAAAAGGGGGTATATTGTTTTGCACGTCGGTCGGTCGGTATGTCGGTCCGTCTACCAGGTGGCTTCAAGATGATAACTTAAGAACGCTTGGGCCTAGGATCATGAAACTTAATAGGAACATTGATCATGATTTGCAGATGACCCCTATTGATTTTGAGGTCACTAGGTCAAAGGTCAAGGTCACGGTGACCCGAAATAGTAAAATGGTTTTCGGATGATAACTCAAGAAGGCTTATGCCTAGGATCATGGAACTTGATAGGTAGATTGATCATGACTTGGAGATGACCCTTATTGATTTTCAGGTCACTAGGTCAAAGGTCAAGGTCACGTTGACCCGAAATAGTAAAATGGTTCCTGGACGATAACTCAAGAACGCTTATGCCTAGGATCATGAAACTTCATGTGTAGATTGATCATGACTGGCAGATGACCCCTATGGATTTTCAGGTCACTAGGTCAAAGGTCACGGTGACCGGAAATAGTAAAATGGTTTCCGGATGATAACTCAAGAACGCTTATGCCTAGGATCATGAAACTTCATATGTACATTGATCATGACTGGCAGATGACCCCTATTGATTTTCAGGTCACTAGGTCAAAGGCCACGGTGACCCGAAATGGTTAAATGGTTTCCAGATGATAACTGAAGAATGCTTATGCCTAGGATCATGAAACTTGATAGGTAGATTGATCATGACTAGCAGATGACCCCTATTTAATTCATGTCACTAGGTCAAAGTTCAAGGTCAAAGTGACAAAAAACATATTCACACCATGGCTGTCACTACAATGGAGAGCCCATATGGGGGGCATGCATGTTTTACAAACAGCCCTTGTTACTTCAGAATTTATTTGTATCAGATGCATAATTGTCTTTATCATTTTGTAGCAGCTATATTATACCACTGGAATATCTGTTATGAACATGTAGAATACATAATGATATTCAATACAAATAACAGGTTTTTTTTGGTATGTGTAATGCCTTGGTCAATTACTATATCATAATGAAATATCTTACTTTTGATTAAACACTTGTTACTGTAGCAGGGTAGTGCAGAATGTTGAAATTCTCATAGAATGATAAGCAAGAAGAGACCAATTTAGCAAAAATATTGTCAGTATTGGCCACAGAATAATATACAGTTTTCAGTATGTCGGACTAAAAAAAAGCTTGAATTTGGATTTTTTCCCTTGAAAAGTGCTTAAAAGTGCTTGAATTTCATTGGAGAAAATCTGTATGAACCCTGTGGGGGGCATGCATGTTTTACAAACAGTGCTTGTTGTTTATTACAATGAGGCAAAGTCGGATGATAATTTAAGTTTAGAAAAAAGTCTGGTTGATCATAACTCTAAATATAGATATGTTTATGCCCTCCTTCGAAGAAGAGGGGCTATATTTTTTTGCGCATGCCGGTCCGTCCGTCCGTATGTCCGTTTGCCGTCCACCAGATGGTTTCTGAATGATAACTCAAGAACGCTTAGGCCTAGGATCATGAAACTTCATAGCTTTATTGATCATGACTGGCAGATGACCCCTATTGATTTTCAGGACACTGGGTCAAAGGTCAAGGTCACTGACTCGAAATAGTAAAATGGTTTCCGGATGATAACTCAAGAATGCTTATGCCTAGGATCATGAAACTTCATAGGTACATTGATCATGACTGGCAGATGACCCCTATTGATTATCATTCACTAGGTCAAAGGTCAAGATCACAGTGACTCGAAATAGAAAAATGGTTTCCGGATAACTCAAGAACGCGTAAGCCTTGGATCATGAAACTTAATAGGAACATTGATCATAACTGGCAGATGACCCCTATTGATTTTCAGGTCACTAGGTCAAAGGTCAAGGTCACAGTGACTCAAACCGTAAAATGGTTTCCGGATGATAACTCAAGAATGCTTATGCCTAGGATCATGAAACTTCATAGGTACATTGATCATGACTGGCAAATGACCCCTATTGATTTTCAGGTCACAAGGTCAAAGGTCAAGGTCACAGTGACTCGAAATAGAAAAATTGTTTCCAGATGATAACTCAAGAATGCTTATGCCTAGGATCATTGAACTTCATAGGTACATTGATCATGACTGGCAGATGACCCCTATTGATTTTCAAGTCACTAGGTCAAAGGTCAAGGTCACAGTGACTCGAAACAGTAAAATGGTTTCCTGATGATAACTCAAGAATAATTAGGCCTAGGATCATGAAACTTCATAGGTACATTGATCATGACTGGCAGATGACCCCTATTGATTTTCAGGTCACTAGGTCAAAGGTCAAGGTCACAGTGACAAAAAACGTATTCACACAATGCCACTACAACTGACAGCCCATATGGGGGGCATGCATGTTTTACAAACAGCCCTTGTTTGTTTTTTAAATGCAGGGAGAGAAGATTAAATTAAAGGCCAGTGGATTGTCAGGCCTTCTCGACCTGCAGGGCGAGTGGCCCTGGAATTTTGTTTCAAGGCCTGGTCCAGTTGCTTGTTCAGTTCTTCATGTAAACGTTTGCAAGCATTTGCCTTGGTGTCTCCCTATGATAATCCTTGTTCTGTTGTGTTGTTTTCAGTCAAGAACACCAGCACTTGTCTTCGAGCACATCAACAACACAGATTTCAAGGTATGTTGGGATTTATTTTAAGAAATCAACCTTTTGATTGAGTTGGGTTTAAGAACTCAAGAAATTACATTTATTGTTCACTCTTCATTAGAGTGGACATCTTGGGCTGCACAGAACAGGTCAACCCCTTTAAATCTCACGTGAGCGACTTAAGGCCTTTCAGGCCATCTTGTTTAAAGGGATATAATCAGCTTCTATTTATAGAAAGTAAAAGGCATAGAGACTTGAGACTTAAGTGGATTTATATTAAAAAAATTATATTAACCGTTTTCCGGATAATTTATATGTAAAGCTTTCAGATATTGAGCTGATTTTTGGTATGCAAGTCTACATACAATGTCATGCCTTACAGATGAATAGTGAAATTAGTTCTGGTCCATTGATTTGTGGTTAAGTAATGGGCTTTGGACTAAATTTTCTCTATATTATTCATTTTTCAGGAGGTTTTGTAAGCAATGCTTTCAGATATTGAGCTGCTTTTAAGCTCACCTGATTGCTCAAGTGAGCTTTTCTGACTGGTCTTTGTCCGTCGTATGTCCGTCCGTCCTTCCGTAAACATTTGCTCGTAAGCACTCTAGAGGCCACATTTCTTGTCCCATCTTCATGAAACTTGGTCAAAAGCTTTGCCCCAATAAAATCTTGGCCGAGTTCCAAACTGGGTTGTGCCGGGTCAAAAACTAGGTCACTAGGTAAAAAAAAAAGAGCAAAACCTTGTAAACACTGTAGAAGTCACATTTTATGTTCAATCTTCATGTAACTTTGTCAAAATGTTTGTCTTAATGATATCTTGATTGAGTTCAAAAGTGGTTCCTGTGTGTTGAAAAACATGGCCGCAAGTGGGCGGGGCAGTTTTCCCTATTTGGCTATAGAGAAACCTTGTAAACACTCTAGAAGTCACAATTTTTGCCCAATCATCATGAAAGTTGGTCAAAGCATTGGTTTTCTAAAATGGTCCAGATCTGTGAAAAAACATGGCCGCAAGGGGGCGGGGCAGTTTTCTCTATATGTATATAGTGCAAACATGGGAACACTCTAAAAGTCACATTTTTGGTCCAATGTTCATGAAATTTGGTCAGAAAATGTGTTTTTTGGATATGACAGTTGAGTTTGAATATGGTTCGGATCGGTAAATCAAAGTACTGACAGTACTGGTGTGACGATGCTTTTGAGAGGATGGATATAAAAGCATCAAGTTAAGTTTATCTACATCACCACAATCACCACAATTGTGTATGTTGGTACAAAAAAAAAATATGGTACAAAAATTTTGCGAAAAAGTTGGGTATGGGAACAAAAAAATTGGGACCGAAAAAATTTGGGTACGAACAAAAAATTGGGGATGAAAAAACAATTGGGTACGAAAAAAAATTGGGTACGAAAAATTTTAGGTATGGAAAAAAAATTGGGGGAACAGGAAAGTAGTACCTGTGGGGAACTTGACCCACACTTGCACATTTTCGGCCCTTTCCGTAAAACATCAGATAAGTTCCTCGAAGGCAATAGTATGAATACACATTTCGGAAGTGGTAATGCGGTCCTACCTACGCGCGTCAAAATGTAAGCGAAATATGTACACAAGTCTGTCAGGAATGATTGAATTAACGAAGAAAATCGTGTATTGATGTAAGTTTTTTTAAGAATTGTGCAGAAAATATATTAAACAAGAGCTGTGTTTGTGAAACACAATGCCTCCTGCTGCGCAGCTTTGAAGCCATATATTTTACCTTTGACCTTGAAGGATGACCTTGACCTTTCACAACTCAAAATGTGCAGCTCCATGACATACACATGCATGCCGAATATGGAGTTGCTATCTTCAATATTGCAAAATTTGACCTTTGACCTTGACCTTGAAGGATGACCTTGACCTTTCACCAATCAATATGTGCAGCTTTATGAGATACGCATGCACGCCAATATTGAAAAAGGTTATGGCCAATGTTAAAGTTTTCGGACAGACAGACAGACAGACGCTTTATATTTGACATTTGACCTTGAAGGATGACCTTCACCTTCACCTTTCACAACTGAAAATGTGCAGCTCCATGAGATGCACATGTATGCCAAATATCAAGTTGCTATGTTCAATATTAAAAAAGTTATGGCCATTAAAGTTTTCGGACGGACGGACAGACTGACACACTAACTGACTGACTGACAGTTCAACTGATATAGGCCACCCTACCGGGGGCATAAAAAGCAATGGCGATATTTTTCTCAGCCACATAATTGTTAATAGTTTGATATCACAAAATGAAAGTGAAAGTTGAACTGTCAAAAATGACAACCTGTCAACGTGTTGTTTTTGCTGGCACGAGAGGGCGATTACACTCAATGTGTTCACATTTTGACCATAGGCTTTGTCAATGACCTTTATAGTATGGGTAGCTTTGATATTATTTAATGCTATCATGTAACTGCATGATTGTGTATATGTTTACAATACACAAAGCATAAATTATGATAAAAATATACTGATTGAGCTTATAATAATCTGAGAACTATAGCCAGGTCAATTAAGGACGTAAAATAAAATTTTGTGTCCTGATTTCATGAAGAAATGACCATGCATGTCCTAGATTTCAAATTCAAGGCCCTGGTGTGACACACTGGTAGCATTACCGTTAAACTGTTACCAGGCTTATGAAACTAGTTTTTATTGAACTATCTAAGGAAATCTAAATCAGGCACTGATTTTTCTTGTTTTAATACAGTCATAGATCAGTTGTGGCCTCTGGGTAATGACCAATTTTTGCTTACTTGTCACACCCTTAAAACTTTCCACACGTCTATAATAGCAAATCTGGATTTAGGTCTGTTGAAATCATTCTCAGGTGAGCGACCAGGGCCACCATGGCCCTCTTGTTAGTTCTGCTCTAGACCCCAGATATTGATCATTGCAGTGTGTAACTATTTACCACTCAGCTTACTGACCCTCTCACTGTGCTGTATGCCAGATGTTAATATCAGTGGTCAGTAATAAAAGCTGGTTAAACTGTTGTAAACACTCTAGAAGTCACAATTTTTGCCCAATCATCATGAAAGTTGGTCAAAACATTTCCTTGATTTCTTGGACGAGTTCGAAAATGGTCCAGATCGGTGAAAAAACATGGCCGCAAGGGGGCGGGGCAGTTTTCCCTATATGTATATAGTGAAAACATGGGAACACTGTAAAGTCACATTTTTGGTCCAATTTTCATGAAATTTGGTCAGAAAATGTGTTTTTTGATATGACAGTTGAGTTCGAAAATGGTTAGGATCGGTAAAAAAGCATGGCCGCTGGGGGGGGGGGGGGGGGGGGGGGCATTTTCCTTTTATTTATATAGAAATAACAGCTTTTGAACACTATATAGTTAATCATAGCAAGGGAAGTAACTGCAAATGAAAAATTATGTTGAATTGACAGAGTTGTCTCTCTTTTAAAAATATTTGTTTTAAGCACAAGAAGATTAAGTGGAATTAATTATAAATGATAGTTTTACATTGTGGAAGATAGCAAACTTTTGAATATGTTTTTAGCTCACCTGAGCGATAGCTCGAGGTGAGCTACTGTGATCACTCAGCGTCCGGCGTCCGTCCGTCCGTCTGTCTGTCTGTAAACAATTTGTAGACATCTTCTTCTACTAAACCATTGAGCCAATTTCAACTAAATTTCATGTGGAGCATCCCTAGGTCATGGGACAAAAGAATTGTTAAAAAAAATTTGATCGCATAACCAAGATGGCCGCCATGACCATATATGGTAAAAACCTTAAAAAATCTTCTTGTCAGAAACCGCTCATCAGATTTTCAAAAAATTTCACAGAGATGACCTTTGAAGGCTCCCCTGAAAAAGTTGTTCAAAGAAATTTGATTCGTCAAAAAACATGGCCGCAGGAGCTCGTTGAACTTTGCATGTTTATTCGTTTTTGCCTATTTTGTGAAAACTTAAAAAAATCTTCCACATTTTTTGTCCGATCCTTTCCAAATTTGCACAGTGTCTTTATATCAATGAGGACACGAACCCTACAAAAAATGAGCATTATTGGTCCATGAAGTACATAATTACCTCCCCTTGAATTGAGAAAATGGTGTTTATGCAATAAAGTCCAAATTTTTCATCCAATTCTTTCCAAACTTGTAAGGATTTAGCATGGTTCAAACAAGGGAAACAACTACGGTTTATGCATGTTCTTTTTATTACAGATTTGCCTCCCTTTAATTCATTCAAAATCTCATTTTACAGCAGAGATTCCAAATCTGACCTGTAAATGAGCCCCATATTTACTGCCAGTGCTAGGTTACCTTTTCCCATTTGATCATTCTTAAGTATTGGTCTTGTAATGCTGCTACTGCTTCTGCTACTGCTACTATTATTACTACTACTACTACTACTACTACTACTACTACTACTACTACTACTACTACTACTACTACTTCTACTACTACTACTACTACTACTACTACTTCTACTTCTACTACTACTACCACTACTACTACTACTACTACTACTACTACTACTACTACTACTACTACTACTACTAGTACTACTACTACTACCACCACCACCACCACCACCACCACAACCACCACCACCACCACCACCTTTTACTACTACTGCCACTACTACTACTACTTTACCACTACTACTACTACTACTACTACTACTACTACTACTACCACTACTACTACTACTACTACTACTACTACTACGACTACTACTACTACTACTACTTCTACTACTACTACTACTACTACTTCTACTACTACTACTACTACTACTACTACTACTACTACTACTACTACTACTACAACTACTATTACTACTACTACTACTACTACTACTACTACTATTACTACTACTACTACTACACCACCACCACCACCAGCCCTTGTTTCTATGGGATTTTAACCACAACTATTCATGTTTATCTCCGACACATATTTTTAGGTCACCTGTCATGAAGTGACACGGTGAGCTTATGTGATCGTGTGATGTCCGGCGTCCGTTGTGCGTGCCTGCGTGTGTCCGTGCGTCCGTCCGTCAACAATTTGTTTGTGTAGACAGTAGAGGTCACAGTTTGCATCCAATCTTGATGAAATTTGGTAAAAATGTTTATCTTGATGAAATCCGGTTTGGGATTGTATTTGGGTCATCTGGGGTCAAAAACAAGGTCACTAGGTCAAATAATAGAACAACCTTCTGTAGACAATAGAGGTCACAGTTTTCATCCAATCTTTATGAAATTTGGTCAGAATGTTTATCTTGATGAAATCTGGGTTGGGATTTTATTTGGGTCATAAGGGGTCAAAAACTAGGTCACTAGGTCAAATAATAGAAAAACCTCGTGTATAGACATTAGAGATCACAGTTTTCATCCAACATTTATGAAATTTGGTCAGAATTCTTGATGAAATCTGGGTGGGATTGTATTTGGGTCATCTGGGGTAAAAATCTAGGTCAAATTAATAGAAAAACCTTGTGTTGACAATAGAGGTCACAGTTTTCATCCAATATTTATGAACTGTGGTCAGAATGTTTATCTTGATGAAATCTGGATTGGGATTGTATTTGGGTCATCTAGAGTCAGGAACTAGGTCACTAGGTCAAATCATAGAAAAACATTGTGTAGACAATAGAGGTCATAGTTTTCATCTGATCTTAATGAGTCAGGTGAGCGATTCAGGGCCATCATGGCCCTCTTGTTTATTGTTTGATGATTCTGTACAATATGGCATTCTTTTGTCAAACAATTAAGGCGATACTATACGATTTTTATATGTGTTAAATTGTAATATATTGATAAATACATGTTACAATAACACAAATTAGGCAAGATCTTGAAGACGAATTTTATAAAATGCAGCAAAGGCAAATTAGCGCCCCGAGCTGATGGTGACGAAGATATTTCGTACATATTTTCCTACAATAACCGAAGAATTCGTCTTGTTATTAGGAACGGAGTTAGTGTTCGTGTGTCGAATGAATAGACATTGCTGCAGGAATTTAAAAACAACCATTAAACTAAATTAAGATTCACATCGTACATGCATGATATACATTCTTGCGAATTCGACTGTACAGACATTTTCGATTTCAGAATATCTCGCTTATTTCGCACTTTTCGACACATGTTCTTCTTAAGTTTTATTTTAAATTAACTAACAAGGTAGAACTTGGTGGTTTTATGATATTTAACAACAAGTTTTATGTTAATCTTTTCAAATATGGCCACAACATTTTTCAAATACATACATGAAATTTATATTTTACAGTTTTTTAAGGATGTAACTAAAAAGTGCTGGACGGAACAACTGGGCTCATATACGCTTATATCTTGCTTATTTTGTGAAAACTTTAAAAATATTCTTGTCTTTAACTCTAGGACCTAGGGTTACCACATTTTGTATGTAGTGAGATATAGTAGTCCTCTACAAAGTTTGCTCAAATTATGCCCCTGTGGATAAATTTGACCAAGCCCAGGGGGTCACAAAAGTGAACATGTGCTTAAATAGGGCCTATATTTAAGTATTTGAACATGCAGCGAATATTTGTTTCAGCCTTTTTTTCAGCAGTGGAGCGACACAGGGCCATCATGGCCCTCTTGTTGTCAAAACTTTTACTACCCTGTTCATACCTACCTTTACCCGCTATTTGTTGTTTCGACAACGGCCCCTTCAGTCTATAACATTATAGGGTGTAGTTTTCAGCAATAAAAAAATGGCGGCAATTAGGAAGATTTGTGATTACGAAATGTTTTTTTTTCTCGCAATTTGGCAACCAAGAAAGCGTTGTCAATGTATTATATGCACCAAATTTTTATTTTTAAATTTGGCGGTAAAAAAATGCGCTTTTCATTGTAAAATACGGTAGAAAGTATGATATTGCCATGAGTAAATGCGTTAAAACATGTAATCCTCTTTGACATAGTGTTTCCTTAAAGAAAATAAAACTCAAGCCAGTTTTATTAACAATAGCAAAATCTTAATAAAGATGTCCAAGAAGTGCATTCATAGTAGTGAAATTAATTGTTTGAATATTACAAAAATGCAGACTTGTGATTAATATCAGGTGCTGGAGGAAGGGGTTTTCCAAACTCTCGTTTGAGCTCACCTGAGCTTGCTCATTTTTCGTTGGCAACTTATAGCTCGTTTCCAAAAAAAACTAGGTCTTCAGGTCGAATGTTAGAAAAACTTTGTTACCACTTTAAGAGTCCACATTCATAAGTTAATTTCTTTGTCTTTATGACAATTCTATTCATGAGTCGCATCCCCTGATTGTCTTAAATTCTTACTTTTTATTAACACATATTTTAGACAACAATTCTTTATTTTATTAACCAATATATCAAAGCAGAATTTAGCAGCTTTAGAATAAAATGAAATTAGGATATCAAGTGCGCAAAATTCGCGCATACATGCTGAAAATAAGCATGATCTTTAAAAAAAAAATGGTGCAAATCATAGAATAAACAATGTGAGAAGATAAAACATTTTGACAGGCAATGATAAAATCTTGATAATCTGCTTCCGAAAACTTCAATATAGGTCTACATGTACAATTTAAGGAAATTGATAAAACTTGGTCATAATGTCAATGTTGACAAGATCTAGGCAATGTTTGATGCTTCGTCAGGCAGGGCCAAAAACTGGGTAACTTTCAACTTAGTTGAGGTATTCCAGCCTTTTTTTTTTCCCCAAAGGGGAAAGGTACCTGTACCCCTACACTGGGAATTTTTCGAGTCGTGAAATCTTCAAATTTGGAAAAAAGCGAGTCGCAAATTCAATGAATTGGGAAAAATTCGAGTCTCAAATTGATGAATTGAGAATCTTTAAAAATGAATCTTATCTATCATTAGGGGCTATATTCTGCATCACAAAGCATTTTAAGCTCTAGGTTTTAACGGACAAACTACTAGTGATGATATTTTGACAATCATATCATTAAAAAACAAAACAAAAACAACAACAATTTAACTTCGCCTGGTTTGAAATCCTTTAACAATAGACAGTGAGAAAAGCCACACATAACCATCATTACAAATTGCTCCTCTCCCTTCTCTTCATGTCTCTGAATATGTCAATTATTCCCTTTTTCTCATTATCTGTGAGGGTCTTTCTCCCCAAACAACAAATCCTCATTAGGGATGTCAGTGTTTGTTGACCTAGTCTATTTCGGTCTTTAGTACACAGTGAGTTCATTAGACTGAACAGTCTCTCTACAGATGCTGTGCTGCTTGGGATAAGGCAGCTCAGCAGCAGCAACTTGAACATTGAAGTGTATGTTGTGTGCAGTCGCTCATCCTCCAACATCTCTTTGAACATGTCTGTGGCTGGGTCTCTGTTCCTGAAAATATAATTATGATAAGATGCATATAAATCTTCCTGCATAAACAAAGATAGCTTTGGGAAGACAAGTATAAGCACTTGAATCAATGTCCTATGCAAAGAATAGTGCATGAATACAGTTACTGAAGGAGCTCTCTCACACAAAAACTTCACTGTGCGTATGGTAATTGTATTATTAGAAATCTTGTGTTCAAAGTGCTCATGTAATACTGAATTTTTTTTTTAAACAGCAAAACAAACTTGTAATGTTGGATCATGGGTTAGGAACATAACCATTCACAGAGAATTGTTCAAACATAATATATTGAAAGTAGATGTTGAACTGAGCATGATTTATTAGTTCCATGAAACCTAGCACATAAGTCAACCATAAGCATCTGTTTCAAACATTGCCAATTTAGAGCATTCTTTGAAATTCTAAATAGACTATACAATTTGAACTGTAACCGAACTGAAAGAAATTATGCTCAGTTGTCCAGGAACTGCTTGCCTGTCAAGCAGGGCAGGGCTCGGCCGTGAGGGCGACGTGGGCGATATCTTCGCCCGGGACATAATTATGTCGCCCTTAAATTACATGAAGGAGAAGTTGACTTCGCCTTCTTTTTTTACAACATCAACGTTTTTTTTCTCAGCTTTTCCATCTAAAAATTCTCTATTTGTGAAAGCTTATCCAGGCAACTAGCAGACATGGACATTCACTCCAAACAATAACGGTGTAGATCAAAAGATCAAAGCGAGTGTCATTTCACCGACAGTTTTTATAGTTCTCTGTTCTGCAAGCGCAACTAGTACACGCCTTGCAGGTGGAGTTAAGAGGTACATTAACATCGATAGTAACCGATGAGAATGCGCGTATTTTTTTATACATATGCAGCAGTTTACCTGAGCAATGAAATGACGTCGTTATAGACATGTACAGTACAGCCAAAGCGGAACAAACGTATTTCGCGATCCGCGGCGGCAAGGCGAAACGAGTCGATGCCGCGTCAGTCGTTGAAGCAGCGTCAGTATGCGGCAGCAAGTCACATTTCGCCGCGAAACTTCGCATCTGTCTGCCGAGGCATGCCGCGATCTGAGGCATGATGCCGAGTCGATGCGCATCATGAAATAAAAAATCTTTTTAAAATTATTAGTTACATGTAGTTAACAAATTTTGAAAGAACAATTATAATAATAATTAAAATCATAATAAATTTATTGTGCGCGGATTGTATTATCATATACATGTAAGCATAGTTAATGTGTCTGGCCAATTAAGTTTGTTTCCCGCCCGTAGTGTATGTATTTCACACATAAACAAGGTCAGGTAATTATGTTTTCGCACATACAAGTGGTCAATGCTCCAGCATATGGTGGATTTATAAATTAATTGCATGTTGATTCTGCTATTATATTTTAGCTGAGAAAATTAGCAGTTTGAAGCCACATCAATAATCAAGACGGTGACGACGTATTTGTTGTTTTGTTAATTATCAGCTTATTATAAATATTGTTTGAATATGCGTATATAAACACGTTTTATTTTGTTCATATTGTACAGTTAATATTGCTACTAATTACCCGATAATCCTGTATATTCCAGTTTTAAAGCAAATGCTGGTAAATATTTACGATACACAAACATTCTCGATATTTCCTTAAGTATCAAATACATTTTGGCATTTGTTACTATTTATAGAGATGATGAAATAACGTCTAATCGGGGCGTTTTTTTCCCCACTGAACACGCGATTTACGCCTGACGTGATGTTCATGTATTTATACAACACAAAATACACCCAAACTTTCCAAACGACGTTCTACATGTCTGCATAATTTTTGCGCGCTTTTTATGAAACAAAGGATATTTTAGCACTGTTTATTTGACGCTAGAATTTGCCAAAGGACGCGTTAGCATTAAAATTCGGAAGTGTGTTTCGGATTACAAATTTAATAATGATAATCGAATGAAACATAAACAGTTGCGCGTAATTAATTCTACGCTACACATACATGTATGTACATGTAGGTGGATATCTTTTCACTCGATCCGCCGCGTACGTATGCGGCGGATTTACTCCGCGAAAGTACGCGAGGTTAATACAGACTCGGCGTCGTTGTGCGGATCGATGCCGAGTGCCACGGCGATACGCCGCGTGAACACACGATTCAGCCGCGGACTAATAATCTGGCCGTGGCCTAGCCGCGGAATTTGTTTGTGCCGCTTTGGCTGTACTGTATTTACGCACAAAAAAGATTACACGCGCAACACATTCCCAACAGTAAATATGAATACGGTTTATTCTAGTATGTTCTACTGTTTGCTTGTTTTGTGTTTCAAAACTCTTAAACACTAATAATCAAGTCGATGTGCAATTTATTTTGTCAGACATTAATTCATAACCATATAAACAAAAACTAACAACTCACCCGTGCATAGTGCAAATTTCCATAATTTTATCTATCCATGATCATATACGTAACCGACTTTATTTTATATCCCGCAACCTCTTTGCGCGTGCTGTAAGTTGTCTAATGATAAAGTGATAATTGATTGACCATCAGATAATTGCAGGTTTATTGGCAGACGGCACGGTTAAAGAAAGTCGGAAAAATTATTAAAGAAAAACTAAATTTATCAAAGGTCTATTAATTACGTAGATCCACTACTGTTAAAGTCCAGCGAGTTTTGTCAGTTTGTTAATCCATCGAAACGGATAATTACGAGTAACACCCATCTTATATAAACTGGAATCACAGTTCATTTTTATACTAACAAGTCCTAATACTACACAATTGACATTGAGAAAACACATTTCCTCGATTAGATATAAATTATCTGAGTAAATTAAATTGCTACGTCATGACCTTCTATATTGCAAATTGCGGACCTATTGTAACATTCAACCCGCGTTCAATTCAAAGCTGGCGATTCAAATTACAAGTAATGGTGATTCAATAATGGAGAAAGCATTAACTGGATTTAACAAACGTTTGATAAGGTTTGTTAAACCAGTAACAACAAGGAAAATTTGGATTATTAAAGTTAAACAGGTAAGGCATTCTCAAGTGTACATATTTCGGACATGTATAAAATTCGGATAAACAGTAATAGATAAACTATATGTCCCATGCATTAAATTTGGTGATTTCACGACGTGAAAAATTCCCAATGGCATGGGTACCGGACCCGTTCCCAATTGGGTGAAAAAATCAGTGACTAATTATCATGTACATTATGATGTAAATAGGGTTTGGATTGTCATTGCATTATTAAGGTACTGTTTATTTTTATGATGCACATGGAAATCACAAGTTTTATTTGTATGAATTGATTTATGTGACTTCATATGTAAGGATTTATTGAATTTGAAAATATTTGTTTTTTCATTGATGATGATAGGCTTGGTGTAATGAGGGGTATAAAACAAGTGAAGATTTTATTAAACGCCGAACAGAAACCACTTCTCCTTCTAGTAGCCTCACTTCTCCCTAATTTAAGCTCAGGTAGAAGTCACTTCTCCATCAAGTTTGAACCTATGCTGAGCACTGGGAGGGTATATAACATTTCATGCAAAAAAAACAGTAGAAAATACAACATTTCATGCAAAAGAAGGAAATATTACACAATGCAAAAAAACAAACATCCAAAACACAAAAGCAAACTTGAATGATTATCATGTACACAATTTGCTCAGCTGTGTGCTTTCCCAGGAAGTCAGGAACGTGACATATTTCAAATAACTAAAGAATAACACTTTATGCTTATAACATGTTTAACGATGAAACTGTTGAACATTTGCTGGCTGCTACCTAGTGAGGAACATAATATGTTTGAATCCATCAAACTTGGCTGATATGCTGTGCTTATCAAGTAGTGGAGCTGCTTGTGTTATGCTACCAGCATACTGGTCTTCCTTCCTCTCACCATAGTGGGATTTCAAGGTTTGTATAGATTTCTATTAAGCAGTGAGTTATCAATAATACAACCTATTACAATTTATCAAAGTATTCTACAACGTTACAGGAAGCATATAGATACAACAAAATCTATATGTATAACATGAAACATGTATGTTTCTGTCTATCCTAAGCTCGCAAAAATATTAATCTGCTAAATACTCATATGTTGGCAGATATGATGGTTATTAATGTTATTATAAATAAGTAAACAACCAACCTGTCCATAATCAGCAAGATCTGCGATTGATTCCGGAAGGTTGTTCAGGTTGAAAACAGAGAATGCAGACAGGACCGGTGAAGAATGAAAACCATCTTGAAGTTCACCGATTAACTTGTTCACCATGGGACAGGCAAGGACTTGCACAACTTGCTCCCGAGTGTATACATTCAGGTTCCTGTAAATCACACAAATCCATTTTAAAACTTCAACGGAATTGAATATTTACAATTTAAACATTCTTCACCAAATGTTAGAAAAACAAATGTTAGAATTCCTGTAAATGACTAGCCAATTAAAAGTACAACAATAGATACTTTATCAATGCAAATTATCTGGCCTTTCTTGACACCCTTAAAATATGTGCATCACGAGGCTAACATTTATTCAGAGATGTTACAGACAACCAAAGTTTTTTAGTTGAACCATTATAATGTGACGATAAATCTGATTAAAATTTAACGCATGCGTCTTGTGTAGACAGTTCTTGCATCCACTTCTTCAAACAACATGGGTAGTCTGGACAGAGTGAGATCAGTGTTGTTGTCATTGAGAGTACCCCTAAATCTTGTTGCCAGTCCTTCCAGTGTATCAATCAACTCCTACAATAATTGTAAAGCATAACACATGACTGAAATTTCATAGGTCTAACTGTTATCTTTCCTTGAGTAAGATTTACAAGTAACTAAAAGCCATATGTTTAATTATTTGTAGGTACAAAGACAAAGGGCCTCATCATGCATCTGATAAGTTTCATCAACATGTCCTTATTATTGTCTGCCTTCACAAAGTTTCCTCTACATGTCCTTATTATTGTCTGCCTTCACAAAGTTTCCTCTACATGTCCTTATTATTGTCTGCCTTCACAAAGTTTCGTCTACATGTCCTTATTATTGTCTGCCTTCACGAAGTTTCATCAACATGTTCTTATTATTGTCTGCCTTCACAAAGTTTCCTCTACATGTCCTTATTATTGTCTGCCTTCACAAAGTTTCATCTACATGTCCTTTTTAGCTCATCTATTTTTTTTTTTTTTAAATACGAGCTATTGTCATCACCTTGGCGTTGGCGTCTGCGTCTGCGTCGGCGTCCGGTTAAGTTTTGCGTTTAGGTCCACTTTACTCAGAAAGTATCAATGCTTTTGCATTCAAACATGGTACACTTACTTACTATCATGAGGGGACTGGGCAGGCAAAGTTAGATAACTCTTGCGTGCATTTTGAGAGAATTATGTGCCCTTTTTATACTTAGAAAATTGAAAATTTTGGTTAAGTTTTGTGTTTAGGTCCATTTTATTCCTTAAGTATCAAAGCTATTGCTTTCATACTTGCAACACTTACCGTAAAAACGCAGTCATAAGTCTACCCGGCTCATAAGTCGGGGGTTATACTTTGGTACCAAAATTGGAGATTTTGAGTATGTTAGCTTCATAAGTCGAGTCAGAAATTTTCTGTTTACGAATTTCATAAACGGACGCCATTTTAAATGTACATGAAGTTGCGGTAGTATTCTATACATTGCACTTATACCAAACTCACGTTCAGCAGCACTGTTGTTATTTAAATTCTCCGCAAACTCTATCACACGTATTTTAAATGCATTGTCAAAAGCCTGGCGTTTGCGTTTGCCAGGCATTTTCAAAGATTTATCGTAAGTCCAGTTGTGTTTTTGTTTATCTAATTAATAAATGGTTGCACTCAATAATTTACGCTAGTAATTATCCACAAACTATTTTCCGCTTTTAATCCGATGAAACAATATTACCACTGTAATCCAATCTTTGTACTTTTAATCTGACTGTCAAAACAATTGATTAGTGTCTCGGTAAAACGTGTTTCTATAACAATGATTGACATACCCAAGAGACTGCTAACTCCACCTTTTTCTCTGAAACAATTTCAAAGGCGGAGCTATACACGTGCTCAAGCATAATGGAACGATTGCAAGCGAGTTACAAACACGCGATTGGTTAAGCATATCGATTCTCTAAACAAAGGAATCCAATTTTGTCGGCGAGAAAGGTGTTCCTTATTGCTTCTTGACAGGAAACGGCTTTCCTTTGATGACGTCAAACTGTCGATTCACACATATTGCGAATTTTCGCGAGACTTTAAATGATGTCCTTGATTCTTTGTTTACATGAACAGTAAAAAAACAACACCTGCTTACATGAAGACTTTGGATTAAATTATCAAAATAAAAACAAGAGTAATTGCAAACTGTGATTATATTAATTGGTAAGTATCAGTAAAAATACGACGTTTTGTTAGTCGTAAATCAACGATTTTTTTTATACAACAACAACTATTGCCGCGGGGATCAATCTTCGTCGAATTTCATTATTTTTTTCATGGAATTTTATTATTTTTTTCATGGACCACCTCATAAGTCGATACCGGTTTTTTAATCAAATTTTGGAGGTAAAAAATCTCGACTTATGACTGCGTTTTTACGGTACTAACTATCATAAGGGGACTGTGCAGGCAAAGTTATGTAACTCTGACTGGCATTTTGACAGAATTATGTGCCCTTTTTTTAATTAGAAAATTGAAAATTTGGTTAAGTTTTGTGTTTAGGTCCACTTTATTCCTACAGTATCAAAGCTATTGCTTTCATACTTGCAACACTTATTAACTATCATAAGGGGACTGTGCAGGCAAAGTTATGTAACTCTGACTGGCATTTGGATGGAATTATGGGCCCTTTATACTTAGAAAATTGAAAATTTGGTTAAGTTTTGTGTTTTGGTCCACTTTACCCCTAAAGTATCATAGATATTGCTTTCATACTTGGAACACTCGCAAACTATCATAAGGGTACAGTAAAAGGACAAGTTGCATAACTCTGGTTGTCATTTTTACGGAATTATGGCCCTTTTTTGACTTAGTAACTTTGAATATATGGTTAAATTTTGTGTTTCGATCCACTGCTCGGTCAAAGGTCAACAACAAAAAAGCTGCGCATTAGCCATTAGGGGGCATTGCGTTTCTGACAAACACATCGCTTGTTAATCGATAAAATGGCAATTCAATAAAATGGACCAAAGTGTTAAGTTTTTATCAACAAATATTGACACAATATAGAAACATCAGGCCTTTCCCTGGCCATTTTGGGGAAAAAAATGTAATTGATATGAAAAGTCCACTGTTTTGGGAAAAAATATTTTAATATAACTCTGAATAATTATTCAGAAACATATTAATTTATTATATACTTTTTTGTTTATGAAATAAATTTGAGATATATTAATCATTAGAGAGTTCTTTCTTTTACTTCTGGAGGGGATTTTTTCTACAAAATAGGGGAAAAATATATACTCTTTTTTAGGGGGAATGGGGCCGAATACCGGCCCCGAAATTGCCATAAAAAAACACTGTGAACAAATGAATAGTCTGTTAAATTAAAAATCATCAACATGTAATGTTTTACAGAAAAAAATATAAAAAATGTTTACTTCATAAGTGAAGTACCTTTCAGTTTCCTGCTCATTGTATTACAACCATCAAAACCGACGAACATGACCTTGATGTCAATCTGGCATTGTTGCAGAAGAGTTTCTATTGCCCCCCCCCCCCTCTAATTTTTTTTTTATTTTATTTTTTTTGTTTTTTTAAGATCATCTCACAAATGACCTTCACACCCTCACACTATACCCCCCCCCATACTTTTTTTTTAAACAGTTAAAAAACACAATTTGATTGATACTTTGACAAAACTACTCTTACCTGACATACCACAATAGACTCCACCCAAACCATCTTTTGTGCCCCCCCCCCTATTTTTTTTTTTTAAGATCATCTCACAAATGACCACCACACCCTCACACTATACCCCCCCCCACCACCCCCCCCCAATTTTTTTTTTTTGAAACGGTTAAAAAACACAAATGTTTATTTTTATTTTTTTATTTTTGAAATACCGTCCAACCATCGCACCCAAGAATCCGCTCCCCCCCACCCCCCCACCCCCGAATTTTTTTTAATATTTTTTTTTGCATTTTTTTTTCCACATTTTTGGAAGATAATGTAATAAATGTCCACACCCCCACACTATACATCCCTCTTCACTCCACCCCTCCCTCCTTTGTGATTGAAATTGAGAGTCCCTTCACCTTTAAAAAGAAAATAGATGAGCGGTCTGCACCCGCAAGGCGGTGCTCTTGTTATTGTCTGCCTTCACGAAGTTTCCTCTACATGTTCTTATTATTGTCTGCCTTCACAAAGTTTCATCTACATGTCCTTATTATTGTCTGCCTTCACAAAGTTTCCTTTACTTGTCCTTATTATATTCTGCCTTCACAAAGTTTCCTCTACATGTCCTTATTATTGTCTGCCTTCACAAAGTTTCCTCTACATGTCCTTATTATTGTCTGCCTTCACAAAGTTTCCTCTACATGTCCTTATTATTGTCTGCCTTCACAAAGTTTCCTCTACATGTCCTTATTATTGTCTGCCTTCACAAAGTTTCCTCTACATGTCCTTATTATTGTCTGCCTTCACAAAGTTTCCTTTACATGTCCTTTTTATTGTCTGCATTTACAAAGTTTCATCTACATGTCCTTATTAGTGTCTGCCTTCACAAAGTTTCATCTACATGTCCTCATTATTGTCTGCCTTCACAAAGTTTCCTCTACATGTCCTTATTATTGTCTGCCTTCACAAAGTTTCATCTACATGTCCTTATTATTGTCTGCCTTCACAAAGTTTCCTCTACATGTCCTTATAATTGTCCGCCTTCACAAAGTTTCATCTACATGTCATTGTTGTCTGCCTTTACAAAGTTTCCTCTACATGTCATTATTTTCTGCCTTCACAAAGTTTCATCTACATGTCCTTATTAATTTCTGCCTTCACAAAGTTTCCTCTACATGTCCTTATTATTGTCTGCCTTCACAAAGTTTCCTCTACATGTCCTTATTATTGTCTGCCTTCACAAAGTTTCCTCTACATGACCTTATTATTGTCTGCCTTCACAAAGTTTCCTCTACATGTCCTTATTATTGTCTGCCTTCACAAAGTTTCATCTACATGTCCTAATTATTGTCTGCCTTCACAAAGTTTCCTCTACATGTCCTAATTATTGTCTGCCTTCACAAAGTTTCCTCTACATGTCCTTATTATTGTCTGCCTTCACAAAGTTTCCTCTACATGTCCTTAGTATTGTCTGCCTTCACAAAGTTTCCTCTACATGTCCTTATAATTGTCTGCCTTCACAAAGTTTCCTCTACATGTCCTTATTATTGTCTGCCTTCACAAAGTTTCATCTACATGTCCTTATTATTGTCTGCCTTCACAAAGTTTTCTCTACATGTCATTATTGTCTGCCCTCACAAAGTTTCATCTTCATGTCCTTTTTATTGTGTGCCTTCACAAAGTTTCATCTACATGTCCTTATTATTGTCTGCCTTCACAAA
This sequence comes from Dreissena polymorpha, assembly GCF_020536995.1. Classification (NCBI taxonomy): domain Eukaryota; kingdom Metazoa; phylum Mollusca; class Bivalvia; order Myida; family Dreissenidae; genus Dreissena; species Dreissena polymorpha. The sequence goes on along the minus strand of NC_068363.1, from coordinate 81,904,562 downwards.
GTTTCCTCTACATGTCCTTATTATTGTCTGCCTTCACAAAGTTTCCTCTACATGTCCTTATTATTGTCTGCCTTCACAGTTTCCTCTACATGTCCTTATTAGTGTCTGCCTTCACAAAGTTTGATCTACATGTCCTTATTATTGTCTGCCTTCACAAACTGTTTATAAGTTTCATCTACATGTCCTTATTATTGTCTGCCTTCACAAACTGTTGATAAGTTTCATCTACATGTCCTTATTATTGTCTGCCTTCACAAACTGTTGGTGATTGACTAGAATTTCAATCTTATTTAGCGCATTTGTCAAATTTTCAAAATCACAAAAGTTAATTGATTTTTAGAAATATATTCTCTATTCAAGCTGCTAGATCTAAAAAAAATGTAGCAGACAAAACATTTCAATGACATCAATTTATTGCAGCCAAAAAGAAAGCATGTCTTACTTTCAACTTGATGGAGACTTGAGTGAAGTCCACTGACCCTTGCAAGTACTTGCAAAAGTAGTTCACAGGATCAAGAATGTCCCTCAGAACAGCAATGGCAGCTAGGGTATTTTTTTGTGTGACCATATCCCTAACGCCAACCACCTCAGGCTGTCCTTTCCAGGATAGCGTCCAAACTATCTATGATCTGAAAAAAACATTTTCTAAAATATTAAAAGAGATTGTCAACATTATGTTCTAGACAAATTGCAATGTGCTATTACTATTAATTATAATTATGTTTAAATTATGTTATCGTTTACATTAACTGGTTTGAATGCTGTCTATTTGCCTTAATGCCAAAAAGTCAAGAAGTCATTTTCACTAGACATTTTACCTGGGTAGGGAAAATAATCAGAGGCTAACTCTATGGGTACTGATGTGTTTACTGTTAGATTCACACATTATGTAAACAATGGTGGTCGTGGAATGATAGTGGTCTGATGGGTCTACATGTATAATGAAGATGACTGTACCTCAACATAGCGATCAATGAAGCGTTTACATGCGCGGCCATGCGACAACCATCTTGTTGCAGCTGCTCGTACCAAGACCAGTTCCCGCTTCACTTACGCTGATTGAACATCCTGTGATAAATAATAATATTTTTAGTTATTTTTACAAGTCAATGTAGACTAGGCTTTTTTGGCATGGTCATTTTAATAAACTGTACAATCATTGTCAAATTGAGTGACTTGATATTTACCATAAAAACTTCTGGGGTGAATACTCAAAGAGTTTGTATACAGCTAGGAGGACTTCATCCACATCGTTCAGAACAGGAAAATCATTCATCAGGTGTTTTACACACAAGGCAAGACGGTGACTGCGGCAATTGATGTACTGGGAGTGAGGCACGACATGACTGAAACGCCTCTGTACTCCTGAAATATAAAGAAATGAATTATGTATAAATTATTTAATTCATTCATTTAATAATGCAACAAATTAATAACGTGTAGTTGAATACACTTTTTAAACAGATAATAAATTTTTAATTTTTCAACATGCCCTTATTGAACTTATTGAAAAATCTGAACCAGTGTTTTTAAAAATAGGGGAATGTTGGCGGGGCCCGTCCAAAGGGGAAAAAACGCGTCGTTTTTAAGAAAAAGGGGAAAATAAAAAATCACTCTTTTATATGCTATGATATTTATTATATGAATACACATGTTTGTATGAATGTAATATTCACAGCTGAATTTCTCTGTCCTTTTTCTTAATTATATATCAATGATTTTTTCAACAGTAGTTTCAGACAGTTCAGTCTTCATGCATAGTCTCAGTTTTCCTAGCCATTTTGAGTCTAATCGGGATTTTTTATGACCCCGAATCGATAGATCGGGGGTATATTGTTTTTGGCCTGTCTTTCTTTCTGTCTTTCTTTCTTTCTTTCTTTCTGTCTGTCATTCTGTCCCAAAACTTTACTGTACAGTAAAGTTTTGCAATAACTTTTTAAATATTGAACATAGCAACTTTATATTTGGCATGCATGTGTATCTCATCGAGCTGCACATTTTGAGTGGTGAAAGGTTAAGGTCATCCTTCAAGGTCAAAGGTAAAAAAATTCTGTCCCAAAACTTTACTGTACAGTAAAGTTTTGCAATAACTTTTTACATATTCAACATAGCAACTTTATATTTGGCATGCATGTGAATCTCATGGAGCTGCACATTTTGAGCGGTGAAAGGTCAAGGTCATCCTTCAAGGTCAAAGGTCAACAACAAAAAAGCGGCGCATTAGCCATTAGGGGGCATTGCGTTTCTGACAAACACATCTCTTGTTAATCGATAAAATGGCAATTTTGAGCATTTTTTATCAATAAAATGGACCAAAGTGTTAAGTTTTTATCAACAAATATTGACACAATATAGATACATTAGGCCTTTCCCTGGCCATTTTGGGGAAAAAAATGCAATTGATATGAAAAGTCCACTGTTTTGGGAAAAAATATTTTAATATAACTCTGAATAATTATTCAAAAACATATTAATTTGTTATATACTTTTTTGTTTTGTTTATGAAATAAATTTGAGATATATTAATCATATTAATCATTAGAGAGTTCTTTCTTTTACTTCTGGAGGGGATTTTTTCTACAAAATAGGGGAAAAATATATACTCTTTTTTAGGGGGAATGGGGCCGAATACCGGCCCCGAAATTGCCATAAAAAACACTGTGAACAAATAAATAGTCTGTTAAATTAAAAATCATCAACATGTAATGTTTTACAGAAAAAAATATAAAAAATGTTTACTTCATAAGTGAAGTACCTTTCAGTTTCCTGCTCATTGTATTACAACCATCAAAACCGATGAACATGACCTTGATGTCAATCTGTCATTGTTGCAGAAGAGTTTCTATTGCCCCCATCAAAGTTGCAGCATCAGATCTTTTGAGTTGGGCTAGTCCAAGGAAGTGGTCCTCGACAGCATTGTTGTTGGTCAGCATACGAACCATCACTGCAAATTGCGTTCTATTGGCCTCGGCCGTGGATTCATCTGCTAAAACTGCGATTAATTCTGCTTTTCTAATGGTTTCGAGCAGATCCTTATCAAAGAAGGAGTCAATCGCTTGGACCATGCTGGTTACAGACGATGACGAGGTGTATCCAAGTGTCTTGTGCATCGCCTTATAATGGTTGACTGGCTGTGACTGCATTTTGTCCAAGTGCTCCATTAAGTCGCCAACTTTGTCGAGAGCCCATCGATTGCTTATAACGAGCATTGTTGTGTCAAGCAAGGCTTTCATATAGTTACGATTTGTAAAAAACATCTGCTTCTCGTTCATCGCCAGGGTGGGAAAGAGATGTTTTCCTTGGGCTTCACTTCCTTTCTGCATGATGTACTTGCGACATGCTTTTTTGTGGGCGTTGGTACTAACATGTGCTTCTAATTTGCGATGGGGATGATTACCCAAGGTTGTTCCCTCAACAAACGGCTTACTGGTTGTCTGAACATGAACTTGAGAAAAAAGTTCACAATGTTACATACGAACCCAGCTTTGCTTACACTGTAGTAGAGCCATGGGTACTCATGTCCATATCTACCAATGATGTTTGCCCCTGGGTATTTCTTTTTGCCTGTGACAGTTACCATACCCACTGGCGTAACCACTGACGTATCATCTCTCATGGATGATGATGGCGTGGCATGGTGTGGTGATTCAGCTTGTGTTTCTTGAGTCAGGGGGCTGCTCTGGGTATGCGGAAGCCGCTGCACTGTTGACTGTGTTGCAACAGCAGCTGTTTCAGTGCCAGTTTACATTGGAAACTGCGTTGCGACAGTAGCTGATTCGTAGTCAGTATCCATTGGTGTTGTATCCCTCGGTGATGGTGATGGCATTCCATGTCCTGCTGATTCAACTGGTGTTTGATCATTAGGCGGGGTACTGCTTTCTTTGACAAGAACAACATCTGTAGCTTGCTCTGTAATAAAATGTGTGATAAACTATAAAATATATCTTATTGATTTATGTATGGAACATGGGTCAGATCAATCCACATTTAATTCATTCCAGTGACAGTCACAACTACCAATTACGGGTGTATTTTTTGGGGTACAAGCATATGCATGTTTGATTTCTAAAATTCTTTCATATAAACTTCCATCGGATTGATTAAACTAAGTCTCAATTAATCAACATTCGTTAATATATTTTTCCATACCCCACCCACTTTTTGAATGTTTCGTTTTTACCAACTTTAAACAAAATGATATCTAAATAAAGCATAAACATGAACGACAATGTAATCAAAGATGCTAGGCTATTAAAGTTAATTGTTAATGGGTAGTTAATAAGGCAAGTCGTTACATTACCCTGGTCCTTACCCTCAATCTTGGGTGCGCTCGTCGATGGTTTGTTCTGCGCTGTAGGCCAAAAGAAGTCTTTTAAACTGCGAGACCCCAGTACAGTCTTGTCATCTTTCTTTTTCAATTGTTTCCGATAGTATTTTGAATTATGACTCATGATGATGTATTGTAAATAAGATTTGTTTTGATGTAAATATTAGATTTCAGAAGTTTATTTACCTCTTTCAACCCTGTATTAGTTTTCCATAAGAATACCCTTCAACCTGGAATAAATTGATTGGAACTGAGAAATACATCATATGTTCATAATTCCTTTATTTCAGCAAAAACAAAGCATTTTTACTGTAACAAACCATACATTTTCGGAAAGGTCAAACATGCATCTACATAAGCAGAAAAACAATAATTTGATTTTATTCATATTTACCTGGTTTTTCAGGTGAAAAATCTAATTAACAGGTAAAAATTCAATATTTTTAAAGAAATAATCATAATAAAACATCAATTCATTTCAAAATTATTACTATACTATTGGTATCAGGGATCATATTTTTTTCGGTTTTGTCGGTCCTAGACCGATTGGGGTCATGAAAGACCGATTGAAAATCCCAAACAGTCGGTCCGATTCTGTTTGCTATTAAAATTCCCATGTCATGAAATCGATTACACAGTGTACATGCTAACACACCCTAATGACATTCTTATCTCGATTATGTGAGATAAACCATTCGCTGCAGTCTCTAAACCGGTCAGGACTGGTTTATTGCACGTCAGACCAAGAATCAAACACTTGTGAACAGCGGATTGAAGACGCATCCGAAAAGACACGTCTGAATGCACGCGCTGTAACTAAACAAAACATGCCGATACATTTTCCACCAGCGTAATAGTCCGTTAATATAATTATGAATGAAAGTCGTGGATCTGATCGACAGAACAGCCGAAAGTTATTTTTATGGGCGGAACTTAACATAAAATAGTACACAAGAAAAATAATATACATTGAATAAATCTTTAGTAAAACCGTGTTAGAATCGAAATAATTAGTGTAATTAATACTTTGTTGTTGAATAACTCACGACCGGAAAATTAGATGCGTGGTTTCAAATGCTTCGCTCTCGTGATTAAATCCCTACGCATCTAAACTTTCGGCCGTGGGTTATTTGACATCAAATTATTTCTTAATTATTTGGTTTGTTGTTGTCAGTAGCCAACCTACGCACAGACATTTGTTTGGTTCAGTGCATGTTTGTAAGCTATTATCGAGTCGACAACAATTTAAAACATCGGTATAGACTTACACAGATTAATAATATTGACAACGATAAAAACAGTCTGATAAAACAGCACACTAAACAACAATGAAATACCAAATGATAAAACCAGTTGAGAAAACTCGTTCCGTTTAAAAAAATGCCTAATGGAATTTTACTTGTACACGTATTATACCACCTTGAATGGCAAAACCAGTGGTATATATTTTAACGTAATTTGTCATGATTTCGGATATACATTTTCGGATACTTTTCCCCATTTATATCCGGACCGATTGATGTTGCGGGAAAATATGATCCCTGATTGGTATACAATATCTAGTGTAAATAGATAAAAGTGTTCTTGTTTAAAACCTTGAATTTATAACTTTAAAAGATTAATTAAGTACACAGGTAAATTGGCAAAACTAAGAAATACATCATATGTTCATAATTCCTTTATAACAGCAAAAACAAAGCATTTTTTCTATTACAAGCCATACATTTTTAGAAAGTTCATACATGTATCTATATAATCACAAAAACAATAATTTTAATTTGATTTTATTCATATTTACCTGGTTTTTCAGGTAAGAAATCTAATTAACAGGTAAAAATTCAATAATTTTAAAGAATAATCATAATAAAGCATCATTTCATTTCAAAAAAAATTCTGCACTATTGGTATACAATATATAGTGTAAAAAGATAAGTGTCCTAGTTTAAAACCTTGAATTTGTAACTTTAAAGGATTAACTTAGTACACAGGTAAAATGACAGTTGCTTAAATTTCATTCATTTATAATACTCAAATAAGCAGCATTGTTGAACAAATCATGGTTGTTAACACAACATGTTACTGTCCACAATGTCTTAAAATGCCTGAAAGTATTTATACTAATGACATGTGTCCATCTCACCAGGTAATATAATTACAGGTGAGTTTTTCACCTGTACAGGTGTGTCTTTCCATAAGATATGTCAGTATCACTGGACTACAAATTCATTAGTGTGTGTAAGTGTGTGAAACACATGTTTTTATGTCCCCCACTATAGTAGTGGGGGACATATTGTTTTTGCCCTGTCTGTTGGTCTGTCTGTTGGTCTGTCTGTTTGCGCCAACTTTAACATTTTGCAATAACTTTTGCTATATTGAAGATAGCAACTTCATATTTGGCATGCATGTGTATCTCATGAAGCTGCACATTTTGAGTGGTTAAAGGTCAAGGTCATCCTTCAAGGTCAGAGGTCAAATATATGTGGCCAAAAGCGCTCATTTTATGAATACTTTTGCAATATTGAAGATAGCAACTTGATATTTGGCATGCATGTGTATCTCATGGAGCTGCACATTTTGAGTGGTGAAAGGTCAAGGTCATCCTTCAAGGTCAGAGGTCAAATATATGTGGCCCAAATCGCTTATTTTATAAATACTTTTGCAATATTGAAGATAGCATCTTGATATTTGGCATGCATGTGCATCTCATGGAGCTGCACATTTTGAGTGGTGAAAGGTCAAGGTCATCCTTCAAGGTCAGAGGTCAAATATATGTGGCCCAAATCGCTTATTTTATTAATACTTTTGCAATATTGAAGATAGCAACTTGATATTTGGCATGCATGTGTATCTCATGGAGCTGCACATTTTGAGTGGTGAAATGTCAAGGTCAAGGTCATCCTTCACAAGGTCAAGGTCATCCTACAAGGTCAAACATCATATAGGGGGACATTGTGTTTCACAAACACATCTTGTTAGTGTTGCAGCACAAATACTTATCACACTTGCTGCACTTGATTGTTGTTTTGCACCTCTTGAAAGGATTTTCACTAAAGGTAGCTTCCAGATGCTTCCTCTTGTACCTGTTGTGCCTCTCGTTGCACACAACGCACACATGGTCTTTTCCTTCACCGATTGCTGGCAGGTGGGAGATGTTGTCCAGGCGAAGAATATTTTCTGAGTTTTCTGACCGACTTTGCCCAGCGGATCTCTTTCGCAGTCGTGAAGTTCCCACAAGCGCATATGCCAGATCCAACTTAAAGGATATCATGTCACGTTTTCTTTTTCCTGGAGCCTTCTGGTCTCTGATTGTTCCTTCTATGATGTATGCATTGTAAACTGAAAGTTCCAACAATTTGCGCTCAATTTTACGATACCACCGCATGCTTTTTTTGGATTTGTTAAGCCTCGTCATTTGGTCGTTGCGGTCGACACCACCCATGTATCTTCCATATTCCTCGACACATGGAGTTGATGGTAGATGCTGTATCGTCCCATCTTTATTTTTTCTTGAGATAGTTAGCTGATCCAGTTCTGGCATGTAGACAGTAGACAGAAAGTACACCATTTTATTGTCTTTCCATGAGGTAGCTACTAAACTTCAACACTGCATCCAGTCAGAGTGGCCCTGTGGTAGCTGTCGTGCCTCGGCTTTTGTCTTCACCAGTTCCTGTGGATAACCGTGCCTATTGGTCCTCACTGTCCCGCAGGTGTAGATTTCCTTGGAGGCCAGGAAGTGGGCAAGTTTAGGACTGGTGTAGAAGTTGTCGGTATAAATGGTGTAACCCTTCCCAGCCAGGTCCTTGGTTAGGTGGATGACCACCTGTGCGCTAAGTCCAAACACCTAGTTGATCTGTAAACAAACCAATCAAAATCTGTAGAATAAAATAAAATCACTGTGTTGTTTCCTGTAATAAAATACCAGTAATATTTATAATGGTTCTTCAAGTAATACTGAAAGAAACATTGTGTGACTCCTTTGGTGTGTATTTTTTTATATTATTGTTTTTATACGCCCGTATAAAATACGGGACGTATTATGTGAAACCCTTGGCGGCGGGCGGGCGGCGGGCGGAAGGCATCACTTTGTCCGGACTCTAATTCAAATTGTATTCATCCGATCTTCACCAAACTTGGTCAGCAGTTGCATCTAGTTGATATCTAGGCCAAGTTCGAATATGGGTCATGCCGGGTCAAAAACTAGGTCATAGGGTCAATAAGTGCATTTTCAAAGGGGCCACTTTGTCCGGACTCTAATTCAAATTGTATTCATCCGATCTTCACCAAACTTGGTCAGATGTTACATCTAAATGATATCTAGGTCAAGTTCAAATATGGGTCATGCCGGGTCAATAACTAGGTCTCGAGGTCACTTAACGCATTTCAAGCATTGAGCATGGTGTCCAAAACCTGTTGTCCGGACTCTAATTCAAATTGTATTCATCCGATCTTCACCAAACTTGGTCAGCAGTTGCATCTAGTTGATATCTAGGCCAAGTTCGAATATGGGTCATGCCGGGTCAAAAACTAGGTCATAGGGTCAATAAGTGCATTTTCAAAGGGGCCACTTTGTCCGGACTCTATTTCAAATTGTATTCATCCGATCTTCACCAAACTTGGTCAGATGTTACATCTAAATGATATCTAGGTCAAGTTCAAATATGGGTCATGCCGGGTCAATAACTAGGTCTCGAGGTCACTTAACGCATTTCAAGCATTGAGCATGGTGTCCAAAACCTGTTGTCCGGACTCTAATTCAAATTGTATTCATCCGATCTTCACCAAACTTGGTCAGCAGTTGCATCTAGTTGATATCTAGGCCAAGTTCGAATATGGGTCATGCCGGGTCAAAAACTAGGTCATAGGGTCAATAAGTGCATTTTCAAAGGGGCCACTTTGTCCGGACTCTATTTCAAATTGTATTCATCCGATCTTCACCAAACTTGGTCAGATGTTACATCTAAATGATATCTAGGTCAAGTTCAAATATGGGTCATGCCGGGTCAATAACTAGGTCTCGAGGTCACTTAACGCATTTCAAGCATTGAGCATGGTGTCCAAAACCTGTTGTCCGGACTCTAATTCAAATTGTATTCATCCGATCTTCACCAAACTTGGTCAGCAGTTGCATCTAGTTGATATCTAGGCCAAGTTCGAATATGTGTCATGCCGGGTCAAAAACTAGGTCATAGGGTCAATAAGTGCATTTTCAAAGGGGCCACTTTGTCCGGACTCTATTTCAAATTGTATTCATCCGATCTTCACCAAACTTGGTCAGATGTTACATCTAAATGATATCTAGGTCAAGTTCAAATATGGGTCATGCCGGGTCAATAACTAGGTCTCGAGGTCACTTAACGCATTTCAAGCATTGAGCATGGTGTCCAAAACCTTTGAACGGGCGTATTTTGTGACAGTTTGGCACTCTTGTTTAATTATGTGTCTGCATACATTTGTGTTGTACACAATAAATTTGATATAACTATTGTTCAAACTTGTTGTTTTCAAAAATAAAACAAATAGCAATAACTATAATTTAAATAAAACAATTTTATTATAGAAGCAATTTAAATGAAAGTTTCAATTTTAAAACTAATATTGCGTAGTTACCTGAGTAGCCCGTTTGCCAACGTAAACATCGAAGTTCCAACAGTAGGCTGAAATGAAGTCGGCAGCCATCCACATCTTGGCGTCAAATTTTACAGGCTTGTTCTTCATATATTGCTTGATACCAAGACGTCCTTTGAATGGCACCATGGACTCATCTACACTCATCTGTTCATGGGGCACATATTCAGACTTGAATTTCTTTCTCAGAGTGTCCAGCATGTATCAGCCCTTGAACAGTTTGTCTGTATGGTTGTTAGTTTCATATGTGAAGTGAAGGTAGCGCTTGATCTGGAAGAATCGCTCTTTTGTGATCACTTCTGGAATTTTTTACCCAAGCATGAAATGAGTGTCTGTACTGTCCTTAAAATACATTTCATCTCTGTCAAACTTCACTATAGTAGAATTGCAATAACTCAAGCTGGCGATTTCTCGAAAGCTGGCGATTACTTGCGCATTAAAGGAAGTCCCTAGCATTTTCCTTTAATTTCTATATAAAAATACCCGCAATAACTCAAACATGCGATTTTCAATAACTCGAGGACGTGTGCCGGTCCCTGAAAGGCATTTTACACCTAATTAACAAGCAATTATTCGAGGACACTTTCTCGTCTGGTCGGTGCTAAAAATATTGAGTTGTGAAAACAGTGCAATCAAGCAGACAAAAGACGCTCAATTAGATGTGAAGTTAGTCGCAGTTTGAGAAACACTGCAAATTGTCATCCTTTGACATGCATATCAAAGCTACACAGTTTTAATGATAACTAGAAATGGCGCGGCAGAGGCCGACGCGTATCCCCACGCCGCATGTTTGACCTAAGGGCGCCCCAGGGTTGATCATGGGGCCATGCATAGTTGAGATTGACCGTATTGTCATAAGAGAGGTTCAGTATCAATTTGAAGTGAATCAGTGTATTAATGAAGAAATTATAGTAAAAGGCAATTTTGGGCGGGTGTGGTCTATGTGGGCGTGGCGCCCCAGGGTTGGCAACGGGGCCATGCATAGTTGAGTTTGACCGTTTTGTCATAAGAGAGGTTCAGTATCAATTTGAAGTGAATCAGTGTAGAAATGAAGAAGTTAATGTAAAATAACCTAAATTTTTTTTATAGTAAATGGATTTTTTTGGTGGGTGTGGCCTATGTGGGCGGGCGCCCCAGGGTTGGGATTGGGGCCATGCATAGTTGAGATTGACCCTAATGTCATAACAAAAGTTCAGTATCAATTTGAAGTGAATCCGTGTAGAAATGAAAAAATTATAGTAAATGGAAATTTTTGGTGGGTGTGGCCTATGTGGGCGGGGCGCCCCAGGGTTGGGAATGGGGCCATGCATGGTTGAGATTGACCGTATTGTCATAGGTGAGGTCCAGTATCAATTTGAAGTGAATCGGTGTAGAAATAAAGAAGTAAATGTAAAATAACCTAAAAAAATTAGTGATAATTTCTGACGCGGCCCCACCCCAACCCCTATAACTTTTGACCCAGGGGTCAGATCAAAATTCCAAATAGTGCACCGTCGCACATATGCTCATAGCTACCATGTGTGTAAATTTCAAGGTTCTAGTGCTTTTAGTGTAGGAGGAGATAGTGGCCAGGACAGACGGACAGACGGACGGACAGACGGACGGACGGCGGAGATCACCACAATATCCCCACCTTTTTTTCAAAAAGCGTGGGGATAATGAAGAAATTATAGTAAAAGGCAATTTTGGGCGGGTGTGGTCTATGTGGGCGTGGCGCCCCAGGGTTGGCAACGGGGCCATGCATAGTTGAGTTTGACCGTTTTGTCATAAGAGAGGTTCAGTATCAATTTGAAGTGAATCAGTGTAGAAATGAAGAAGTTAATGTAAAATAACCTAAATTTTTTTATAGTAAATGGATTTTTTTGGTGGGTGTGGCCTATGTGGGCGGGCGCCCCAGGGTTGGGATTGGGGCCATGCATAGTTGAGATTGACCCTAATGTCATAACAAAAGTTCAGTATCAATTTGAAGTGAATCCGTGTAGAAATGAAAAAATTATAGTAAATGGAAATTTTTGGTGGGTGTGGCCTATGTGGGCGGGGCGCCCCAGGGTTGGGAATTGGGCCATGCATGGTTGAGATTGACCGTATTGTCATAGGTGAGGTCCAGTATCAATTTGAAGTGAATCGGTGTAGAAATAAAGAAGTAAATGTAAAATAACCTAAAAAAATGAGTGATAATTTCTGACGCGGCCCCACCCCAACCCCTATAACTTTTGACCCAGGGGTCAGATCAAAATTCCAAATAGTGCACCGTCGCACATATGCTCATAGCTACCATGTGTGTAAATTTCAAGGTTCTAGTGCTTTTAGTGTAGGAGGAGATAGTGGCCAGGACGGACGGACGGACAGACGGACGGACGGACGGCGGAGATCACCACAATATCCCCACCTTTTTTTCAAAAAGCGTGGGGATAATTATATAATAACCAGCAATCAATAATTATGATAAAATGTATGGGATAAAACAGAGAGTATTAGCTAATTTTTCATGTGCATGTACGTACCTTGTGTTCTATTTTCAATATGCTACATGTACATTGAATATTGATTGAATATGTTTTATTATATAATGTGTTGTGTATGCATGTTGATTAAATTAAATGAATTTACAATCATCCTTATTGTTTAGTTTATTATACTGTAACCTTAAGCGATTTTTACAAAGCCTTTTCTTTCTCTAGCAACGTCTTACATGTAAATAAAGCGTTTGCGGTCAGAGTTAAGAATCATCAACCGAGACAATGAAAACAAATAATACCATGGATTTCTCGAAACCTGCGATTACTCGAGCATCGAGGTCAGTCCCATGCTTCCTCGAGTTATCGCAGTTTTACTGTATATCCATCATCAACATAACACCATAGAACACCTTGATGTCAGTGATAGTTACATCTGTCCATGGAGTATTGGGCTCTCCCGGATTAGCTGCATGTTTTCTCTGGGCATTTAGGTTTGTACAGTCTGTTATGTGTTGAAATATTTAATTTGAGCAGAACACTTGGAAAAGTTCTAAGGGGGAGGCAGAAGTGTCATATATTCTGACAGGGCCTGGATCTTCCTCAAACTTCTTTATGCAGCAAACACTGTAGGAACTGTTCCACTCAAACACATCAGGTGTTTCATAATTCCCAAAAAAGTCAGGTGTTTCATAATTCCCAAAAAAGTCAGGTGTTTCATAATTCCCCAAAAAGTCGACGTCACCTGTATCGCTCGCTATCTGGATTGTTTTCAAAATTTTGCAAAACACTATTCGTTGTCTGTCATTTTCATCTAAATGATGCAAGTCAAAATCACCTATTTGATCAATAAATTTGTCATCCGACTACTCATCCGAAGAAAATTCACCGTCCACCATTGTTACAACCAGTTTGTTGTTTTTATTCTCGATTAAACACGTTTAAAATTAATATTTTTCATTCTTTTTGGTAAACACGGAAGTAGCAATCGGCCATAACCCACACTAACATTTGTTCACGCTGATAAACGTGATTTACTTGTGTGAGTCAGACAAAGAAAGGTTAAATATCGGAACACCTGCTATGGCGGGCTATCGAGGTGAACATTGTAAACTACGGCTGCCCGCTGTGGCGGGCTACGGAGTTGAAAGAGTTAGCGTTATTTATGTCAGGAAGACTGGTCTTTAGGATGGAATTTTTTCGCAAAAAAATTGATCACTTGTCGCGAATATGTAAACCAGTCACATTTTACACGACGGTTAGAGTTGCGCCCCTTTGAAATGTTTGTTTACTTTCTACGCGACGATTTCCGGCAAAAATAAAGGACCGAAATTGAAAGGCTCGGCGATTTCATAAAATATTTTCAGCGAAAATAAAAGGCACTGGCGATTGAGAACGGCACCTAGGATCGTTGGGAATGGTAGATATGGAGATTGGGAAAGGTCCGGTGCAAAAATTGGGAAGCCTCCGGTAGGCTTTGGGAAAGGTACCGTTCCCCGGTACTAGTTAAAGAAGGAATAAAAACACTGGATTGAGGGCATCATGACCCTTAATAATCCATTTTGTTTCTATTTTCAGCAACTGTACCAGACCTTTACAGATTACGATATTAGATTCTACTTGTATGAATTACTAAAGGTATGCTGTTAGTTATTATAATTATACTCAAGTTTATTATATATAATATAATGGGTTATAATAATTTATAACTTATTATACCCCCACTGACAGAAGGTTTAATCACTTTATCCCATGTCTAAATCTGTCTGTCTGGACTGTAAAGTATATTGCATTAAAGACTTTGGAAATAACTTTGCAAAACAGACTTAACAGTTATAATATATTATAGGGCACAATCTTCAGGCTTGCACAATTTTAACACATGTTAAAATAGGTCTATGAACAATTTATGTCATTGGCAAAATAGTGTGAAATGAATATTCAAAAATGCAAGTAGAATCACATATATGTCCTTCTGAGAGCTCAAAGGTTTCTGCAGGGATTTTAAGCTCACCTGATTGCTCAGGTGAGCTTTTGTGACCGGTCTTTGTCCATCGTATGTCCGTCCGTCCGTTAACATTTGCTCGTAAACACTCTAGAGGCCACATTTCTTTTTTTCTTGTCCCATCTTCATGAAACTTGGTCAGAAGCTTTGTCCCAATAAAATCTCGGCCGAGTTCGAAACTGGGTTGTGCCGGGTCAAAAACTAGGTCACTAGGTCAAAAAAAAGAAAAACCTTGTAGACACTAGAAGTCACATTTCATGCCCAATCTTCATGTAACTTTGTCAAAATGTTTGTCTTAATGATATCTTGGTTGAGTTCAAAAGTGGTTCCGATTCGTTGAAAAACATGGCCGCCAGTGGGCGGGGGAGTTTTCCTTATTTGTCTATAGAGAAACCTTGAAAACACTCTAGAAGTCACAATTTTTGCCCAATCATCATAAAAGTTGGTCAAAACATTGGTTCAATTGATGTCTTGGGCAGGTTTAAAAATGGTAGAGATCGGTGAAAAAACATGGCCGCCAGTGGGCGGGGCATTTTTCTCTATGTGTATATAGTGGCATTTTTCCCTATTTGGCTATAGAGAAACCTTGTAAACACTCTAGAAGTCACAATTTTTGCCCAATCTTCATGAAAGTTGGTCAAAACATTGGTTTTATTGATACCCAGATGAGTTTGAAAATGGTCGGGTTTGGTGAAAAAACATGGCCACCAGTGGGCGGGGCATTTTTCTCTATATGTATATATTGAATACATGTGAACATAGTAGAAGTCACATTTTTGGCCCAATTTTCATGAAATTTGCTCAGAACATTTGTTTCCTTGATACGAGAGTTGAGTTCAAAAATGGTTCTGGTCAGTTAAATAACATGGCTCCTGGGAGGGGGGCAGTTTTCTCATTATGCCCCCCCCCCCCCCCCCACGAAGAAGAGGGGGTATATTGTTTTGCTCATGTCGGTCCGTCTGTCCACCAGATGGTTTCTGGATGATAACTCAAGAGCGCTCCCCCCCCCCCCCCCCCCCCCCCCCCTACGAAGAAGAGGGGGTATATTGTTTTGCTCATGTCGGTCCGTCCGTCCACCAGATGGTTTCTGGATGATAACTCAAGAGCGCTTATGCCAAGGATCATGAAACTTTACAGGTACATTGATCATGACTCACAAATGACCCCTATTGATTTTCAGGTCACTAGGTCAAAGGTCAAGGTCGTGATGACCCGATATAGTAAAATGGTTTCCGGATGATAACTCAAGAACGGTTATGCCTAGGATCATGAAACTTCATAGGTACATTGATCATAACGCGTAGATGACCCCTATTGATTTTCAGGTCACTAGGTCAAAGGTCAGGGTCACGACCCGAAATAGTAAAATGGTTTCCGGATGATAACTCAAGAACGCTTTGGCCTAGGATCATGAAACTTCATAGGTACATTGATCATGACTCGTAGATGACCCCTATTGATTTTCAGGTCACTAGGTCAAAGGTCAAGGTCACGTTGACCGGAAATAGTAAAATAGTTTCCAGATGATAACTCAAGAACGCTTATGCCTAGGATCATGAAACTTCATAGGTACAATGATCATGACCCGCAGATGACACCTATTGATTTTCAGGTCACTAGATCAAAGGTCAAGGTCACGGTGACCTGAAATAGTAAAATGGTTTTTGGATGATAACTCGAGAACGCTTATGCCTAGGTTCATGTAACTTCATAGGTATATTGATCATGACTCGCATACGACCCCTAAAGATTATCAGGTCACTAGGTCAAAGGTCAAGGTCACAGTGCCAAAAAACGTTTTCACACAATGGCTGTCAAGGTCACGGTGACTCAACTTAGAAAAATGGTTTCCGGATTATAACTCGAGAATGCTTAAGCCTAGGATCATGAAACTTCATAGGTACATTGATCATGACTCGCAGATGAAATAATGATGAAACTTGACCAGGATGTTTGTCTGGACAATATCTAGGTCAAGTTTGACATTTGGTAAAGATTGAATGAACCGACTCCTCTCAGGTGAGCGAACTAGGGCCATCTTGGCCCTCTTGTTAAAAGAAATAAAGCATGTTAGCTTTTTAACATAACCATGCATTGAAGGATTTTTAAATATGGCACAACTATTAACTATACCAGTTTTTGAGCTCAAGAAATACATTTTTCTACTTTAGAGATCAGATGTCAAAATGCCTCACAGTTTGTCAAGCGTTTGTCTGTCCTATAGTAAGATAGCATTAATAATGAATTGTTATTACCTGCCTATGAAATTGATATATAGAGAAGTGCTTGTGGTAAGCTGGTTATTTTCCTTGAATAAATATGGCAATATATTCTTTACAGGTCTCTTGCAATTTTGATTTCTATAATTTTCTTAAGAGGAAAAAGTGCCCGTGAATATTATAAGATCATATTTTGCATTGTGCTTATTTGGCACAACTTTCAGAATATTGGTTGCACCTTTATTTATGTTTTCAGAAAAAAGCAGGATGATGAAGGTGCTTTCTGGGTTTTAATGGATCCCTGTGAGAAGTTCACATAATTCTTACATTTCAGGCTCTAGACTATTGTCACAGTATGGGTATCATGCATAGGGATGTTAAGCCACACAACGTGATGATAGACCATGAAAACAGAAAGGTACTTTTTATGCCCCCCTTCGAAGAAGAGGGGGTATATTGCTTTGCACATGACGGTCGGTCTGTCGGTTTGTCGGTCGACGGTCCACCAGGTGGTTTCCGGATGATAACTCAAGAACGCTTAGGCCTAGGATCATGAAACTTCATAGGTACATTGATCATGACTCGCAGATGACCCCTATATATTTTGAGGTCACTAGGTCAAAGGTCAAGGTCACTGTGACCCGATATATTAAAATGGTTTCCGGATGATAATTCAAGAACGCTTATGCCTAGGATCATGAAACTTGATGGGTAGATTGATCATGACTCGCAGATGACCCCTATTGATTTTCAGGTCACTAGGTCAAAGGTCAAGGTCACGGTGACCCGAAATAGTAAAATGATTTTCGGATGATAACTCAAGAACGCATATGCCTAGGATCATGAAACTTCATAGGTAGATTTATCGTGACTTGCAGATGACCCCTATTGATTTTCAGGTCACTAGGTCAAAGGTCAAGGTCACAGTGACAAAAGTTGTATTCACACAATGGCTGCCAGTACAACGGACAGCCCATATGGGGGGCATGCATGTTTTACAAACAGCCCTTGTTTATGATCACATTTATTATTACTTTGACAAAACAACACTTACCTGAATACCACAATGGATTCCACCCAAACAATACCCCACGCCCCTACCAGAATCCTTCCTCACCGCCCCCCCATTTTTTTTTTTAAACATCCCACATGATACTCCCCCCTACCCCCCCCCACCCCCCCAATTTTTTTTATTTTTTTAAACATGTAATAAATGACAACACCCCACATTATACCCCCCTCTCACTCCCCCCTCCCACCCCCCACCCCCCAATTTTTTTTTTAAAACAACCTTTAAATTACCACATCCCCACATTATAATACCCCCCTCTCACCCCTAACCCCCACCCCCCCCCAATTTTTTTTAACATCTTATAAATTACCACACCCCACATTATACCCCCCTCGTCACCCCCTACCCCCCCCCCCAAAAAAAAATAATATAGATAATTTTTTAAACATGTAATAATTACCACACCCCACATTATATCCCCCTCTCACCCCCACCCCCCCTTACCCCCCCACCCTCCAAAACAATTTTTTTTGTAAACATCTTATAAATTAACCACACCCCACATTATACCCCCCTCACCCCCCCAACCCCCACCCCCCCAATTTTTTTTTTGTAAACATCTTATAAGTTACCATACCCCACATATACCCCCCTCTCACCCCCCCACCCCCCGTCTACCCCCCCCCCCCCCCCCCCCCCACCCCGGAAAAAAAAAACAATTTTTTTTGGGAAACATGTAATAAATTACCACACCCCACATTATATACCCCCCCCCCCCCCCCCCACCGAACCCCAATTTTGTTTTTTTTTAAACATCTTATAAATAACCACACCCCAAATTATACCCCCTCTCACTCCCCATCCCCTACCCCCTAACCCCCCCCCCCCCCAAAAAAAAAAAACAACTTTTTTTTTAATCTAATAAATAAATCTAAATCAACATCTAATTAATTACCCCACCCCACATTATACCCCCTCTCAACTCGACTCATCAACCAACTGACTAATTGGCTTGATACTTGGCATGTGCATTTGACTTGGACAGTAGATGACCCCAATTGAAATAGGGGTCACCAGTTCAAAGGTTAAGGTCACTGTGATATTAAGTGTTTAATTGGTTTCTGTTCGATATATCATCAAAGGATTGAGTGATGGGCTGCAAACTTTGCAGATGCATCAACCAGGAACACTAGATAAACCCTATTGAAATTTAAGGTCAATTATCAAAGTCACTGTGACATTGAATGTGAAAATCATGTCCAATTGATAAGTTTGAGTGTATTGACTGATTGGCCTGATTTTTATGTCCCCCACTATAATAGTGAGGGACATATTGTTTTTGCCCTGTCTGTTGGTTGGTTGGTCTGTTGGTCTGTTTGCGCCAACTTTAACATTTGCAATAACTTTTGCAATATTGAAGATAGCAACTTGATATTTGGCATGCATATGTATGTCATGGAGCTGCACATTTTGAGTGGTGAAAGCTCAAGGTCAAGGTCATCCTTTAAGGTCAAAGGTCAAATATATGGGTCAAAATCGCTAATTTAATGTACACTTTTGCAGTATTTCAATATTCAAGATAGCAACTTGATATTTGGCATGCATGTGTATCTCATGGAGCTGCACATTTTGAGTGGTGAAAGGTCAAGGTCATCCTTCAAGGTCAGAGGTCAAATATATGTGGCCAAAATCGCTCATTTTATGAGTACTTTTGCAATATTGAAGATAGCAACTTGATATTTGGCATGCGTGTGTATCTCATGGAGCTGCACATTTTGAGTGGTGAAAGGTCAAGGTCATTCTTCAAGGTCAGAGGTCAAATATATGTTGCCCAAATCGCTTATTTTATGAATACTTTTGCAATATTGAAGATAGCAACTTGATATTTGGCATGCATTTGTATCTCACGGAGCTGCGCATTTTGATTGGTGAAAGGTCAAGGTCAAGGTTATCCTTCAAGGTCAAATATATGGGTCAAAATTGCTCATGTAATGTCACTTCTGCAATATTGAAGCTAGCAATTTTATATTTGAAATGCATGTGTATCTCATGGAGCTGCACATTTTGAGTGGTGAAGGGTCATGGTCGAGGTCATCCTTCAAGGTCAAACGTCATATAGGGGGACATTGTGTTTCACAAACGCATCTTGTTCGCAGATACATTTGCCTTGTACAATTTCCATGTGTCACGGCCCTTTTTTTGGGGGGGGGGGGAATCTTTTTGCGACCGTGGAGCTCTTGTTTAAAAGAATGAAATTAATAATTGAAAAGTTGAGAATCTGCTCCTATGGCGTTGTCATGTTTTTTGTTGTCTTCTTAGTTGAGGTTGATAGACTGGGGTCTGGCTGAGTTCTACCATCCAGCCATGGAGTACAATGTCCGTGTTGCCTCCAGATACTTCAAAGGTCCAGAGCTGCTTCTAGATTATCAGGTGATTGACCAATAGAATATGAATCATGAAATATGCACAATATACAAGTATGGATGTTTATTTTATAATGAATTATTTTAACTAAGCCTAATTGTGGAAAGCTTTTTATAGCAGTCACAATGATCTTGTCTATGTTTATGCGTGCCGTTAGCAATACAAGCTTGTCTTGACTTCAACTTTGTCATTCATCGCACAAATTGTAATAAATGTTCACTTTAAAAAGACGGTGTGTCCTGTGCAACACCCTTCTTTCTACCTCCAGAGTCAAGATTACACTTACAAATCAAATAAGAAACAGCTTGTCTTGACTGTAACTGATAAGAATCATTGGGGAATTCCTTGATTTTGATTCTGCTAGGGTCATTTTTCAAATTAATTTAAATTTTGGGTGAAATTTCGCGGGCGAGGAAGGGAAGGGCCCTCTCTGGCCATCAGGAGAATCTACACACATCCCTCTTGAGGAGGAATTTTGGCGCCTTTTCCTTTGATGGGGGATTTTTCGGAGATGCCCTTGTAACTTATTGAACAAAGTAATAACATCAAAAACACAAAACATTGACATAACTCGTTGTGAATGTTCGCATTTCAGTTGTAAAACACTTAAAATTGCAGACATACTCGACAATGTTACCGAACGCCATATGCGTTTATACATGATAACCTCCCCTGAAAATAAAGCGCTAGCAACTTAAAATTTCACTGAAAATGTTAGGCTTTAAAAAAAACTTTAGGGTTGGCGGGGTTATGCTAGGTAGGTTTGGGTTGCCCGATACACAGAATTTATTTTGTTTGGCCTCATCTTGAATGCTTTGAGCTTTTTTAGCTCACCTGAGCACAACGTGCTCATGGTGAGCTTTTGTGATCGCTTTTTGTCCGTCGTGCGTCGTGAGCCGTCAACATATGCCTTGTTAACTCTCTAAAGGCCACATTTATTGTCCAATCTTCATGAAATTTGGTCAGAAGATTGGTCTCAATGATATCTTGGATGAGTTGGAAAATGGTTACGTTTGCTTGGAAAACATGGCTGCTAAGGGGCGGGCATTTTTCCTTATATGGCTATAGTAAAATTTTGTTAACACTCTAGAGGCCACATTTAATGCCTGATCATCATGAAACTTGGTTAGAAGATTAAAAAAATGATGCCGGTTGGTTGAAAAACATGGCTGCCAGAGTGGGTCATTTTTCCTTATATGGCTATAGTAAAACCTTGTTAACATTCTAGAGGCCACATTTATTTTCCAATCTTCATGAAACTTGGTCAGAAGATTTATCCCATTAATATCTTGTTATCTTAGGTGAGCGACTTTGTGCCTTTCAGGCCCTCTCATTCCTTATATGGCTGTATATGGCCATAGTAAAACCTGTTTAACACTCTAGAGGCCACATTTTTGTCTGATCTTCATGAAATTATGTCAGAAGGTTTGTCCCAATTATATCTTTTAGGTGTTTAAAAATGGTTCCGGGTGGTTGAAAAACAATGCCGCCAAGTGGCGGGGAAATTTTCCGTATATGGCTTAAGTGAAACCTTGTTTGCACTCTTAAAATTTGCATTTATAGTTCATTCTTCATAATACTCTGTCAGAACATTTGTTCTAATGATATCTTTGGCTGCACGGAACAGGTAACTTCTTTAGTATCTCAGGTGAGCAACTTTCGGCCTTTCAAGCCCTCTGGTTTAATTTTGAAAGAAATGTAGAAGTTTACATAAATAATAAAAATAAATTACAAAAAGTAAAAATAAGCATGGTAAAATTATTGCACCATGTGTCTTGGCTATCATCACTTGGTTGGTTATTACGGCAGGGATTTGATCCAGCCATGCAGTAGTGCATTCAGTTACAGCGAACGTTTGTTATAGTTCTCAACGTTTGTTATTGAACACTTGGTTCGTCGCCAACGTTCTCTACGTTCACGAACTGAAGCGAACCCTCTCGGGAGGTAGTTTGCTAGTGAAACCAAAATCTAGTACGTTCAGTTACAGCGAACATTCGCTAAAGTTCGCGAACGTTCGCTATTGAATGCTCAGTTAGCCGCGAACCGAAGCAAACCCTCTAGAGACATAGTTTGCTAGCAAAACCAATCGTTCAATAAGACCGAATCGGAAACGAACGATCATTGGCAAATGTTTGCTGTAACTGAATGCTCTACTGGTTCCAGTCAAATCTCTGTGCAAAGGTTGCTAACACATCACACAGCTTGTACTCTTATGTGTTATCTTGGTGTAAACAGGCTGTGAACAGAGTTTCAATTCAAGCTAAAACAATGCTTAGTATTCAAAATAAAGGTTTAATGTGTAACTATTTCTTGATAGAACACTCCCAAATTTGTCTATTTTGTTGATAAAAAATGTGCATATTTTTCACTTTAACAATTTTTAAAAATCGCTATTTGACCAGACTGCTTTTACCTAAATTGCTTGAAAAGCCCCTGGAACACTCCAGAGTCCACATTTATTGCCCAATCTTCATGGAACATTGTAAAAACATTTGTACCAAAGATATATTGGCTGAGTTTAAATATTAGTCTTGTTTGGTTAAAAACTTTGTCACTTGTTCGAATGAAAGAAAAATCTTAATAACATTCTAGGCACCACATTTTTTCTGAAATTTGAATGATATTTGTCTATATGATATCTCTTCTGTGATTGAAACTGGGTCAGACTAAAGATAAGACTTGTGAACACTATAGAGGCCACATTTATTTCCCAATTTATATGCAACTCTGAACAATAGCACTGATGATATCTCAGCCAAGTTTGAACAATAGCACTGATGGTATCTCAGCCAAGTTTGAAACAGGGTTTTGTAGGGTCAAAAATTAGGTTATACAGTTAGATAAAAAAAGCTTGTGAACACAGTCTGCAAAGTTAGATATGGCCATTCAAAATTTGGCTGCCATAAGACTAGCCAGTTTTCATGATATGGCTAAAGTCTCTGTTTACGAAGACTTTACGAGGAGACGCATGATTTGCTTCAGGAAGCGTGGGAAGCACGACATAGTTTTCCATCTTTGCCTGAATCGTGTGTTCACTCGTAAATTTTCGGATATAGCCAAACAAAAACAAACAAAACATAAAAACAAGCATTTTGTATCTCGTTAAATCTATGTTACTATACCACATTTTTTTGCTATTGCTGTAAGAAACACTGATTTTTTATGTTATATTTATTTTACAAAATGTTCGTTTATTTTAAGATATTTATTTTACAAAATGTTCGTTTATTTTAAGGGTTTATTGGGATTTAAAAGAGACATGGTTTTGATGCAGAATAACATCTGATTTTGTCAGAATCAGTTCTATGGTTTGTCTTGTTCATTTCAGATGTATGACTATTCACTAGACATGTGGAGTTTAGGTTGCATGTTTGCCAGCATGATCTTCAGAAAGGAGCCATTCTTTCACGGGCATGACAACTATGATCAAGTAAGTGATGATCATTTGCATTTTACATGTTTCGTGCACAGTGGGCTATTGGTAAAGGCCATGTTTGGAGAGTGGGTCATTGTCATCTATATGCAGACATTCTTAGAAATTCTTAAAAATTGAGAATAAAAAAGTGTTAAATCTTATTTCAACTTGTGTACAACTCATCGAGCTGGATAGGACATTGACTTAATGCTGAGAATTTGTGTAAAAACATATTTGTGTTGAAACCTACCATTGAGAATTTTAATCAGTAATTTGGGAAAAACATATTCTTTTTAGCTCATCTATTTTTTGAAAAAAAAAAATGAGCTATTGTCATCACCTTGGTGTCGGCGTCCGTTTAAGTTTTGCGTTTAGGTCCACTTTTCTCATAAAGTATCAATGCATTTGCATTCAAACTTGGTACACTTACTTACTATCACGAGGGGACTGGGCAGGCAAAGTTAGATAACTCTGGCGTGCATTTTGACAGATTTATTTGCCATTTTTATACTAAGAAAATTGAAAATTTTGGTTTAGTTTTGTGTTTAGGTCCATTTTATTCCTTAAGTATCAAAGCTATTGCTTTCATACTTGCAACACTTACTGACTATCATAAGGGGACTGTGCAGGCAAAGTTATGTAACTCTGACTGGCATTTTGACAGAATTATGTGCCCTTTTTATACTTAGAAAATTGAAAATTTTGGTTATGTGTTTAGGTCCATTTTATTCCTGCAGTATCAAAGCTATTGCTTTCATACTTGCAACACTTACTAACTATCATATGGGGACTGTGCAGGCAAAGTTATGTAACTCTGACTGGCATTTTGACAGGATTATGTGCCCTTTTTACACTAAGAAAATTGAAAATTTGGTTAAGTTTTGTGTTTAGGTCCACTTTTTTCCTAAAGTATCAAAGCTATTGCTTTCATACTTGCAACACTTACTAACTATCATAAGGGGACTGTGCAGGCAA
Source organism: Dreissena polymorpha (assembly GCF_020536995.1). Taxonomy (NCBI): domain Eukaryota; kingdom Metazoa; phylum Mollusca; class Bivalvia; order Myida; family Dreissenidae; genus Dreissena; species Dreissena polymorpha. Next base: position 81,880,104 of record NC_068363.1, on the reverse strand, counting down.
AGTTATGTAACTCTGACTGTCATTTTGACGGAATTATGGGCCCTTTATACTTAGAAAATTGAAAATTTGGTTAAGTTTTGTGTTTGGTCCACTTTACCCCTAAAGTATCATAGATATTGCTTTCATACTTGGAACACTCACAAACTATCATAAGGGGACAGCAAAGGAAAGTTGCATAACTCTGGTTGTCATTTTTACGGAATTATGGCCCTTGTTTGACTTAGTAACTTTGAATATATGGTTAAATTTTGTGTTTAGATCCACTTTACTTCTAAAGTATCAAGGCTATTGCTTTCAAAGTTCAAATACTTTCATGCTATCATGAGGGTACTGTACCTGGCAAGTTGAATTTTACTTTGACCTTTGAATGACCTTGAGTCTCAAGGTCAAATTATTAAATTTTGCTAAAATTGTCATAACTTCTTTATTTATGATTAGATTTGATTGATACTTTGACAAAACAACTCTTACCTGACATACCACAAGAGACTGCACCCAAACCATCCCCAAAGCCCCCCCCCCCCCTCCCAATTGTTGTTTTTTTCTCTTTAAGATCATGTAATAAATAACCACCACACCCTAACACTATACCCCCCCCCCCCAACCCAAGCCTCCCCCCCTCCTCCCCCCCCAATTTTTTTTTAAACATGTGTAGTAAGGTCAATTTCTTATCTCCCTTTTTACATACATTTACTTCTTTGTGGGAATTTCGTCCTCTCGCCAGTGTTCGTTCACCCATGAAAGCTCGTGCAATTGTGGTCATGTCCAATCGTTATTTAGAATTGATCTGATGCAAGATTTTCATTGGTCATTCAAGCGTACCTGTTGATTCCATTATGAAATTACTGACCATGCTTGCATTTGCCAAGACCGTCTAGTTGACGCAAGTCCATAGTCGTTGTTTTATTTCAACCTGGTGAGTTAAACAGTTTCATTTATTGAACATTGTGTATTATTGCATTATGAAATGTGTGTGAATTAGTTTAATTAATGTGAAGTTCATTTTCCCCTGCCAGAGGCGGAGGGATATTGTTTTGGCGTTGTCCCTCCGTCCGGCCGTCCGGCACTTTTGTGTCCGGAGCTATATCTTGGAAGTGCTTATGCGGATTTCATTGAAACTTCGTATGAGTATATATATGCATAAGAGGATGATGCACACCAAATGGCATTGTACACCATCTGTTAAAAACAGAGTTATGGCCTTTTGTATCTTGAGAAAATGCTTTTTACTATAGGCACTTTTGTGTCCGGAGCCATATCTTGAAAGTGCTTTGGCGGATTTCATTGAAACTTGGTATGAGTATATATATAGATAAGAGAATGATGCACGCCAAATGACATTGTACACCATCTGTTAATTACAGAGTTATGGCCCTTTGTATCCTGAAAAAATGCTTTTTTCAGTGTCAAATATAACCCTTTTGTGTCAAGAAGCATATGGGCGGGGGATATCAATTCAACGAATTTGCTTGTTTAATTCAGATTTGGTAGTATCGTTTGTTTTGTTCTGTTTGTAAAATATTGTCATTGTTTTGTGTAGGTCTTTTCCGTCATGGCTATATTGGTCAGCGTCAATAAATACAATTAAACCTCCACGGCTTTGATTGAATGATGTGCCCGCACGCCGACACCCACTACACATGGTTAAAAAACACAAATATTTTTATGCCCCCCTTAGAAGAAGAGGGGGTATATTGCTTTGCACATGTCGGTCTGTCGGTCGGTCAGTCCACCAGGTGGTTTCTGGATGATAACTCAAGAACACTTGGGCCTAGGAACATGAAACTTCATAGGTACATTGATCATGACTTGCAGATGACCCCTATTGATTTTGAGGTCACTAGGTCAAAGGTCAAGGTCACGGTGACCCGAAAAAGTAAAATGGTTTCCGGATGATAACTCAAGAACGCTTAGGCCTAGGATCATGAAACTTGATTGGTAGATTGATCATGACTCGCAGATGACCCCTATCGATTTTGAGTTCTTTAGGTCAAAGGTCAAGTTCACGGTGACCTGGAAATAGTAAACTGGTTTCCGGATGATAATTGAAGAAGGCTTATTCCTAGGATCATGAAACTTGATAGGTAGATTGATCATGACTGGCAGATGACCACTTTTGATTTTCAGGTCACTAGGTCAAAGGTCAAGGTCACGGTGACCGGAAATAGTAAACTGGTTTCCGGATGATAACTAAAGAACGCTTATGGCTAGGATCATGAAACTTCATAGGTACATTGATCATGACTGGCAGATGACCCCTATTGATTTTCAGGTCACTAGATCAAAGGTCAAGGTCACAGTGACAAAAAACATATTCACACAATGGCTGTCACTACAACAGAGATCCCATATGGGGGGCATGCATGTTTTACAAACAGCCGTTGTTTTGTATTATTTTATTTTTGAAATACAGTCCAACCAGCGCACCCAAGAATCCCCCACCCCCTAAAAAAAAATAGCATTTTTTTTGCTTTTTTAGAAGAAAATGCGATAAATGACCACACCCCCGCACTATACACCTGGGCCCCCCTCCACTCCACCCCTCCTTCCTTTGTGATTGAAATTGACATAGGTCCCTTCACTTTAAAAAGAAAAATAGATGAGCGGTCTGCACCCGCAAGGCGGTGCTCTTGTTTAAATTTGGAATGGGGTTTCATTTCAGCACCAAATTTGACTATGAAAACACACACATTAAGACTGTATTTTATGCCAATACAAAAGCGTTAAGCTTGCACTTGCCCGTCCTGTATCTGTATATTTATTTATATGTATGTCCCAAAGGTAATGTTTTGAACTCCTCTTTATCTACTGGGTTGATCTCGCTCAAACTTTTATGGTTAAATACCTTAATGTGTAATGTGTTGATGATGATAAAGAAAAGAATATTTGCTGCGATAAGTTTGTAAGATTTAAGTGCCTTTGTCTGTTTTTCCACTATAATATATATATTCCATGAAGTTTGTGTTTTGAACTCATCTTTTGATAGAACGTGGAAGTCACTCAAACTTTAAACAGTTTTATGACCTTAATGTGAAGATAATTGAAAAGTAAGGAATTTTTTCTGAGACAAGTTTTGGTAGAATCATGGTTCTTTTTCTGTTTTTGCCAGTATAGAATATGAACCAGTGTTTTATTTTGTTCAAAATCAAAAAGAAAAACAAGTGTTCATTTTTTTCCAAATGGGATCTACAAATTCCCAATTGAAGGTTTCCAACAACAAAAAAGATCAACATTTAGTTAATCTCCCATGACGCTCTACAAGTTACACTTTATTAAATGTTATATTAAACACTTTAATTCTCATTTTTGAAGCATTTGTTTGCAAAACAAACAACGACACTAATTTTGGTCAAAACGTCAACACTTTCTCCTGATATTTAGTAAATGACTTGTACATGGTGCATGAAATCCAAATTGACATTCAGTTGTGGATTGGAAATATGAACAGTACTGATGGGCACACATCAGGTCAGGTGATTTACGCATGTTCAGTGGCAATACCAACATCTTCAATCAACATCTATGTCATCAAATCTTTAAATAATAATATACACCGAAGCTCATTTGATACTTTATAAAAATGTAGTACGTTTGTGTTTATTACATTCTTTAGCACTTTTTATACCCCCACAAACGAAGTTTAAGGGGGTTTATAGGAGAGAGCTTGTCTGTCGGTCGGTCCGTATTAAGTGTCCCCTCTCTAATTATTCCCCGCCATAGGCGGAGGGATATTGTTTTGGCGTTGTCCGGCCGGCCGGCACACACTTTTGTGGCCGGAGCAATATCTAGGAAGTGCTTTGGGGGATTTCATTGAATATTGGTATGAGTGTATATATGGATAAGAGGATTATGCACGCCAAATGGCATTGTACACCATCTGTTAATAACAGAGTTATTCCCCTTTGTATCTTGAAGAAATGCTCACTTTTGTGTCCGGAGCCATATCTTGGAAGTGCTTTGGCGAATTTCATTGAAAAATTGGTATGAGTATATATATGGATAAGAGGATGATGCTTGCCAGATGGCATTGTACACCATCTGTTAATGACAGAGTTATGGCTCTTTATATCTTGAAAAAATACTTTTTAATATAAGCTTAGAGCTTTATCTTCATTAACACATGAGCCAGAGCCATGAAACTTGCCATAGTTGTTCTCAATCATTTGGGGTTGCTTCACATTTAACATCCATAATCCTAGTGGCTAAGGTCAAGGTCACACATTGAGGTCAAAGGTCACAAATTTGATGAATTATTCATTATTTAGTCATTTCTGTACTTTGCATCAAGGGATTCTGTAATAACTGTCCACAATTGTTCTCAGTTACAGGGTTTTACGGGACGCGATATTCTGCGTCAAATACGCATAAAATGCCAGTCAGGACCCGTCATATTTGTTAATTTGCGTCCCATGGGACGCACAATCATTTTGACGTATTGGTTCTCGTAATGTCAACAAGAAACCCTGAAAGACAACTGCAATACGTAATTTTCTAGAAGAATGTACGAGTTGTCTCGGTTGTTTATGTTGGACCAATCGTGTAATCGCGCACCTGCTGTTGCTAGGTGCAAAGTCCCGAATTGAGATTACATAGTGTAAATGTGAGCTATTTATGTCACTTACTGAGGTTACGATAGCTTATTATCTGGCAAGCAAGATTAAACTATAAAAATAAATACAATCTTTAATTTTATAGGTGTGTGTTAAATCTCGGCTATTGTTTACATAAATAATCGATAACTATACTTTTAACTAATTGACTTTGACACAGCCAGCATATTTAGCATACATTCGCTGCTTGTAACTCAAATGGCATGCATTTAAATATTCCCTTATTTTGTCTGCAAAATGTCAAAACAAGGTGACCTACAAGCATTCTTTCAAACGAGTTCTAAAGATGCAGTATCAGCCAAACAAGTGCAAGGTTCCTGTGGGACTGAAACAATGCCCCCTGCCACTAAAAAGGCTCGAACGTTTTTGCCGGAATCAATGGCTTTTCAGAAATGATTTGATGTACTGTGAAACATGCATGTCTGCGAAGGTAACATCAAACCCATTTACAGATGTTTTTTCCAATTTCCCATTCTTGCCATGAATAAAGGACCATGCACGTGTGAATGACAGGAGTGCTATACAACTAATATATCACTAAGTTATGTTGGGACCCCCATTTTTATTGACAGGACCCCTGAAAATTATTAACTTGAGTCCTAGGGACCCCTAAAATTTGACATGAATGTAAAACCCTGCAGATATCTAGCTGAGTATCAAATATAAGATCCAGGTTGCTAGGGTCATGGTCAAAGTCACACTCAAAAGTCGAAATCACACATTTTTATTAAATATGCCTTGTATGGTAAAGATTCTACCATACTAAAATGGATTCTCAAAATGTCCTGATGTAATTGTTTTCAATTATCAGGCACAACCCTTCACTTATTCCTTTTCTTTAAGTTCTACACCCATCCATAAACAAAATTTATTCGGCGGGGGATATCAATTCAACGAATTTGCTTGTTCAAGTAGTTTTCAACTGATCTTCACCAAACTTGGTCAGATGTTGTATCTAGATGATGTCTAGTTATTCCAATATGGGTCATGCCGGGTCATAAACTAGGTCACAGGGTCACTTAGTATGTTTTAAACATTGAGCATGGTGTCCGGTCTCTAATTAAAGAAGTTTTCATCCAATCTTCACCACACTTGGTCAGAGGTTGTATCTAGATAATGTGTAGGTCAAGTTCAAACATGGGCCATGCCGGGTCAAAAACTAGGTCATGGGATCACTTATTGAGTTTTAAACATTGAGCATGGTGTCCGCTGTTTTTTGTGAAGACAACATGCAAAATATTCTGTGTCAATGCGGCATGTGGGGGTATTCGTCACATCTGTGACAAAGCTCTAATTTTGTCAAAATTTGCCAGAATTTGCTTTTAGAAATAAGTATACTGGGTTTTGTGGTAATGAATAGAGACAGAAAAAGTTGCAAGTATGCCTTAATAGATAGAGTAGGGCTTATACAGATGTATTGGGGAATGGATTGATTCAGAATTATACATGTCAATGCTTGAATGGGTTAAAATATGGGGGTTATATACAGTACAGTCCACTCGTTTTCCCAAAAAATTGCGCTCCCTCAGCGGGGCATTTGTCTGCTAGAGAGTGATTCCTTGGCGGGAAGGCAAGGTGTACTCGCTAAAACGTTTGGTGTTCCGCTGAGTTAGCTAATACCCGCAGCGTTTATTACTTAAGCCTAGTCAGTAAATGCAGACAATTTCCGTTCTTATCAGGACACCGCTGCGCAACACCACGGTAGCAGTGTGCTACTGTGCATGCCAAAAAATAAAAACATGGTAATTAAAAATTGTTTAAATACTGTGGCTTATAAAAATAATTGTATAAAAAATTAATGTTTTTATTCACAGGTACGTCAACAATATGAATGAATATACGACATGTAAAGCGTTTTGACAAATTAATATTTATTTCATAACATATATAACACAAGAATAAATGTTCCGTTAAATTTCCAAATGAGAATAATAGTTTGTAATCCGAAACACACTTCCGATTTTCACAGTTAACACGACGTTTACAAATCCTTCCAATATGCAGTCATCATGTACATTTCCCGCCAAAAGCGCGCACACAATTTATGCTGCAATGTACAAGTTCAAGGTTTATACGTGGAAAGCGTGCGTGTATTGATTTTTATGCTCCTCATATATATATATATATATATATATATATATATATATATATATATGGGGAGCATATAGTTGCAGTTTGTCCTTCCGTACTTCCGCACTTCGTACGGTCACACTTTTGTTACCGTTTCTCATGGCACCTTCAATACTTTACCGATCTCTTTCATATTTGGCATGTAGGTACCTTGCATGGACCTCTACCTTTTGATGACGTTTGAGGTCACTAGGGTCAAGGTCACCAAGGCTTATAATAGATTTTTCCATCACACTTTTGTTACAGTTTCTCATAGCACCTTCAATACTTTACCGATCTCTTTCATATTTGGCATGTAGATACCTTGCATGGACCTCTACCTTTTGAGGACGTTTGAGGTCACTGGGGTCAAGGTCACCAAGGCTAATAATAGATCTTTGTTACAGTTTCTCATAGCAACTTCAATACTTTACCGATCTCTTTCATATTTGGCATGTAGATACCTTGCATGGACCTCTACCTTTTGATGACGTTTTAGGTCACTGGGGTCAAGGTCACCAAGGCTAATAATAGACTTTTGTAACAGTTTCTCATAACAACTTCAATTCTTTACCGATCTCTTTCATATTTGGCATGTAGATACCTTGCATGGACCTCTACCTTTTGATGACGTTTTAGGTCACTGGGGTCAAGGTCACCAAGGCTAATAATAGACTTTTGTTACAGTTTCTCATAGCACCTTCAATACTTTACCGATCTCTTTCATATTTGGCATGTAGGTACCTTGCATGGACCTCTACCTTTTGATAACGTTTGAGGTCACTGGGGTCAAGGTCACCAAGGCTAATAATAGATTTGTCTGTCACACTTTTGTTACAGTTTCTCATAGCACCTTCAATACTTTACCGATCTCTTTCATATTTGGCATGTAGATACCTTGCATGGACCTCTACCTTTTGATGATGTTTGAGGTCACTGGGGTCAAGGTCACCAAGGCTAATAATAGATATGTCTGTCACACTTTTGTTACAGTTTCTCATAGCACCTTCAATACTTTACCGATCTTTTTCATATTTGGCATGTAGGTACCTTGCATAAACCTCTACCTTTTGATGAGATTTGTAGTCACTGGGGTCAAGATCACCAAGGCTAATAATAGATTTTCTCAAGGTCACACTTTTGTTACAGTTTCTCATAGGGCCTTCAAAATTTGACCGATCTCTTATATAATTGGCATGTAGGTACCTTGCATGGACCTCTACCTTTTGATGAGGTTTGAGGTCACTGGGGTCAAGGTTAATGAGGCTTATATTAGATTTTCTCAAGGTCTCACTTTTTTCCACACAATTAACCCATATATCGACAAAGCATCATTGGGGAGCATCCATCAGTTTTACGGATATCCTTGTTTCATACAAACTTTGTAGCGCAGAGAACACTGAATTCTGTTAATTTTCGGTAAAATGTTTCTTTGGTATTTTTTAACACAATTATATCGCGAATAATTTGATATTTCTTCCAAATTAATTTCAATTCAAACACACCGTATCGTTACGGTATTTTATTAGAGTAATTATTTAAATAGTTATTGTACTGTATACTGATTAAAGAGAACATCTGGACGAAACTGGATTAAGTGTTTGGCGTTATCAAAACACGCAAAGCTTGTCTACTGACCTATTGTGTAGACTGCTGTCTGTGGTGTTTTGACAAAAGGGATTAACAGGTGTGAATGCCACTCTGTCGATTTCAGCGCTCTCACACTACTTTGGGGGAAGGGGTCCGCAGCCCTTAGGAGGGTGAATTTTTGGTACATGGGGGAATAAAAAAACAAAAAAAAAACAACTTAAACTGTTATAAACATATATTTCTATATATGTGACTGTCTATAGGAAAGAAAGGTGGACTTCTACTAAATCTACATGCATATAACAGTAATCTAATTTAAATGTGGGTCAGTAGGAAGGCTTTTTTTTTCTTACCACTACACTTGATTGAATATTTAACTCAATTAGAATGTCATTATTTTCAGGTATCAGCAGTGTGAAATGCATGACGGCATAGTACTACCTTTCAGATATAGTTCTTAACAAGAAGATGTTTGATCCAGATTGTCTTTATCTGTAAATTACTGTACAAATAAAAATTCTTTGAAAGCTAAAGACTGCATTTTGAAAAAGCATTTATTGACTAGAATAAATGTAAATGAAACAAAACATTAACACAAATAACAGTTCTGAACGATTCAGACGCTTTCCGCAGTTGTGTAAATTTCGGACATAAAATTCGGATGCGGATTTTGTATCAGAAAAAGCTTTTGTCTTTATCTGTAAATTACTGTACAAATAAATATTCTTTGAAAACTAAAGACTGCATTTGGAAAAAAGCATTTATTGATTTTAATAAATGTCAAAGAAACAAAACATTAAAAAAAAGCAGTTCTGAACGATTCAGACGCTTTCCGCAGTTGCGTAAATTTCGGACATTAAATTCGGATGCGGATTTTATTACAGAAAAAACTTTTGAGTAGGCGGTTAAAAACAGGTTCGGTCGGGTAACTGGACACAAGACTTCTTTTTTGTTAGGCCTATATTGGACAAAGCGATATAACGGACCGTGATATTTTGGAGTCAATTTTCAACTATAAGTCAGCGATTTTTTTTACATTTTCTGAGGGGGAAAAAAATCAGTTCTTGGGGGTAAAAAATATACTTTTCAGGTGGGGGACTGCAGCCGAAATTCGGCGGCAGATTTGATAGATTGAGGGCCGTGGGTTTGGTCCATAATTGACCACTCGCCACCAGCTGTCAATCAAACTCACGAAATAATCAAAAAGATTTCTTTTATTGCGGCCACATGGTCCGACAAACAAAGACTGTCGGAGTAATTGATAAAACGTTTTATGAAAACACAACTTAGTGGGCGGAGCAATCTCTTATATGGCGACTGGTCAATGATAATTACTGGTAATACATTTTGAATGTCATTATTTTATATGCATATGTTCTTGTAATGAATGTAATTTTATTTGAAAATCAGGAAGTCAAACAAAGTTAAATTGATCGTTATCTCGTTAAACACGGAGTTTCCTCCGCGTTGCGCAACGCAGAGGGGTGCCATGCCGGCTTATCAAATTGCTGATCGTTAACCTCGGCGGCACCAATCATGCAAACTTCGCGTATCGCGGGTCGTTCTTAATCTCCCTCCGTGGGCTAGTCCACGGAGTAGCAAGGGAAATTGGGGAAAACGCATGGACTGTACTGTAGGAGACACTTTGTTGGTGAGTCTTGTCTGTGTCGAAAATTTCATCCGATCTTCACCAAACTTGGTCAGAAGTTGTATCTAAATGATTCAGAATTATACATGTCAATGCATGAATGAGTTCAAATGAAGTCAAAATTTATTGTTATTAATCACATTTAAGCTGTTATTATAGGAGTCACTTTGTCAGTCGGTCTGTTTGAATATGGGTCATGCCTGGTCAAAAACTAATTCACAGGGTCACTTAGTGCGTTTTAAACCGAAATGTTGTCCGGACCATCATTATGTAATTTATCGTTAGATTTTATAATGGCTTGGTACATTCGTTCACCATCATGGGACGGTGTGTCATGCGAAAAAATTACGTCAATATCTCCAAGGTCAAGGTCACACTTTTAGTTCAAAGGTAAAAAATAGCCATAAATGGGCTTGTCCGGGGCATAACTTTTTCATTTATTGTGAGATTTTAAAATCATTAGGCACATTTGTTCACCATCATTGGACGGTGTGTCATGCGAAAGAATTATGTAAATATCTGCAATTTCAAGGTCACACTTTGAGTTCTAATATCAAAAATTGCCATAAATGAGCTTGTCCGGGCCATAACTATGTCGTTCATTGTGAGATTTTAAAATTACTTTGTACATTTGTTCACCATCATTGGACCGTGTGTCATGCAAAAGAATTACGTCTATATCTCCAAGGTCACGGTCACACTTTGAGTTTGAAGGTAAAAATGGCCATAAATGAGCTTTTCCGGGCCATAACTATGTCGTTCATTGTGAGATTTTAAATTGACATTTGTTCACAATCATTGGATGGTGTGTCATGTGAAAGAATGTCGATATCTTCAAGGTCAAGTTCACACTTTGAGTTCAAAGGTCATAAATGAATATAAACAAGCTTGTCCGGGCCATAACTATGTCGATCATTGTGAGATTTTAAAATCATTTGGCACATTTGTTCACCATCATTAGACCATGTATCATGGGAAAGAATTACGTTGATATCTCCATGGTCAAGGTCACACATTGAGTTCAAAGGTCAACAATAAATGAGCTTGTCTGGGCAATAAATATGTCATTCATTGTGAGATTTTAAAATTACTCTGTACATTTGTTCACCATCATTGGACGGTGTGCCATGCAAAAGAATTGCATCGATATCTGCAAGGTCACACTTTGAGCTCAAAGGTCAAAAATGGCCATAAATGAGGTTGTCCGGGCCATAACTTTGTCATTCATTGTGAGATTTTAAAATTACTCGGTACTTTTTTTCACAATAATGGGACGGTGTATCATGTGAAAGAATTGTGTCCATATCTCCATGGTCATGGTCACACATTCAGTTCAAAGGTCAAAAATTGCCATTAATTTTCTTGATGACCCCATAACAAAGTCATTCATATGGTGAGATTTTAAAATTACTAGGTACATTTGTTCACAATCATTGGACAGTGTGTCATGTTAAAGAATACGTCAATATCTCCAAGGGTAAGGTCACACTTAGAGTTTAAAAGTAAAAAATGGCCACAAATGAGCTTGTCCGGGCCATAACTATGTCAATATTTGTGAGATTTTAAAATGACTCAGTACATTAATTTTGTTCAGTCATTGGACGGCATGTCATGCGAAAGAATTCAAGAGTTCAGAGGTCAAAATGGCCATAAATGATAATGGCATAATAATTCTTAAAAATCGCCATAAATTAGTTTCTCTTGTTTTGTGAAGACAGCATGCAAAATATTCTGTATCAATGCAGCATGTGGGGGTATACGTCACGTCTGTGACAAAGCTCTAGTTTTTCTCAAGGTCATGGTTTATCATTTGAATTTCCCAATCCAAGAGGCACAGGATGTAAAATATAAAGCAAAAAAGATGTCACTATGATAAGCTTTTAATTGCTCTAGATACCTCGTGTATGAATCAATCTTTATGAAATGGTTAGAATGTTGACAATATATAAGCAGAATTTTATTATGTGTTGCAAGTGTCTCAAAACTAGGTTTCCGTGACAAATGTGAATTTGGGTCACATTAGTCCAAAACTTAGGTCATGTTTCAAATAATAGTTTTCCACAAAGTCAGGTGAGGGTTTTAGGACCAACTTTTTGTTTAAAAGTAACTTATAAATTCTTATTGACAATGTAGCTAAATTGTATTGTTTGCTTTTGTTTCAGTTGGTTCGAATAGCAAAGGTTCTTGGCACTGATGATCTATACGCGTACATTGAAAAATACCAGATAGACTTAGACCCCAGGTTTAATGACATACTTGGAAGGTAATGTACACTTCCTGGATTGAGTAAGGAGATATGGAGAACTTTTCATTGTAGAGATGATATATTTCATATGGTTGTTGGACTGTATGAAGACAAGCCTCTATACGATTTAGGGTTAAGTAGAACAGAGGTCAAAGTGATAACACATATTCAATACATAAATTATAAAGTATATTGATGGATGTGTTAAATGAAGATTGGTTCATTAAAGCTGAAGTCAGAACTCAAAGATATTCATTAAGGTCTATCCATAATATGCATATGGTAAAATGGGGTATAGGAGTCAGGTTTTGACTTGGTTAGAATGTCTGCATACAGTGTAAGTTTGTAGATTGAACTACTTCCACATTTCTAAATCTTCATATTTGGCCTGTTGCATCAAATTAAATTTCTTTTTTTACAGCAAAATTATGCAGATGGGTTTTAAAATTATGACGCTTGTGGAACTGATCCTCTGCTATTAATTTATTCAAATAATAAAGATTTGGTAATTGTGTATCAAATTAAGCTAGTTAGTTCACTCACTTGCACTAATCATACAATTCTATGCATGTATCAGAGTTTAACATGCTCATGGTGAGCTTTTGTGAAAACCGGTCATGAGATGCCTGTCATCTGTTGTCAACATTTACCTTGTTAGCTCTCTAGAGGTGACATTTATAGTTGTATCTTCTTGAAATTAGGTCAGAACATTTATTCTATTGATGTCTTGGCTGAGTATGAAAATCAAATGATAAGGTCAATCTTGATGAAACCTGATTTAAATAGGCTCTGGTTTATCAAAGAACATGGACACCAGGGGGAGGGCAGTTTTCTGTTTAAGGCCATAGTGAAAACTTGTTAACATTCTAGGAGACATTTTTAACCAATCTTCATGACATGTCGGCAGATTTCAAAAACGGTTCTTGTAGAGGTTTTTAACATGTTCTGATTAAATTAAATGACATGCACAACAAGGTGTCCTTCCCTTATGCAAAACAAGAGAAATGTGTTACTTTTTAAGGTTTATATGAAAGTTTGGATACTAAATTACCATCCGAATACTAGCACAGTATCTGGATATCTGTACACGGTAAAATAAAATTTAATAAAGTAAACATAAATATATAAATGATAAATATACATAATTATAAATCAAAATACAAAAAATACTTTTAGCTCACATGAGCTGTGCTCATGGTGAGCTTTGTGATCGCCTTTTGTCCGTTGTGCGGCGTCAACATTTGCCTTGTGAACACTCCAGAGGTCACATTTATTGTTCGATCTTCATGAAACTTTGTCAGAACATTTGTCCTATTAATACCTCAACTGAGTTTGAAACTGGGTCATGCTGGGTCAAAAACTAGGTCACTAGGTAAAAAAAAAGAAAAACCTTATGAACACTGGCTATATAGAAACCTTGTGAACACTCTAGAAGTCAGAATTTAAGCCCAATCATCATGAAACTTGGTCAAAACATTGGTTTCATTGATATCTCGGACTAGTTTGAAAATGGTCCAGATAGGTGAAAAAACATGGCCGCCAGGGGGTAGGGCAGTTTTCTTAAAATGTTTATAGTGAAAACATGTGAACACTCTAGAAGTCACATTTTTGGTCCAATCTTCATGAAATTTGGTCAGAACATTTGTTTTCTGGATATGACAGTTGAGTTAAAAAATGGTTCGGATCAGTAAAAATTTTTGGCCTAATCATCATGAAATTTTGTCTAAAGATCGATTTTACAGATATCTCGGACTAGTTCAAAAATGGTCATGATGGTTGGAAAAACACGGCCGCCAGGGGGTGGGGTAGTTTTCTCTATATGTATATAGTGAAAACATGTGAACAGTCTGTTAAAGAAAGATAACCTGTACATACTTTCTAATACCAGTAGTTGACTCCCTTGTTAAAACCTTGTTAACACTCTAGAGGCCACATGTATTGTCCAATCTTCATGAAATTTGGTAAGAAGATTGGTCTTAATGATATCTTGGATGAGTTTGAAAATGGTTACGTTTGCTTGAAAAACATTGCTGTCAAGGGGCGGGACATTTCCTTATATGGCTATAGTAAAATCTTGTTAACACTCTAGAGGCCACATTTATTGTCCTATCTTCATGAAACTTGGTCAGAAGATTCATCCAAATAATATCTTGGAAGAGTTCAAAAATGATAATGGTTGGTTGAAAAACATGGCCGCCAGGGGGCGGGGCATTTTTCCTGATTTGGCTGTAGTAAAACCTTGTTAACACTCTAGAGGCCACATTTATGTTCAGATCTTCATGAAACTTGGTCAGAAGATTTGTCCCAATGATAACTTGGATGTGTTCGAAAATAGTTCTGGTTGCTTTTAAAACATGGCCACCAGGTGGCAGGGCATTTTTCCTTATATGGCTTTAGTAAAACCTTGTTAACACTCTAGAGGCCACATTTATTGTCCAATCTTTATGAACTTTGGTCAGAAGATTGGTCTCAACGATATCTTGGATGAGTTCGAAAATGGTTACGTTTACTTGAAAAAAATGGCTGCCAAAGGGCAGGGCTTTTTTCCTTATATGGCTATAGTAAAATCTTTTTAACACTCTAGAGGCCACATTTATTGTCCTATCTTCATGAAACTTGGTCAGAAGATTCGACCTAATAATATCTTGGAGGAGTTCAAAAATGATGCCGGTTGGTTGAAAAACATGGCTGATAGGGGGCAGGGCATTTTTCCATATATGGCTATAGTAAAACCTTGTTCTGTTGAAAATTGTGGCTGCCAGGGTGTTCACTAGTCATGAAAGTTGGTAAGAACATTTTGTTCTTATGACATCTTGGGCTGCACAGAACAGGTCAGTTCCTTTGAATCTCAGGTGAGCGACTTTGGGCCTTTCAGGCCCTCTTGTTATTATCCCTAGGCAGAGGGTATCAGGTAAGCACCTTAGGGGCCCAGGGCCCTCTTGTTCAACCTCTATTCCCATTTCAGATAGTCTGACACATTTCATAAGCCAACTGTGCCCAATTGTGAGCAAAAAATTCCCATCGGGAAAAAATCTGTTGTTTTTTCCTGAAAAAAAAAATGATTTTCTTAAACTGAAGAGCTGATTTTTTTCATTGTCCACTCTAGGGGAAACATATTAGTGTGATGAAACTTGCTGAGAATGTTTTATCTTGACATTTTCTAGTCAAAGTTTGAATATTGGTCAGGGTTGTCAAAAAAACTAGGTCATTCGGTCAAATCTTCAAATAATAAGGATACCATTGTAGAGGCAACATTTTTGTTTTTATGAAATGTGGGTCAGAATGTTTGACAATATCATGGGCATGTTTGAATCTATGTCAAGTGGGGTGACAAAACTAGAGCACCAGGTATTGGTGTCCAAAGACTCAGGTGAGCACTTAAAGGCCATCATGGCGCTCTTCTTGTAAGGAATTGTTGATTTTTTATGGTTTAAATTACAAATAAATGGGGGGGGGGGTTTCAACATGGTATTTTTGTCAAACTTTTACTGAAAAATAATATTCCACTGCTTAATTCATATTGTCCAGGGGTATAATTGCCTTGTTTTTTGTCGAGCTTTTACACTTTGTAAAAAATTACACATGTAAGCTTCTGTGCACAACTCCCTACATTTTTTATGCTCCCCCGGATCGAATGATCGGGTTATATTGTTTTTGACCTGTCTGTCTGTCATTGTATGTGTGTTTCTGTCATTAAATGTGTGTGTCTGTCCCAAAACTTGAACCTTGGTCATATCTTTTGCAATATTGAAGATAGCAACTTGATATTTGGCATGCATGTGTATCTCATGGAGCTGCACATTTTGAGTGGTGAAAGGTCATCCTTCAAGGTCAAATATATGGCTTCAAAGCGCAGTAGGGGGCATTGTGTTTCACAAACACAGCTCTTGTTTTGCAATTTTCTCCAAAATACTCCAGAATAATCTTCTGCAAGTGCAACAGTACATATTGACAAGGTTTCATGATTGCAATACTTTTAATGAGTTATTGCCCTTTGTTTAAATTACTTATTAGCATGGCTGTTTTCAGAGAATACCCGAGGTATTGTCATAGCAAGCTTGCCGTCTGTGTCGTGCTAAAACCTTGACATTTGTCTCTAAAATCAAAGTGCTTCCACCTACAACTTTGAAACTTCATATGTAGGTACCCCTTGATGAGTTCTACATGCCACACCCATTTTTGGGGTCACTAGGTCAAAGGTCAAGGTCACTGTGACTTCTAAAAAAAAAAAAAATTTGACAATCTTTCTTTTATTCAAAACTGCACCTGCAGCCGAGCGTTGGCACCTGTTATGCGGTACCCTTGTTTTATAAGCCTCTGTGTACAACTCCTACATTTTCATGCAATTTTGTGTTTGTTATGCACGCGATCGAAAGATTGGGAGTATATTGTTTTTGGCCTGTTTGTCTGTCATTCTATGTGTGAACTTGCAAAGAATAATTATCGTAATTGCTACAGTGCATATTTTTTAAGTGTCATTTATTATTATGCCCCCCTTCGAAGAAGAGGGGGTATATTGCTTTTCTCATGTCGGTCTGTCGGTCGGTCGGTCCGTCCACCAGGTGGTTGTCAGACGATAACTCAAGAACGCTTGGGCCTAGGATCATGAAACTTCATAGGTACATTGATCATGACTCGCAGATGACCCCTATTGATTTTGAGGTCACTAGGTCAAAGGTCAAGGTCACGGTGACCCGAAATAGTAAAATGGTTTCCGGATGATAACTCAAGAACGCTTAGGCCTAGGATCATGAAACTTGATAGGTAGATTGATCATGACTCGTTTTGTGTTTGTCCCAGTAGGTGGCATATAGCAGTTGCACTGCTGTCTTCAATCGGTTTCTGATTTTTTTTCTCCTAAATGCTTTCAGCTATGTACATGATTTTATGTATGTCCGTATACCTGCATTACTTAGAGATTAAGTTTAAATTTCCTTCCAGTCCATTAAATTTAGACAAAGTTACGGGCCTTGGACATGGTAATTTCCTCTAAAATAATAACCATAGGGCCTCAAAGTGCAGTAGGGTGCACTATGTTTTACAAAAGCAGCTCTTGTTAAAAATAGCAAATAATGCTAGGCCTTGTGGTTACAGTTTTCTTTTCTTTTTGTCTTAAACATTGTTACTTAAATCTTTGCACAACAAATCACCCGTGGTAGGAGATTCACTGGATATCGTCAAGGTCACATTGTGAGTTCAAAGGTCAAAAGTGGCCATAAATGATCTTGTCCGGGCCATAACTATGTCATTCATTGTGAGATTTTAAAATTACTTGGCACATTTGTTCAGATTGTGCAGTGCTTTCCACAGGATTTTTGTCAGGCGCCCTAGGGCTAATAGGGGTGGTACCCCTCCCGACATAGATTTTTTTTAGCTCCACTGGCCAGAGGCCAGCGGGGCTTATGTCATGGTCCTGTGTCTGTCGTGCGTGCGTGCGTCCGTGTGTTTACTTTTTCTTTAAACATCTAAACTACTAGTCCAAATCTGATGAAATTTCTCAGGAATGTTCCTGGAGTGAACCTCTTTCAAATTTGCTCAAATTATGCCCCTGGGGTCAAATTTAACCCTGCCCCGGGGGTCACACAATTGAAAATTTGCGTATATAAGGCCTATTTTGTGAAAACTTTCAAAATCTTTTCGTCCATAACCATTGGGCCAAGGGCTATCAAATTTGGTATGTAGAGACATCTAATAGTCCTCTATCAAATTTGTTCAAATTATGCCCCTGGGGTCAAATTTGACCCTACCCTGGGGTCACAAAATTGAACATAGGCTTATAGAGGGTCTATTTTATGAAAACTTTACAAATCTTTTCGTCCATAACCATTGGGCCTAGGGCTACCAAATTTGGTATGTAGTGGCATCTTATAGTCCTCTACCAAGTTTGTTCAAATTATGCCCCTGGGGTCAAGTTTGACCCTGCCTCGAGGGTCACAAAATTGAACATGCTTATATAAGGCCTCTTTTATGAACACTTTAAAAATCTTCATAACAGTATGGCATAGGGCTACCAAATTTGGTATTGTGACATGTAATAGTTCTCTTCTTAGTTTGTTCAAATTATGCCACTGGGGTCAAATTTGAAACTGCCTCAAGGGTCACAAAATTGAATATTTGCTTATAAAGTGCTTATTTTGTGAAAACTCAAAAAATCTTTTTGTCCATATCCATTGGGCCTAGGGCTACCAAATTTGGTATGTCGTGACATCTTATAGTCCTCTACCAAGTTTGTTCAAATTGTGCCCCTGGGGTCAAGTTTGACCCCGCCCGAGGGTCACAATATTGAACATTATGCTTATATAAGGCCTATTTTGTGAAAACTTTAAAAACTTCTTGTCCATAGCTGTATGGCATAGGGCTACCAAATTTGGTATGTAGTGACATGTAATAGTTCTTAGTTTGTTCAAATTATGCCCTTGGGGTCAAATTTGAAACTGCCCCGGGGGTCACAAAATTGAATATATGCTTATAATGGGCTTATTTTATGAAAACTTTAAAAATCTTTCTGTCCATAACCATTGGGCCTAGGGCTACCAAATTTGGTATGTAGTGACATCTTATAGTCCTCTACCAAGTTTGTTCAAATTATGCCCCTGGGGTCAAGTTTGACCCTGCCCTGAGAGTCACAAAATTGAACATATGCTTATATAAGGCCTATTGTGGGAAAACTTTAAAAAATCTTTCTGTCCATAACCGCATGGCATAGGGCTACCAAATTTGGTATGTGGTGACATGTTATAGTTCTCTTCTTAGTTTGTTCAAATTATTCCCCTGGGGTCAAATTTGACCCAGCCCCGGGGGTTCAAAAAATTGAACATATGCTTATATAAGGCTTATTTTGTGAAAACTTAAAAAATCTTCCTGTCCATAACCATCGGGTCTAGGGTTATCAAATTTGGTTTGTAGCGACATCTAATAGTCCTCTACCAAATTTGATCAAATTTTATCCCTGGGGTCAAAATTTGACCCTGACCCGGGGTGTCACAAAATTGAACATATGCTTATATAAGGCCAATTTTGTGAAAATTTCAAAAATCTTTTTGTCCATAACCATCCGGCCTAGGGCTATCAAATTTGGTATGTAGTGACATGTAATAGTCCTCTACCAAATTTGTTCAAATTTTATCCCTGGGGTCAAATTTGACCTTGCCCCGGGGGTCACAAAATTGAACATATGCTTATATAATGCCTATTTTGTGAAAACTTAAAAAAAAATCTTGTCCATAACCATTAGGCCTAGGGCTACACAATTTGGTATGTAATGACATTGTATAGTCCTCTACGTAGTTGGTCAAATTATGCCCCAGGGGTCAAATTTGACCCTGCCCTCTGGGCCACAAAATCGATTATATTGATATGGGCTGCATATATGGACAATGACAATGAACTTTAAAACCAAACAATAACTTTTAACATGATCTGTTAACTGTTACCTTTTAATCTGTTGTTCATCTGTATAATTCCTTTTTATTCACCTGAGCATCTACACAGGGCATATGACAGCCAAAACATATAATATATGCATTTCGGTCCGTATTACTCACGACCATTTTACACATAAACAATATTCTGGTTGTACGCCTGTGGATTATTTTTATTTCGTTTCCGAATAACTTATCCGAATGTGAGTGCTGTCACCTGCCTGGTGATTTTCACTGTTGTTGTATTTGTATTTTAATCTCATCTTTAGCACTATGTAAAACATTATTATGTACAGTCCACTCTCGTTATCTCGAAGTCGGCAAGAACAACAAAAAATATCGAGATAACGAGAGTTCGAGATATCCGATTAGGCGTTTTCAAAGAAAAAAGGAGACGAAAATTTACCTTGTTTTTAACATCTTAATACCTGCTAAGTTATCTAACTAAAGCCGTCACCGTGTGGCATAATACTCTCTTCCTGATATATACGCGTTTTACGAGGCACGAATAATTTTTCTATTTAAATGCTTAAAATGACGTTTTAAGTATAACAGAATTGCATGAACACATGCAGTTATAATTTTTCTAAACTGTCGAGTAAACGACGGTGTATATACGCAAAAATATAACTCAATGCATTTTGGAATGTTGTTTGTAAAAACAATTAGTCTTTCGGCCTTTCGGCAGGCTGTGTATTAATTGCAGTAAATTGATGTTAAAGTGACAGGCCTTAATCAAGATTTAATTGCTAACGACATTACACACGTGTGATCATTGATGCAATTAACGGATCGATTTCCTACCGCACAGTATCGGGAGCAGCCGGGCGAAGCGGGACGGTGAAGTATCAAAGAAAAAGTTATCACCTTTTGCCGACACTGGGAAAGTTATTCGCACTTCGAGATAAACCACAGTAAATACATGTTAAATCGGGACTCGGGACAAAAATTTATATCGACATATCGAATTATTCGACATAACGAAAATCGAGATAAGCGATGTTTATTTATATAGATAAAGAAGGAAAACAAATGGGACATTGAGCTTACTTCGACATATTGAGAATATCGAGATATCCGATGTCGAGATAACGAGAGTGGACTGTATATTACATTACTGCTGAGTAATAATGGCCACAGTTACATATTAACATTTATTTTACGATAAAACTAAACTTGTCCATGAGACGCCGGTTCATTGTCAGCCATTTGTCGCAGTGCTTTATGGTCTGATGAGTCATCTCTTTTAAAATAGCTTTCTTCACGATGTCTTATTTTAGATCAACGGTAATGTTTACATGTTCAAGTATTTGACCCTTTTGTATTCGTCGTTTAAAGAGACATATCGACTCTGATTATTTTCAATTCTTGAAGCCATTTTCTCAAGTGCTTGACGTTGCTTAGTGAGCGTTCTAATTCCGACCAGTTGGTCGCCCCGATTTGGCCATTTTTGGGGCGCCCATGGCCAACTGGCCCGCTCAATGACCAGTTATGGCCTTAAATGACCTTGTTTGGCCACATTTGCCCATACGCTAGTATAAAAGGACGACCAATTTTTGGTCATCAGCTCAGTTCCATCACGAAAACTTAGAGGCAGGTCCTTTTATAAAATTAACAGCAAAAGCTTTACATTCACTTATATTTATTCGAAAGAGCTCATTTAACATCATACTTAAAGTACTTACCTGTGACATTTCATTACGACAGTTTGAAGCATTTATTGATGTTCGTATGTACAATAAAATTGGTTGCCATTATCAATTGTGAAAGACTCATACATTAAACAAGTAAACTTGTAACACTTCAAATAACAAACTGTAGGAAATCTTATGCTCAGGTGAAAATACACCAACTACCTTTATGAGACTATAATATATACATTTACTAATGTAATGATTTTTGAGTTGCATACAGCAATGATTATTTTGTTCAACGTGCGACAATAAAAGTTAATAACTTTTCGAACAGTGTTGTTTGCATTCCTCATATGTTTAAAAGTGCAGCATGGACGGCTGAAAAGTCAGTGTATTACTCGTACGTACACAAGCGTTCACAGGTGGAACGTAACAAAATGCTTATATCATGCCTATTTTGTGAAAACTTTAAAAATCTTTTGTCCTTAACCATAAGGCATAGGGCTACCAAATTTGGTATGTAGACACATCAAATAAACCTCTACCAAATTTGTTCAAATAATGCCTCTGGGGTCAACTTTGACCCTGCCCGGGGGGTCACAAAATTGAATAAAAGCTTATAAAGCGCCTATTTTGTGAAATCTTTAAAAATCTTCTTGTCGAAAACCATTCGGACTATGGCTACCAAATTTGGTATGCAGTAACATCTTATAGTCCTCTACCAAGTTTGTTCATATTATGCCTTTGGGTCAAATTTGACCCTGACCCACGGGTCACAAAATTGAACATTATACACGCTTATATCTTGCTTATTTTGTGAAAACTTTTAAAATATTCTTGTTCTTAACTCTAGGACCTAGGGCTACCACATTTTGTGTGTAGTGAGATATAGTAGTCCTCAAATTATGCCCCTGGGGTTAAATTTGACCCAGCCCAGGTTGTCACAAAAGTGTATATGTGCTTAAATAGGGCCTATATTTAAGTATTTGCACATGCCGAGAATATTTGTTTCAGCCTTTTTTTTCAGCAGTGGAGCGATACAGGGCCATCATGGCCCTCTTGTTTAATTTAAGGTGTCAATTCACATTCTGTGGTGCGTTATAACTCAAAGAAAAACAGTGTCAAATGACGTCATTTGGTGCACTATGACTCTTCAAGAAAATCCCCCAGTCAATTAAAAATATATATTGTTTAATTGTTTTAAAACTTTCCCGCATAGATAGTAAAATCTCGACTCGAACGATTCCCCAATACATCTGTTTCAACCCGACTCTATTACTGTATACTTACTACTTTTCAAGTTTCTATTTATTTCCCGATAATCCCGTTTATTTCGTTTTTAGCTCACCTGAGCACAACGTGCTCATGGTGAGCTTTTGTGATCGCCTTTTGTCCGTCGTGCGACGTCAACATGTCAGAAGATTGGTTTCAATGATATATTGGATGAGATCGAAAATGGTAACGTTTGCTTGAAAAACATGGCTGCCAAGGGGCGGGGCATTTTTCCTAATATGGCCATAGCAAAATCTTGTTAACACTGTAGAGGCCACATTTATTGTCCAATCCTCATAAAACTTGGTCAGAAGATTCATCCCAATAATATCTTGGACGAGTTCGAAAATGATGTCAGTTGGTTGAAAAACATGGCCGCCAGGGGCGGGGCATTTTTCCTAATATGGCAATAGTAAAACCTTGTTAACACTCTAGAGGCCATAGAGGCCACATTTATTTTCCGATCTACATGAAACTTGCTCAGAAGATTTGTCCCACTGATATCTTGGATGAGTTCAGAAATGGTAACCTTTGCTTGAAAAACATGGCTGCCAAGGGGGGGGGGGGGGGCATTTTTCCTTATATGGCTATGTATGCACTAGTAAAATCTTGTTAACACTCTAGAGGCCACATTTATTTGCAATCTTCATGAAACTTGGTCAGACGATTCATCCCAATAATATCTTGGACAAGTTCGAAAATGATGCCGGTTGGTTGAAAAACATGGCCGCCAGGGACGGGGCATTTTTCCTTATATGGCTATAGTAAAACCTTGTTAACACTCTAGAGGCCACATTTATTGTCCAATCTTAATGAATCTGGTCAGAAGATTTGTCTTATTGATATCTTGGATGAGTTCTAAAATGGTTACGTTTTCTTGAAAAACATGGCCGCCAAGGGGTGGGGCATTTTTTTCTTATATGGCTATATAAGGCTATAGTAAAATCTTGTTAACACTCTAGAGGCCACATTTATAGTCCGATCTTCATGAAACTTGGTCAGAAGATTCATCCCAATAATATCTTGGAAGAGTTAAAAAATGATGCCGGTTGGTTGAAAAACATGGCCACCACGGGGCGGGGCTATTTTCCTTATATGGCTAAAGTAAAACCTTGTTAACACTCTAGAGGTCACATTTATTTTCCGATCATCATGAAACTTGGTCAGAAGATTTTTCTCAATGATATCTTGGATGAGTTCGAAAATAGTTTTGGTTGCTTTCAAAACATGTCCACCCCGGGTGGGGCATTTTTCCGTATATGGCTATAGTAAAACCTTGTTAACACTCTAGAGGCCACATTTATTGTCCAATCTTCATGAAATTTGGTCTGAAGATTGGTCTCGATGATATCTTAGATGAGTTTGAAAATAATTATGTTTGCTTGAAAAAAAATGGCTTCCAAGGGGCGGGGCATTTTTTCTTATATGGCTATAGTAAAATCTTGTTAACACTCAAGAGGCCACATTTACCATCCGATCTTCATGAAACTTGGTCAGAATATTCATCCTGATAATATCTTGGACGAGTTCAAAAATGATGCCGGTTGGTTGAAAAACATGGCTGCCAGGGGGCTGGGCATTTTTCCTTATATGGCTATACTAAAACCTTGTTAACACTCTAGAGGCCACATTTATTTTCTGTTACGTGAAACTTTGTCAGAAGATTTATCCCAATAATATCTTGTTATCTCAGGTGAGCGACTTTGAGCCTTTCAGGCCCTCTTGTTATTAATCACTTTCTGGTAAATATTTATGATAAAAGCTCTCAATTATTTCTTGAGCACAAATCTTGCCATTTTTCTATATTATCAAATAAATTTTAAGTGACTATTTATAGATTTGATGAAGTATTGCCTCTGAACATGCGTCAATCCCCTGACGTGTCGTGTGCTTGTTAAAACGCTCAATACACGCACGCTTTCTATGCAAATGACGCGACGTAGTGGAGGCTGCATAATTTTCGCGCTCTTTTTAATTGAAAAAAGATTCAACACAAAATAAATGCACTTCTAATTTGAAGCAAGAATATTTCAACGTTGCAGTAGCATTAACATTCGTTAGTATGTTTCGGATTAAAAACGCGTGAGCATCGACTTAAGGGAATGGGTTTCAGATTACAAATTTAATTATTCCCATTTGAGATTTCAACAAATATTAACAGTTGCGTTATAAATTCAACGATAATTTGTTTAAACACTTTACGAGTCAAATAAATGTTTTGACGGAATTATGCATGAAATTCACGTTTACCACGAGTAAAATAAAATTACGGCCAGTTGTCATCATCAGTCTTCTAAGTAACTGGCTAAGATTTATGTGGCAATTACATGTACGTCACGAGTGGTCTGCATGATTTAACTGAAAGTATTGCCTGCCTACTGCTGTCGCTCATACAAAGTATGCGCTCTCATTGGCCAATATTGATTTTCTAATACAGCGACGCTCCACCTTTAGGCTTGTTTTACAGGTAGTTGTGTGAAGCGACAAAGGATTGTAAATTGGATTTCAAAATTTTCGGCGAAGTCGATATCGCTTTGATCTTAAGGTGCAATTACTGCCGGAAAATTTCAGGCGCCCCAGGGACTCTGATTTTGAAATTCAAGCGCCCTGCTGAGGGACTTTTAAATTGCTTGTGGAAAGCACTGCAAGCATTGGACAATGTGTCATGCGAAAAAATTACGTCAAATTCTCCAAGGTCAAGGTCACACTTTGAGTTCAACAGTGAAAAATGGCCATAAATGAGCTTGTCCGGGCCATAAATATGTCATTCATTGTGACATTTTAAAATTACTGTACATAAAGTTTGTTCACAGTCATTGGACGGCGTGTCATGCAAAAGAATTCAAGGTCAAACTTGCTATAAATAATAACGGCATAATAATTCTTAAAAATCGCCATAAATTAGATTCTCTTGTTTTGTGAAGACAGCATGCAAAATAGTCATACACAGTATGTAATGCGTTTAAGTTTACACATTACATCAATTGTGTCAATGCGGCACGTGGGGGTATATGTCACATCTGTGACAAAGCTCTAGTTTTAATTTATTTTCGACGTTCTTAGAATGATGAATACATATGCGGTATTAGGGATGGTCTTGTTGATCATATTTCGCATTGTACAATAAGCTAGGGTTTGTCGGGGAGAGGGGGGCTCTGCCTTCTATTCCCTATAGCCTACTCTCAGACTCTCGGCTTAAGTTTCCGGATTTCAAATTTGGGACAATTGACACCCCTGAATTACATAAAAACATGAATGTAGAGATATCCTTTTCCTGAAAAATGTAGATATTTTCCCATTCCAATTTGCATTGGCAACAATCCCATGTAGGTGGAAAAAAAGAGTGCAGTGGATTGATGTTATGTTTCAGGCATTCTCGTAAGAGGTGGGAGCGGTTTGTTCACAGTGAGAACCAGCACCTGGTGTCCCCAGAGGCCCTGGACTACCTGGACAAGCTGCTGCGCTATGACCACCAGGAGAGGCTCACCGCCAGGGAAGCCATGGAACATCCATACTTCTGTAAGTCATGCTTCATACACACTTCATACACATAACATCAGCAGTGTATCAAGCATAGATAACATGTTAAAGTCTGAAAAAATCCCCTAATTCCCCAAAAATAAAAAATATTTTATTATTTTAGAAAGAAGTGTCTAATTATTACCATTATTAAATCTCAATTTCATTTCATAAACATTATAAAAAAAGTATATAACTATGATTTATATGATTTTGTCCTGATGTGTCAATATAAGTTGATAAAAGAATTCCCAATATGGTCCATTTTATCAATAATTTTTTTCCCAAATTTGCAATTTTATCGATTTAAAAAATCCCAATTTGACCAGACTTCTTTTCCCAAAATGGCTGGAAAAAACCCTGTTATTGAAACTTTTGATACAGCAA
Organism: Dreissena polymorpha; assembly: GCF_020536995.1. NCBI lineage: Eukaryota > Metazoa > Mollusca > Bivalvia > Myida > Dreissenidae > Dreissena > Dreissena polymorpha. The sequence continues at coordinate 81,853,669 of NC_068363.1, read as the reverse complement.
GTGTGCTTGTAATTCTAGCTTTGGAATGCAATAGGAGCGTGACTGGTCTGTGTAAATAAAAACGGTTTCTGCTCAATAACTTTTGTTTAAATGTCGATATTGCACTGAAATTTCAAGTGTTGGTAATTTACAAGAAGATCTAGCTTGGGACCAGAGCTCCAGATAAAAATTTGGTCAAATTCTTATTTACTCCCGATTTTAAAGATTAATTCTTATTTTACCCCCTATTTATAAAATTAATTCTTAACAATATATTACCAAATACTTTTATATTCATTGTTTTTGACACATCAACAATTCAAAATTTTGGTTTATAGTCTTGGAAAAGCCTGGCTTTCCTTCTCCGTTTCTTGCTTTCCCATAATCGGACAGCTTCGCGAGAGCTTATAAGTTCATCAATTATTGACGAAATCACGCTTTGGGTATTTGAATCTTAATTGAAAAAATGCATGCAGCGTGGTTTTTTTACACAGAAATGGCTGTTTTTGCCTTCCACGCTTCGATACACCGCTTCGGTCAGCCGTTTTGATTTTTTTTTATGTGAAACGGTCACTGACACTTCGGCTTAGGTCATAATGGCCTTTTGGTCGCCATTAAAGTCATATCAAAAACTATATTTAACATTTAAGTTTAATGACATTTTGAATCGGTATACATTATATTATAATTACCGGTACTTGTGTATAAAAATTACGATTAGTGTAATTAAAAAGGTACAATAAACAGTAATGACTCGCCTGCAATACTAGTAGAACAGAATCGAGACCGTTTGGCCTTTCGACCTTTCTTAGGTGTGGCTCCTCCTCACAACAAACGCTTGAGTGACGTTGACTTAAAGTTGTAGTTTTAATTGAGCGCCTAGGCAAGTCAGAACCGGGATGATTTGTTTACCGCATAGATGGTGACGTCACTACGTCAGTAAGACCGGTGTGTACACAATGTTGTTTACCGTATATAATTTGCTACTGGAAGTTTTACGCACGTTCGAAAATTTCGAATTCGTGTTTTATTTTTTCAATGCGTAACTTTACGCAAAGATTTTAAATCTAAATCGTTATTTAAGAAATTTAATTCGTTTTTACGCCTTTACGCATGTTATCTGGAGCACAGGTGGAAGTAACGTACCCAGGATAGTATTTTTCATATATATATTTTTTAGGAGCCCAATATATTCAAATAAATATATAAAATCATGTTTAATGAGAAAAAAATTGACAAAGAGCCATGAAAAAAAATCCCCACCCTCTGATATTGGAATTATAACAAGGTCATTAACTAGACTTTATTATAGACCTGTCTTCGCGGGCCGCAAATATGTCAAAAACAGCTTTAATCAAAAGCATCCCTTGATCCTACTATGGGCAATTGGACAACCTTTCAAAAAAAGTTAACTTCAAAAATATTTGTCCAGCCGTTAACTCACAGTCGGTCGAAAACCGAGCAATATTTCGAGTCCGTTTGTCAACCCGAATAAATCTTCTAAAGACTTTCAAACAATATTTTTTAGTTTTTGCCCCTTAATCGATAGCTCGCGTCCTATTCCTTTGAAACAACGAAGCGTGTCAAATAATGCATGCATATGCAACCACTTACCCCTAAAAACTTATTCCAATACAACAGAATGATAAGTAATTTCCATTTATTTACATTTATTAAAACATCGTTGTTGTTGTTGATTGGATATTTATGTGCCTGGCTCTGTCAGTGTAATTCACTGCTAAGCCGGGTTCAAGAGCGATGGCTACTTTCGTTTTCAAGTAAATCAAATTTAGAGTTAAAACAGTTGTTGCAAAGAAAATATAACATTTTGGAATTAGTTTTTAGGGGTTAGTGGTTGCATATGCATGCATTATTTGAAACGCTTCGTTGACCCAGATACTCCTGAGTTACGGCCCTTTAATTATCGTCAAACTGGTTTTTTTCTCGTTTCCGCTCAGTAACTCGAGCAAATGTCATAGGATCTTCACCAAACTTCAACTGAAAATGTGTAAGGTCATAAGATCTAGGTCAAGTTTGATAATCAGCCAAATTGACCATGACACTCCTGAGTTACGGCCCTTGAATCATCGAAAAATTGAGTTTTTTCTGGTTTCTGCTCAATAACTCAAGCAATTGTCATACGGATCTTCACCAAACTTCATAAAAATAAGTAAGGCAATAAAATCTAGCTTAAGTTCGATAAACGGCCAAATTGACCAAAACACTCCTGAGTTACGGCCCTTGAATCATCGAAAAATTGAGTTTGTTCTGGTTTCCGCTCAATAACCCAAGCAATTGTCATCGGATCTTCACCAAACTTCATAAAAATGTGTAAGGCAATACAATCTAGGTTAAGTTCGATAATCAGCCAAATTTACCCAGGCACTTCTGAGTTACGGCTCTTGAATCATCAAAAAATTGATTCCGCTCGAAAAATGCTCATATGTTCTATGTCGCTTCAGATATAACTTTCATATTCGGTATGCATGTGTATATGGACAAGGCCTTTCATTAGGCCATCCTTAAAAAATTGTTTGTTTGGCATAACCCGACCCAGGTTAATTTTGGTGGGTAGGTAGGTAGGGATTTTTTTTTTTTTATAATTTTTTTTCTGACATTGATTTCTAACATATACCAAACTGAAAGGTAATTATCAAATAAAGCTCCAAGTCTTCTGCCTCTGGTAAAGATTTTTCTGCACCGCCTGTATCACCGCACGTGTATTCGTAAGTCTATTTTTTCAATAAAGAACTTCAAAAATATAATATAATCGATGAAAAATACTTTATCTGAAAACGACAGTCCGAAAAATTGTACGCATTTTGCACATGAAATAAAATGTGCATATCATTTGACTTCAGAAAATGAAAACAAGTAACCTTGCAAATACGTGATTAATATACTGTTTGGTTCACATATTACTTAACAATAGCATAGTTTGTGAGTAAAAAAACATCAAAGTAATTATAACATTTTAATTTCAATCAAGAACAGAAAGGTGCAACATCTTCGACATGTAACTAATTATTTAATTATCATCCTTTAATTCAGATCGATAGTCGGTAGAAGTTTGTAAAGTGATCATCTTAAAAATAATTTATTGAGTGTTACGCTTCTTTTCATTTGCTTATTTTTTATACGACTTTTGCCATCTGCCGTTATATTGTAGGCAGACGACAATATCAACTGTGTATTCCATTATCTGCGCATAAATGACCCAATATTACCCGATAGCGCACTCAATGTTGATTGGCCAGCTACCATATGCGCTTCAAATTGTTCATGGAAACAAACAGAAAAATAGTTTTAAAAAACACTCTGGATTAAAATGGCGGATGTTTTCAATGAAATTTAACGAGATTTAAGCATATTCGCAAAAAAAAAATTCTTGAGCCAAATTCGCTATACTTTCGCAAATGGCAAACGACAGCGCAAGCCCTGTAATAGTGAGCATTTATTCCAATAATAGCACGTCCGCAATGCTCGGGCTGTCGTTCGCCATTTGAGTCATTTGCGAAAATATTGAGAATTTGGCACAAGAAAAATCTAAATTGCGAAAGTCTAGTAAAATTTTGTTGAAAACATCCGCCATTTTAATCCGGACTGGTTTTCTATATTTGTCTCTTTGTTTCAATGAAAGTGTTCGCAATTCGAACCGTTAACGAAACCCGGTCTGTACCCGATTAGACATTGCTTGACCTTATTGTTAATGAAGTGCAAATCGTAGCTGGCCAATCAGCATTGAGCTCGCTTACACATGACATGACGTTGTGGAATGAAGCGTGAGGACGGGTGGAGCTATCGGATAATATTGGGTCATTCATGCGCAGATGTTGTATAATTTGAATACACATTTAATATCGCCGTCTGCCTTCAAAATAGCGACCGGTCGGAAAGTCGTATAAAGAGATAAGCAAATGAAACAAAAACGTGACAATACCCGTCAATAAATATTTTTAAGCTGACCACTTTTTATCTTGCTACCGAATATTTATCGATCTGAATTAAAGAGTGATAATTAAATAATTAGTTATATGGCGATAATATTACACATCTCTGCCGATTGCGGAATTGAATTGAACGTAGATAATTAATTAATTGTTTTTTTACTCCCAAACTATCCTGAACGACAGCAGCGTATTTTAATTAAAGGGATACGAGAAAAACAGGAGCGGTTTAATTGTATTTAAAGTCTAATTAATCGCATATGCATATGTCAAATAAATAGGCGACTCAAATAAATACCGGTACGCGTTTTGTTCATTGCTATTCTAGATATCCTTGAAAGAGCATTCAATTAAATGACACAAATAACCAAAAAGGATAAAAAGCGGAAAGGAAAAATTTAGCAGAAAGAATTTTCGGCGAGCAAAAAAAAAATTGGGGGGGAAAGTAACAAAAAAAAATTCAGTCGGGCCGATTTTAGTGGGTCGGCCGGGTTATGCCAAACAAAAGAAATTTTAAGGATGGCCTTACGCACACAAATTTTGACCCCCTTGACCTTGAAATTCGGGTCCGCGTTTAGGTTTCAAAATCTGCATTTTGGTTTCGAAAAAGCGGTTTTTGGGTGCATATGTCTTCCGATGGAGACAGCTCTTGTTGGGTTATGTCAATTGTTTAAATTATTCCGGAAATCCGGATTTGAACCGCCAATTGTGGATTTTGAGATCCATATAAATCCGATGAGTTTAATTTTTAGGGGGGGGGGTGTAATTTTGCCCCATTTTCTTGTGCGCAATCATTTGAGAATGAATATTGTTTTAGCTTCCTCGGCATTCTTAAAGTTAGCGCTTGGTACGCATTTTGCCTGTGTTTTTATGTCCCCCACCACTATAGTGGGTGACATATTGTTTTTGCCCTGTCTGTTGGTTTGTTTGTGATTTTGTTTGTGTCAAACTTAAACATATTGTCATAACTTTTGCAATATTGAAGATAGCAACTTGATATTTGGCATGCATGTGTATCTCATGGAGCTGCACATTTTGAGTGGTGAAAGGTCAAGGTCATCCTTGAAGGTCAAATATATGGGTCAATATCACTTAACTTTAACATTTGCCATATCTTTTGCAATATTAAACATAGAAACTTCATATTAGGTCAAATATTTGGGTCAAAATAGCTCATTTATCATACACTATAACTTCGTAACGACTTCTCAAATGCATATGGAGCTGCACATTTTAGTTTGTACAATGTTAAGGTCAAGGTCATCATGAATGGTCAAAGGTCAATTTTCATTTTAAATATGCCAAAACGTCAGTACCACTTTATACAGATACACTAAGACACATCCGACAGACATTGTCTAGTAAGATCGGTGGTCGGGCTAGTAAAATTGCGGGCTAGCTTGTTCGACTAGTCGTACATTAAAAAATCTATACTGATTCATATAACTATAACTAACTGTTGTGAAAACCTTGTTTCTTAATGTGTAAAATAACTCTTGTATCCGTTATCTACATCAGAACAAAACAAGGGTATATAAATAAACGCGGAGCATTCACATGATTGATCGCTATTTTTAGACGCGAAGGAGAGCTTCCCGCAGAAATTGCTTGTTTCCATAGGTCAACTTGTCATGAATATTAATGATTTCCTGCAGTGTCGTAAAACTATCCAAAATCAGTATCGTTAATGTAAATGTTTTTGCGTAGCAGACAGGAGAATGTAATTTTAAGAAGTTCAAGTTCGGATTTTCGTTTGACAAATTGGTTAATAAAGAAAAATCCGACTGTAAAACTGACAGGAAAATATATGAAGAAAAACGAAAACATTAATTTTATCCTAAATGGAAAATCAGGTCAGTTTCCACGGCTTGAATTTGACGAAGAAAAGCAAAAAAATAGTTTTATTTTATTGTTTTACTCTATGCACCAAAATAACTTTCTGGTGTTCACTGATGATTTACTGATAAATCCTGATTAAACAGTAACATGACACAATTGTGTTTATTTGCTATGTCATTTATGGTCTAGAAGACATCAGATTCGGGCTAGTACATTTTAAGAGGAGCTGGTCCGATGGTCTTGCTGTAAAAACAAAATTAATGTCGAACCCTGCAAGGTCATCCTTCAAGGTTATATACTTAACAATGCCTATACCTTTTTAACTATTGTACATAGCATGTCAAACATGTGCCATAACTTTTGCAATATTGAACATAGGAACTTCATTTTTGGCATGTGTATCTCATGGAGCTGCACATTTTGAGGTGTGAAAGGTCAAGGTCATCCTTCAAGGTCATGGTCATCCTTCAAGGTCAAAGGTCAAATATATGGGTCAAAATTACTCACTACATAGCAACTTCATATTTGGCATGCTGGAGGGCATTGTGTTTCTCAAACACATCTTGTTTTTTATTGAATTCTGATGGCACAGACATGAATGGTAACTGGTGCAAAATCTTGACTTCTTTCAGAAAATCTTATAAGTCAACACAACGTTGCAAATGTCGCCATCTTGAAATGTTTTAAGTGATCAATAAGCAATGTTAAGCACTGCAATAACATTGTAAAGCAATATGTTAACCAAATAATATATTGATTACGCATTTGCTAGGTAACTGGTTTTCATTTTATGCAGTCAAATGATATGCACATTTTATTTCATTATTATGCCCCCCTTCGAAGAAGAGGGGGTATATTGCTTTGCTCATGTCGGTCGGTCCGTCCACCAGGTGGTTGTCAGACGATAACTCAAGAACGCTTGGGCCTATGATTATGAAACTTCATTGGTACATTGATCATGACTCGCAGATGACCCCTATTGATTTTGAGGTCACTAGGTCAAAGGTCAAGGTCACGGTGACCCGAAATAGTAAAATGGTTTCCGGATGATAACTCAAGAACGCATACGCCTTGGATCATGAAACTTCATGGGTAGATTGATCATGACTAGCAGATGACCCCTATTGATTTTGAGGTCACAAGGTCAAAGGTCAAGGTCACGGTGACCCGAAATAGTAAAATGATTTTCAGATGATAACTCAAAAACGCTTTTGCCTAGGAACATGAAACTTAATAGGTACATTGATCGTGACCCGCAGATGACCCCTATTGATTTTCAGGTCACTAGGTCAAAGGTCAAGGTCACAGTGACAAAAATCGTATTCACACAATGGCTGCCACTACAACGGAAAGCCTATATGGGGGGCATGCATGTTTTACAAACAGCCCTTGTTTCATTTTATTACACTTAAAAAATTTCGATTTGTCGTTTTCAGTTACAGTATTTTTCGTCTATTTTAATTAAATTAAGTCATACCTTTTATAACAAAATACAATGAGGAATACACTTGAAGTGATACAAAGGGTCTGGTATATAATTGTTTGAATTGCTTTTACCTGAAATTACAACTTGAAAGAATAAAAAAAGTACAAAAAGTAGAGGCTCGAGGGAGTATTGGGGCGTGGCTCTACCTTTTATTCCTGTTGTGGACCTGCGGCCCCAGACCGTGACCTAATTTTCCGGATGTCAAATTTGAGATAATTGACACCATTGAAAAAAGAAAGTCCACACCTAAGATTTGAGTGATAATATTTAATAAACTGTATTATCCTATATATATGCTATAATTTTCTCAAAACAATTATTGTTTGAATGACATCTTGTATTGTCAGTTCTGGTATATTGAAAAACATAGGTGCGAAGAGGGGTGGGCAGTTTTCCATAAGTGGCTATAGTGAAACCTTTTGAACACTCTAGGAGTCACATTAAAAATTGTAGCAGAACATTATGTCTTGGAACTAGGCAAAGTTTGAAAATGGTTTGGGTCATTTGAAAAACATGGATACCTGCAAGGGGCCAGTACTTGAAGGGCTGTAGTGAAACCTTCAACACTCTAGTAAAAGTCCAATTTTTTCCCAATCGTCTTTAAAGGTTATCAGCCAATTTGTTCAAATGATCTTGGGTGAGTTTGAAAATGGCTGCTTTCCATTGAAAAACATTAAGGGTGAGGCCATCCTTAAAAATTATTTTGTTTGGCATAACCCGACCGACCCACTAAAATCTGATTTTTTTTTTTTTTACTTTCCAAAAAAAAATTTTTTTTGCTCACCGAAACTTCTTTCCGCTAAATTTTTCCTTTCCGCTTTTTATCCCGGTTATTTGCGTCATTTAATTGAATGCTCTTTCAAGGAGATAGCAATGAACAAAACGCATACCGGTATTTATTTGAGTCGCCTATTTATTTGACATATGCATATGCAATTAATTAGACTTTAAATACATGTACAATTAAATCGCTCCTGTTTTTCTCGTATCCCTTTAATTAAAATACGCTGCTGTCGCTCAGGATAGTTTGGGAGTAAAAAAAACAAATTAATTAATTATCACCGTTCAATTCAATTCGGCAATCGGCAGAGATGTGTAATATTATCGCCATATAACTAATTATTTAATTATCACTCTTTAATTCAGATCGGTAAATATTCGGTAAAAAGATAAAAAGTGGTCAGCTAAGAAATATTTATTGACGGGTATTGTCACGTTTTTGTTTCATTTGCTTATCTCTTTATACGACTTTCTGACCGGTCGCTATTTTGGAGGCAGACGGCGATATTAAATGTGTATTCAAATTATACAACATCTGCGCATGAATGACCCAATATTATCCGATAGCTCCACCCGTTCTCACGTTTCATTCGACAAAGTCATGTCATGTGTAAGCGAGCTCAATGCTGATTGGCCAGCTACCATGTGCACTTCATTAACAACAAGGTCAAGCAATGTGTATCTGGTAGAGACCGGGTTTTGTTCTCTTTTCGAATTGCGAACACTTTCATTGAAACAAAGAGACAAATATAGAAAACGAGTCCGGATTAAAATGACGGATGTTTTCAACGAAATTTTACTAGATTTTCGCATTTTCGCAATTTAGATTTTTCTTGAGCCAAATTCTCAATAGTTTCGCAAATGACTCAAATGGCGAACGACAGCGCGAGCATTGCTAACGTGTTATTATTGGAATAAATGCTCATTATTTCAGAGCTCGTGCTGTCTTTCGCCATTTGGGAAAGTATAGCGAATTTGGCTCAAGAAAAATATAATTTGCGAATATGATTAAATCTCGTTAAATTTCATTGAAAGCATCCGCCATTTTTATCCGAAGTGTTTTTTAAAACTATTTTTCTCTTTGTTTCCATGAACAATTTGAAGCGCATATGGTAGCTGGCCAATCAACATTGAGTTGCTATCGGGTAATATTGGGTCATTCATGCGCAGATAATGGAATACACAGTTGATATTTTTGTGGCAAAAGTCGTATAAAAAATAAGCAAATGAAAAGAAGCGTAACACTCAATAAATTATTTGTAAGCTGATCACTTTACAAATTTCTACTGACTATCGATCTGAATTAAAGGATGATAGTTAAATAATTAGTTACATGTCGAAGATGTTGCACCTTTCTGTTCTTGATTGAAATTAAAATGTTATAATTACTTTGTTGTTTTTTACTCACAAACTATGCTATTGTAAAGTAATATGTCAACCACATAGTATATTAATTACGTATTTGCCCTGTTACTTGTTTTCATTTTCTGTAGTCAAACGATATGCACATTTTATTTCATGTGCAAAATGCGTACAATTTTTCGGACTGTCGTTTTCGGATAAAGTATTTTTCGTCGATTATATTATATTTTCGAAGTTCTTTATAGAAAAAATAGACTTACAAATACACGTGCGGTGATACAGACGGTGCAGATAAATCTTTACCAATTTCCTTTCATGAGGCAGAAGACTTGGAGCTTTATTTGATAATTACCTTTCAGTTTGGTATATGTCCGAGTTCAATGTCAGAAAAAAAATTACTAAAAAAAATTAAATTCCCTACCTACCGACCCACAAAAATTTACCTGGGTCAGGTTATGCCAAACAAACAATTTTTTAAGGATGGCCTGAGCAAATTTATTTCTTTGAAATGTCTGTTATTGAGCATTGTTTATTTCAGACCCAATAGTGAAGGAACAAGGTCGTATGGCGTCCATGTCGGGGCACAACTCCCCGCCTGTGCCAACCTCAGGACAAGTTGGAGGTACGAGCAACACATTCCAGTAACCGTCCATCTCATGTCTGTATGCATCTCAACTCTGCAAGTGTGTTCAGCAACTCCATACATGCCTTCATGTGTAAATGACTGTGATTTGTCAGCATACCTGTTGGTGCCACTTGTGACTTTACACTGTTAAAGAGTTGCCTGTCAGGCATAAAGTAAATTGAGTATTCACACAATCAAGGAATTGTTGTTTATTGTTATCTCACATCAGTTTGTTGTCTGCAAGGTTGAGATACTGTGTATGTAATTATCTTTAACCCTTTTCCACTCAGAGGCAAAGTGAAATGGCCTGCGATTAACTCACAGACTGTTCAGGTTTTATGCTGTATGCTGCTTATCAGTATCTAAGGGTTGGAAATGAAGCCTTTAAAACTTGCACCTAGTAAGATAGGTCTTTAATTAAATTTAACTTTCTAAGGAACTACAAATGCGTCAAAATACGTATCTAAGTGGTAAAGGGTTAAAATAGATGAACAACATTTGTCTGAAGATCATGGCATAACCAGCTTTGTTATTGTTTACCAACCTAAACATGGTAAGCATTGTGTAATCACCTTGCGTCTGTTTACCTTGTGAACACTAGAGGCCAAGTTTATTAACCAATCTTATTTAAACTTTGCAAAAACATCTTATATCCAAATGATATCTTAGCAGAGTTCCAAACCTTTTCAATCAGGGTTAAAGAAAATGATAATGGGCAAAATCTAATTGTCTGTCACTCTGTTTCATGATGTAATATCTGGTGTTTCCCTATAAATAGAGCTGGATTACCTTTGCTGGTCATGTATTGTATATATACTCTAGGAACAGTCCCTTTAGCTAATAGTGTGAGTACATATATCACAAACTAATATCTCACATATTCTTTCATGCAGTTGTCATTAGGTCTGCTGATGCAAACCAGCATTTTTAAATAAAAAGAAAAACTCATTAAGTTTTCTTTTAAATATAAAAATACAAGCAAGTAGTGTGCAATCTTTTGAATGGAATGGGGGTTAAACATTTTCTTCTATTTTCTATTGCATGCATATTTGTCAATTGTGAAAGAAATTTGAATTGACATTGGTCCATGTCCAATAGGGGTCGCATAATTAGACACAAATATATTTTTTTTAATACATCCTTACTTCTTTTTTTGGAAACTGGGTTCAGGGTTCTCACTGAACTTGAAAAGTGCTTGAAAAAGATCTGGGGTGGTATTCCAGAAGCATCTTAAGTTAAATTTTATTTTTATCCTTAAATTGGCAATTTTTCTTAAGTGTTTCATTTCATACTGCAATAGTGAGGCATCGATAATTACATCAAAATAGCATCATTATGTCAGTGTTATTTGAGGAATACCAAAACAACATGCATGTCTTTATTTAGTAAAGAAATACAAAGCATTGTAATTTTGAACATAAGTGAAAATATTTAAGAAATGACTTAAGATGTTTCTGGAATACGACCCCAGGGATGCTTAATGATGCTTTTTTAAAACAACCTTAAACAATACAAGGAAAGTGCTTTTATTTTGCTCCAAAAGTGCTGTGAAAAATCCGTAAACTAAAAATCCAGATTCTGAACATCCCATGCCATTTCCAATATCAATATAAATCTGGCTAATCCTTTAACAGTGTATATATGCCAGGTTGAAGCACTGATAAAACAAAACAGGTTGTGATTAACCATTGACAAATCAGGTTTTAACCAGTATTGCCAGTTACGGTACACCCTATTTTCCATCCTTGACGTTTGTTATTACCAGGCAGCGAATAAGATATCTTTCTTCATGTAAAACTTTAGCCGGAAATATCCAAAAAGGGGTCGCTTGATTTACATAAACTCCTATAGTCAGTTACTTAAAAACATTTCTCTGAAACTGCAAGGGTAAGGGGTTTAATATTTGGTTTGAATATCATATGGCAGTCTTCTATTAAGTTTGTTAAAATCATGCCCCTGGGGTCAAAATTTGCTCCACCATATGGGTTACTTTTTTAAGTATATTTTGAATACTTTATGTCTGAGACCTTGCCAACTCTGTGTCATACAGAGATGAAGATCACAGTTATTACACAAACATCATAAAATCTGATACTCACATATTTTTCCTACATGTCTCAGGTGAGCAATCTAGGGCCTTTAGGCCCCTCTTGTATATTGAACCCTATTAAAATTACAATCCATATTGGGCATTTGTTTTCTATACTCAAAATGTCAACTTGTGATATCAACTGTCAATGCTCCTTCCTTTTTTGTTGGGTGCAAAAGAAAAAATATATATATATTGAGTTGATAATGCCCACCCCATGTCATGCGAAAAACATAGATACAATTTCGGTCCCATTAAAGTTTTTCAAAGGTGTGATTATGTAGCAGTCATCACTCTGTCATGGTTTTGCACCTTTTATTGTTTTCTACCTTTTAAGTCAAAGCCGACTTAGGTAGTTTGTGTTAGCTTGTAAAAAAGCCACTTGCCCAGTCTCTTTAAACAATATCAGGAGTTTCAATTTTCTTGATTATTCCGGAAATCCGGATTTGAGCCGCCCAGGGTCGATTTTTAGATGAATGTAAATCCGATGAGTTTGTTTAAGGGGTGGGTGGGGGTAGGGACAAATTCTTCGAGTGCAATAACATTTGAAAACGAATATTGTTATAGCCTCGTCTGCATTCTGGACAGTTGCGCTCGGTACTGATTTTGTCTAATCTTATATTCATTGATTGCTGATTGGTAAGCGGCTGGCACTGACATGAGCAGTAAATGAAGAAACCTCTTCACTACTTTCCAAAAACAGAGGGGGTAATCACGTGATTATCAAGATGGCGACGTCCATACCCTGGCAGGTATTTTTCACCGTTTTATTCCCTCTATCACTTGTATTAATTCCGCTCACTTTCCTGCCATATTAGCAAAAAAGTTGCTGGTGTTTATTAGTCCCCTACCGGTTTCACCGGAGGCGACTTATGGTTTGCGCTCTGTGTGTCCGTCAGTCAGTCTGTCACACTTTTCTGGATCCTGCAATAACTATTAAAGTTCTAAATATTTTTTCATGAAACTTGAAACATGGATAGATGGCAATTAGGACATTATGCACGTCATTTCATTTTGTTCCTACGTAAAAAATTCTGGTTGCTATGGCAACAAATAAAAATATAAAAAATATTTCTGACAATGGTGGAGCCGGTAGGGGACTTATATTGCTTGACAATAGTCTTGTTTGATATGATATTCACTCTATATCTCTACTTTACTCGCTGCAAAATTTCTTTGCTGGATGACCTAATTAGGGCTCCACTAAGAAAATGTGCAGGGAGTGAAGTTGAGATATATAGCGAATTTAAATTCTAAATAAACGCTAATCACCTTTTTACTGATATGTCTGGAATGAGCGACCTTTAAAAAATAAAAAAAAGTATTGGAAGGTTATAAAACGGCGAAAATAACTGTCTCGGCATGGACGTCGCCATCTTGACTATCTCATGATTACCCCCTCTGAAAAATTGTACAATTCTATGTATGTTGCAAATGTCCGCCTTCTGGAAATTTGTAATTATCTATCAGCAAAGTAAAGAACTGCAATAAAATATTTTAGAACAATATGTCAAAGAAATTAAATATTCATTGCGTATTTGCTAGGTAACTGGTAACTTGTTTTCATTTTCTGCAGTCAAACCGATATGCATATTTTATTTCATTTGCAAAAGACTTACGGATACGGTATTGTTGGTCGATTATAATTTATTTTAGACGTTTTTTATAACGTTTTTAATACAATGATGAATACACATGCGGTGTTAGGGATGGTCTGGTTGATCATATTTTGCATTGAAATATTGCAAGAACAATAAGCTAGGGCTGGGGGGGGGATATTCCCTTCCTTTATAAGGCCACAGACTCTCGGCTTAATTTTCCGGATTTCAAATTTGGGACAATTGACACCCCTGAATATACATATGTTGTGATCATCACTTTCTGATAAGTTAATCAAGATATAAACAAAAGCATCGTCTGTGTACGGCTTTTCCCTTGAGTTCTGAAAATTTTGTTATTCATAATTCACTTTTCTAAGTTTTGAAAACATTTGAAAATATTCATCAAAATTTCCAAGAATGGAAATGCTCATAATTTAAATATTGCCAATTATAATAAGTAATATAATGCTGTCCTATCAGATTTGCAACTTTCTTGAATAGTTCAGCAACAAAAAAGACTTAAGTATGTACGAAATAATATGTAGAAATGTACTGGGTAAGACTAGTTACCTAAATCAGTTAAACCCATTTAAGCCTAGCGTCTAGAAAAAAGGCCTTGGCAAACAGCGCAGACTCAGATGATTGATGCGGTGTCTCATCTGGGTCTTCGCTGTTTGCTTAAAGGGATTTCTGTAAGAAATATTCTAAATAAAGATTGATCCAATTTAGAAGGATTGGAGAGTCCACTTGGCATAAATGAGATTAATTGACTAAAATTCACTAGATTTCAATCGGTCATATTTTTATGCCCCCTTTCGAAGAAAAGGGGGCATATAGTGATCGGACTGTCCGTCTGTTTGTCCGTCTTTCCGTCACACTTTGGGTTTAGGTTTCGAAAAATGCTCATAATTTTTTGTCCCTAGAGATATAACCTTCATATTTGGTATGCATGTGTATATGGACAAGGCCTTTCCATACACACACAAAAATTTACCCCTGTGACCTTGACCTTAAAATTAGGGTCCGCGTTTAGGTTTCGAAATCTGCGTTTAGGTTTTGAAAAATGCTCATAACTTCTATGTCCCTTGAGATATAACCTTCATATTTGATATGCATGTGTATATGGACAAGGCCTTTCCATACGCACACAAATTTTGACCCCTGTGACCTTGACCTTGAACTTAGGGTTCGCGTTTAGGTTTCGAAATCTGTGTTTAGGTTTCGAAAAAAGCTCATAACTTCTGCCAAGCGTTTATATGGGGCATAAGTCATCCTATGGTGTTCTGTTTCCTTTTACCCCACCCTACCTACTTGTTTATATCTTGCTCTGTTTTTTCTTTCCTTAAAATTTATCAACTGCGACTGTTACGTGACAGTTGTTTATTTTAATGTAGAATTTGAATGTATAATATATATATCATCAATCATGTAACCCGATAGGAAGTAAAGATTTTGTATACATATAGTCTTAACTCTTGGAGAGGTTCTATTCAAACATGCCGTAATTTTCAGGTTAAAATCGGAACGTTTCATTACAATTGTTGGGACATTGGACACCAACCTTAATGAATTAATATATTCAAATACTGTTACAATTAATGTATAAGCTTCTGTAGAGGAATCGATTAAAGTGTACCTCATTAAGTATACTGTTATTGTCTCATGATACTAGTGCACAACATGCACAAACACAATTGAACAAGCGGAATTCTCTATCTGGTGACGTTCAGATGAGTTTTTAGCTCACCTGAGCACAATATGCTCATGGTGAGCTTTTGTGCATCGTGCGCCGTCAACATTTGCCTTGTTAACTCTAGAGGCCACATTTATTGTCCAATCTTCATGAAATATGGTCAGAAGATTTGTCTTATTGATATCTTGGATGAGTTTGAAAATGGTTATGTTTGCTTGAAAAACATGGCTGCCAAGGGGCATGGCATTTTTCCTGATATGGCTATAGTAAAATCTTGTTAACACTCTAGAGGCCACATTTACTGTCCGATCTTCATGAAACTTGGTCAGAAGATTCATCCTGATAATATCTTGGATGAGTTCAAAAATGATGCCGGTTGGTTGAAAAACATGGCCACTACGGGGGCGGGGCATTTTTCCTTATATGGCTATAGTAAAACAATCTAGAGGCCACATTTATTGTCCAATCTTCATGAAATTTGGTCAGAAGATTGGTCTCAATGATATCTTGGATGAGTTTGAAAATAATTATGTTTGCTTGAAAAACATGGCTTCCAAGGGGCATGGCATTTTTCCTTATATGGCTATAGTAAAAACTTGTTAACACTAGAGGCCACATTTACTGTCCGATCTTCATGAAACTTGGCCAGAAGATTCTTTCCGATAATATCTTGGAAGAGAACAAAATGATGCAGGTTGGGTGAAAAACATGCCTGGCAAGGGGCGGGGCTTTTGTATGATAGGGTGGCATATAGCATTTGAACTGTCTGTCCATCCGTCCGAAAACTTTAACATTGGCCATAACTTTTGCAATATTGAAGATAGCAACTTGATATTTGGCATGCATGTGTATCTCATGGAGCTGCACATTTTGAGAGGTGAAAGGTCAAGGTTATCCTCCAAGGCATATAGTGATCGGACTGTCCGTCTGTTTGTCCGTCTTTCCGTCACACTTTGGGTTTAGGTTTCGAAAAATGCTCATAATTTTTTGTCCCTAGAGATATAACCTTCATATTTGGTATGCATGTGTATATGGACAAGGCCTTTCCATACACACACAAAAATTTACCCCTGTGACCTTGACCTTAAAATTAGGGTCCGCGTTTAGGTTTCGAAATCTGCGTTTAGGTTTTGAAAAATGCTCATAACTTCTATGTCCCTTGAGATATAACCTTCATATTTGATATGCATGTGTATATGGACAAGGCCTTTCCATACGCACACAAATTTTGACCCCTGTGACCTTGACCTTGAACTTAGGGTTCGCGTTTAGGTTTCGAAATCTGTGTTTAGGTTTCGAAAAAAGCTCATAACTTCTGCCAAGCGTTTATATGGGGCATAAGTCATCCTATGGTGTTCTGTTTCCTTTTACCCCACCCTACCTACTTGTTTATATCTTGCTCTGTTTTTTCTTTCCTTAAAATTTATCAACTGCGACTGTTACGTGACAGTTGTTTATTTTAATGTAGAATTTGAATGTATAATATATATATCATCAATCATGTAACCCGATAGGAAGTAAAGATTTTGTATACATATAGTCTTAACTCTTGGAGAGGTTCTATTCAAACATGCCGTAATTTTCAGGTTAAAATCGGAACGTTTCATTACAATTGTTGGGACATTGGACACCAACCTTAATGAATTAATATATTCAAATACTGTTACAATTAATGTATAAGCTTCTGTAGAGGAATCGATTAAAGTGTACCTCATTAAGTATACTGTTATTGTCTCATGATACTAGTGCACAACATGCACAAACACAATTGAACAAGCGGAATTCTCTATCTGGTGACGTTCAGATGAGTTTTTAGCTCACCTGAGCACAATATGCTCATGGTGAGCTTTTGTGCATCGTGCGCCGTCAACATTTGCCTTGTTAACTCTAGAGGCCACATTTATTGTCCAATCTTCATGAAATATGGTCAGAAGATTTGTCTTATTGATATCTTGGATGAGTTTGAAAATGGTTATGTTTGCTTGAAAAACATGGCTGCCAAGGGGCATGGCATTTTTCCTGATATGGCTATAGTAAAATCTTGTTAACACTCTAGAGGCCACATTTACTGTCCGATCTTCATGAAACTTGGTCAGAAGATTCATCCTGATAATATCTTGGATGAGTTCAAAAATGATGCCGGTTGGTTGAAAAACATGGCCACTACGGGGGCGGGGCATTTTTCCTTATATGGCTATAGTAAAACAATCTAGAGGCCACATTTATTGTCCAATCTTCATGAAATTTGGTCAGAAGATTGGTCTCAATGATATCTTGGATGAGTTTGAAAATAATTATGTTTGCTTGAAAAACATGGCTTCCAAGGGGCATGGCATTTTTCCTTATATGGCTATAGTAAAAACTTGTTAACACTAGAGGCCACATTTACTGTCCGATCTTCATGAAACTTGGCCAGAAGATTCTTTCCGATAATATCTTGGAAGAGAACAAAATGATGCAGGTTGGGTGAAAAACATGCCTGGCAAGGGGCGGGGCTTTTGTATGATAGGGTGGCATATAGCATTTGAACTGTCTGTCCATCCGTCCGAAAACTTTAACATTGGCCATAACTTTTGCAATATTGAAGATAGCAACTTGATATTTGGCATGCATGTGTATCTCATGGAGCTGCACATTTTGAGAGGTGAAAGGTCAAGGTTATCCTCCAAGGTCAAAAGTCAAAAATACAATCCGAGAGAAGTAATAAGCTTTAAAAGGAAGATAATTTCTAAACTTGCCAAATGATGTATTGAAATTTTATTTCAAAGCGGCGCAAAAGGGGGGCATTGTGTTTCTGACAAACACATCTCTTGTTCCTTATATGGCTATAATAAAACATTTATTTTCCGATCTGGTTAGAAGATTTGTCCCAATAATATCATGTTATCTCAGGTGAGAGACTTTGGGCCTTTCAGGCCCTCTTGTTTAAAATACATATTTAACAATTGATGTGAAAAAGAAATAACATGTACAACAGGGTTAAATCCTGTTTAGTTCGACTTTTCGAAGAAAATTGAGAGCTAATACTACTCACCCCGGCGTCGCCGTTGGTTGGTTTTTTTAAAAGTCATATAATTTTAACACTATCAGATAAATAACTCAAACTTTGAATATTGATTTATGGCAACAAGACAATTGTGTGGGTCAAGGTGCATAACTCTGTCAGCATTATTTTTAGAGTTATGCCACTTTGTATATATTTAGAAAATTTAAAATTTGGTTAAAGCCTCTATAACTCGCAAAATCAACGAAAATTTCGTAAAGTATTTCGTAAAATAAAGTTAACACCTAAACAATCAGTGTTCCTTATAGCAATAGCCACAATTTCAATGCAAGGTGTGGTATGATTACATAGATTTTTGTAGACACAAAATGCTCGTTTTTATTTTTTTGTGACACAATTCCATTTTTATTTCCCGCAAATACATCTATTCATACGACACACGAACACTAAAATGGTACCATGTTAGTGTTCATGTGTCGTATGAATAGATATCGTTGCAAGAATTAAAATGGAATTTACTATGCAAAACAATAATAAAAACGAGCATTTTGTATCTACAAACATATATTTTACCAGAACATTTCTGACTTTGAAATTCGGCAATTGCCATAAGGAACAGTGATTTTAAGTTCATCTATTTTTTGAAAAAAATTAAGGCTATTGTCATAAGGTCGGCGTCAGCGTGTGGTTAAGTTTTGCGTTTAGGTCCACTTTTCTCATAAAGTATCAATGCTATTGCATTCAGACTTGGTATACTTACTTACTATCATGAGGGGACTGGGCAGGCAAAGTTAGATAACTCTGGCATTTTGACAGAATTATGTGCCCTTTTTATACTTAGAAAATTGAAAATTTTGGTTAAGTTCTGTTTTTAGGTCCACTGTTTTCCTAAAGTATCAAAGCTATTGCTTTCATACTTGCAACAAGTACTGACTATCGTAAGGGGACTGTGCAGGCAAAGTTATTTAACTCTGACTGGCATTTTGACGGAATTATGGGCCCTTTATTCTTGAAAATTTTGTTAAGTTTTGTGTTTTGGTCCACTTTACCCCTAAAGTATCATAGATATTGCTTTCATACTTGGAGCACTCGCAAACTATCATAAGGGGACAGTAAAGGACAAGTTGCATAACTCTGGTTGTCATTTTTACGGAATTATGGCCCTTTTTTTACTTAGTAACTTTGAATATATGGTTACATTTTGTGTTTAGATCCACTTGACTTCTAAAGTATCAAGGCTATTGCTTTTAAATTTCAAATACTTTCATGCTATCATGAGGGTACTGTACCTGGCAAGTTGAATTTACCTTGACCTTTGAATGACCTTGACTCTCAAGGTCAAATTATTAAATTTTGCTAAAATTGCCATAACATCTTTATTTATGATTAGATTTGATTGATACTTTGACAAAACAACACTTACCTGACATACCACAATAGACACCACCCAAACCTTCCCCTGTGCCTTCCCCCCCCCCCCCCTCCCCCCCCCTGAATCCCCCCCCTATTTTTTTTTTTTTTTTTTTTTTTTTAAGATCATCTCACAAATGACCACCACACCCTCACACTATACCCCCACCCCACCCCCCCCACCCCAAAATTATTTTTTTTTAAACCGATAAAAAACACAAATATTTATTTTATGTTTGAAATACTGTCCAACCATCGCACCCCCCCCTCCCCCCACCGGAATCAACCCCCCCCCCCCCCCCCCCCCCCTTAATTTTTTTTTTAAGATAATCTCACAAATGACCACCCACCCTCACACTATCCCCCCCCCCAAATCCACCCCAAATTTCATTTTCTTATAATGGTACACCCCCCCCCCACCCCCCATTTTTTTTTTTTACATTTTTTTTCCATTTTTGGAAAATAATGTAATAAATGTCCACATTCCCATGCTATAACACCCCTCTTCACTCCACCCCTCCCTCCTTTGTGATTGAAAATGAGAGTCCCCTTCACCTTTAAAAAGAAAATAGATGAGCGGTCTGCACCCGCAAGGCGGTGCTCTTGTTTAATTAAAGAATAACTTATAAATGACCACCACATCCTCATACTATACCCCCCCCACCCCAAAAAAATAATGTTTATGCCCCTGGTAGGGTGGCATATAGCAGTTGAACTGTCTGTCAGTATGTCAGTCAGTCTGTCCGTCCGTCCGAAAAAAACTTTGACATTGGCAATAACTTTTTCACTTTTGAAGATAGCAACTTGATATTTTGCATGCATGTGTATCTCATGGAGCTGCACACTTTGAGTGGTGACAGGTCAAGGTCATCCTTCAAGGTCAAATGTCAAATTTATGGTGTCTGTCTGTCCGAAAACTTTAACATTGGCCATAACTTATTCAATATTGAAGATAGCAACTTGATATTTGGCATGTTTATGTGTATCTCATGGAGCTGAACATATTGAGTGGTGAAAGGTGAAGGTCAAGGTCATCCTTCAAGGTCAAATGTCAAATATATGGCGTCTGTCCGTCCGAAAACTTTATCAACTTGATATTTTGCATGCATGTGTATCTCATGAAGCTGCACATTTTGAGTGGTGGAAGGTCAAGGTCATCCTTCAAGGTAAAAAAAAAGCGGTCAAGGTCATCCTACAAGGTCAAAGGTCAATTATTTATTTTTTATTTCAAAGCGGCGTTCTCATGAAGCTGCACATTTTGAGTGGTGGAAGGTTAAGGTCAATCTTCAAGGTCATCCTTCAAGGTCAAAGGTCAAAAAAATATTTCAAAGCGGCGTGATCATGAAGCTACACATTTTGAGTGGTGGAAGTTCAAGGTCAAGGTCATCTTTCAAGGTCAGGGTCATCCTTTAAGGTCAATGAAAAAAAAAAATCAAAGCAGCATTCTCATGAAGCTGCACATTTTGAGTGGTGGAAGTTCAAGGTCAATTTCATACTTCAAGGTCAAGGTCATCCTTCAAGGTCAAAGGTCAAACAAATAATATTTCAAAGCTGCACATTTTGAGTGGTTGAAGTTCAAGGTCATCCTTCAAGGTCAAAGGTAAAAAAAACACATTTTTTTTATATTTGAAGCGGCGCAATAGGGGGCATTGTGTTTCTGACAAACACATCTCTTGTTTTTTTCAAACATGGTTAAAAAACACAAATATTTATTTTTATTATCTTAGTTTTGAAATACCGTCCAACCATTCCACCCAAGAATCCCCCCCCCCCCCCCCCAAAAAAAAATTTTTTTTTTTTTGCATTTTTGAAAGATAATGTAATAAATGACCACACCCCCACACTATACACCCCTCTCCACTCCACCCCTCCCTCCTTTGTGATAGAAATTGAGATAGGTCCCTACACCTTTAAAAAGAAAAATAGATGAGCGGTCTGCACCCGCAAGGTGGTGCTCTTGTTAATATTTATCCCCACGATTTTTGAAAAGCGTGGATATATTGTGGTTATCTCCGCCGTCTGTCCGTCTGTTATTCTGTCCGTCCTGGCCACTATATCCGCCTTCACTATAAGCACTAGAACCTTGAAACTTACACACATGGTAGCTATGAGCAATCTCAACTATGCATGGCCCTATTACCAACCCTGGGGCACCCGGCCCACATAGACCACACCCACCCAAAATTGCCTTTTACTATAATTTCTTCATTTCTACACAGATTCACTTCAAATTGATACTGAAATTCTCTTATGACAATACGGTCAATCTCAACTATGCATGACAATGCGGTCAATCTCAACTATGCATGGCCCCATTACCATCCCTGAGGCGCCCCACCCACATAGGCCACACCCACCAAAAATTGCCTTTTACTATAACTTCTTCATTTCTACACCAATTCACTTCTTATTGATACTGAACTCTTATGACAATACGGTCAATCTCAACTTTGCATGGCCCCATTACCAACCCTGGGGCGCCCATGAGTCAAACATGCGGCTTGGGGATAAGGGTATCACGTTTACAGATTTTTCTAAACGTTTAAACGAAATTAAATAAACGAAACGTTACCGTTTAAACGGTATCCCTATGTCCGTTTTAAAAGCATCAGTGCCATCGCATCTCTGGCTACATTGAACTTTACCGGTACGCAGTTGTTTACCACCATCGACAAAGCGGGGGTTTGGGGGCGGTAGCCCCCGATACTAAAGAAATATATAGGATAAAAGGATTATAAGGTGTTGCGTTAGTTGTTATGTGTTAGGTGTTAAGGGTTAGGGTTAGGGTACGCTGTTTGATGTTGAGTGTTGCGTACCGGTAGTTCAATCGTCCCGCATCTCCAAACTGAAAGTAGCAATTATTTCCGGAAGTCATATCTAGTGCATATCCCATTTGCGCAATGACGTCATATTAAAACCAACTGTTCTCGTCGTTGTCGAACCATTGGCTTACACTTTGTCTACTTACATGCCGTAATATTTTGTAACAGACGAATTAATATCGAACCAACATTCCTTAAATAAGAGTAAACAGGTTTTAAAATTGTCAATGTTTTACTTAACACGATGTAGATCAAAAGATGCATACTTCAATTTAGGTAAAAATATTCCTAGACGGAGATTGTTTGCCATATCTCTTGAAATGAATGCCGATGAAGAAATGTCGGAAAAATTTCCTCGTACACTTCGTGCCGACGCGCGTCGAATGGTCAAGATGATTCAGGTCATGCTCATGCAACAAAAGGCAGGAATTTTGTGATGAAGCGCTATAAATATTCAAGACGTCTAGTCCTTACATGGTGTATTGTTATGTTTACGGTATTGTGAATAAGGGGCATGTGGTGCACGTGATACAAATAGTTTTTAATACGAGTCTTTTTCAGCAGCTGTTAAAAAGATTTGCAACGTTGTAACGTAATGAACTAAACTGATTTATATTTAAATTGACTGTCGTTTAAACGTTTACAGTTTTTGTAAACGTTTTTTACCAAAACACGAAACGCGACCGTTTAAACGTGATACCCTTACTTGGGGATACTCTTCGGCCTCTGCTGTGCCATTTCTAGTTTAGGTTTATTTTACGAAATATTTTACATAAATTTCGTTGATTTTGAGTACTAATGTTACTTAGAGGTTTGTGTTTAGGTCCACTTTATTACTAAAGTATCAAAGCTATTGCTTTCATACTTGCAACACTTACTATCATAAGTGGACTGTGCAGGCAAAGTTATGTAACTCTGACTGGCATTTTGACAGAATTATGGCCCCTTTTATTCTTAGAAAATTGAACATTTGGTTAAGTTTTGGTCCATTTTACTTCTTAAGTATCATAGCTATTGCTTTCAGACTTGGACGACTCGCTAACTATCATAAGGGATTATACAGGACAAGTTGCATAACTGGTTTGCATTTTGACAGAATTGTGGCCCTTTTTTGACTTAGTAACTTTTAATATTTTGTTAAATTTTGTGTTAAGATGCACTTTACTTCTAAAGTATTAAGGCTATTGCTTTCAAACTTCAAATACTTTCTTGCTATCATGAGAGTACTGTAACTGCAAGTTGAATTTGATCTTGACCTTTGAATGACCTTAAATCTCAAGGTCAAATAAATTAATTTTGCTTAAATTGCCATAACTTTTTTATTTTGGATCAGATTTCCAAAAAAAAAAGATAATGATAATAATTTTTTGTTCTTATTTTTATGCCCCCCTTCGTCGAAGAGGGGGTATATTGTTTTGCACATGTCGGTCCGTATGTCCGTCCTTCCACCAGATGGTTTCCGAATAATAACTCAAGAACGCTTAGGCCTAGGATCATGAAAATTCATAGGTACATTGATCATGACTGGCAGATGACCCCTATTGATTTTCAGGTCACTAGGTCAAAGGTCAAGGTCACGGTGACCCGAAATAGTAAAATGGTTTCCGGATGATAACTCGAGAACGCTTATGCCTAGGATCATGAAACTGCTTAGGTACATTGATCATGACTTGCAGATGACCCCTATTGATTTTCAGGTCACTAGGTCAAGGTCACGGTGACCTGAAATAGTAAAATGGTTTCTGGATGATAACTCAAGAACCCTTATGCCTAGGATCATGAAACTTCATAGGTATATTGATCATGACTCGCAGATGACCACTATAGATTTTCAGGTCACTAGGTCAAAGGTCAAGGTCACGGTGACTCAACTTAGAAAAGTGGTTTCCGGATGATAACTCAAGAACGCTTACGCCTAGGATCATGAAACTTCATAGGTACATTGATCATGACTCGCAGATGACCCCTATTGACTTTCAGGTCACTAGGTCAAAGGTCAAGGTCACGGTGACTTGATGCAGTAAAATGGTTTCCGGATGATAACTCAAGAATGCCAACGCCTAGGATCATGAAACTTCATAGGTACATTGATCATGACTCGCAGATGGGTGACCCCTATTGATTTTCAGGTCACTAGGTCAAAGGTCAAGGTCACAGTGCCAAAAAAGGTATTCACATAATGGCTGCCACTACAACTGACAGCCCATATTTTGTGTCAGATTCAGCCCCAATTCCAATTTTTAACATGTATATTTTTTCCGAAATGGATGCCTACAATTTCCAATCTTAGCCCCCCAACTCGTTTTTAACTATGATATTTTTTTAGATCGCATCAGTAAGTCCATCTCCCTTTCTAGCTGTATAAGTTGAACCTTAGCAAATGTAATGATTATTAAAAACACCAGGTTTGAAGAAAGGTATAACAAATTCTGATTATTAGATTGGGGTAAATTGTGATCAACTTTTTTGCCGTGTGGTTGTGCATCGTCAACATATGCCTTGTCAATACTCTATAGAGGCCACATTTATTGTCCGATTTGCATGAAACTTGGTCAGAAGAAAACTACCAATGATACCTTTATGAGTGTGATTTTTGCGCGGATTGGGTTGTCTGGGGAGGGTCATCACTGAGATTCACCTTATTTCAGCGGACGCATTTCTTAAACGGCCCGAAATATCCGCAACCTGTGGAACCTTTCGGCATAGTACACTGGTAGATTCTATCTAAGCATTTTTTAAATGAGCCATATCATTGACTTTCGTTTCCCAATCTTCCAATAAAAGTAGGTCTTATAAACTTTGTTTGGTTATTCTTTGCTGATTATGTGCAAATTGCGACATTTTGAAGTGAAAATAAAGATTATAAGGAACGAATGTAACAAAATCTCAGAGATGGACTAATTATTGAAAACCAACTTACAATGGGAATAGAAACAACAGTATATATATAGCAGAAAGCTGTACCAATTTCTGAATGGGTACGGAAGATCGACTGTCCGGTAAGGCAATATATTTCATGTAATAAAATCTTGACTTTGCTTATTTAATATGTTAAATGTGAAGTTAAAAAGCTTTCAATAAAAAAATCTTGTTATGAAGTTTAAGAAGGTGCTTATTATGCCCCTTTCGAAGAAGAGGGGTATATTGTTTTGCTGGATGTCTGCCCGTCGGTCTGTTAATTAACCGGTTTGTTTCCAATCAATAACTTTTCAACAAATTGACCGATTGGCTTGATACTTCACATGTGCATTTGCCTACGACAGTAGATGACTCCTATTGAAATTGGGGTTACAAGGTCAAAGTCACTGTCACAATAAGTATGAAAATCGTTTCTGATCAATAACTCTTCAACGTATTGACTGATTGGCTTGATACTTCACATGTACATTGGCCTTGGAAAGTTGATAATCCCTATTAAAATTGGCGTATGACTCGTATATGGTATGTTCAATCATCAGAGGTCCTCTATAAAGTTGGCACTAATTATGCCAACTTGAGTCAATGCCGGCCAAGCCCCATGGGTCACATTTTATGTATGGAAATATAGCAAACAAATTTTGTTAATGTGTGCGAAAGCAAAGCCCAGAGCTTTGATATTTAGTATGCAACATCAGATAAAGGACCTCTAATAGTTTGTTCAAATGATGTCTTTTGGATCAAAACTGACTCAGGTGTCACCAATTAAATATATACAATATAACAATTTTCTTCTCTTAAATGAGAAGGCCCATACTTATATTATTAAATATTTTGTATGTTGCATCAGATTTTGGCCCTCTACTGTATTTGTTCCAATCATGCCTCTTTAGTCAAAGTTTACCGAACCTGTATGGTGTTGTAAATTTTTTACCTTACAAAATGTATAGAGACTTTGCAAGATATTTTAATGT